>NC_079509.1:8028220-8628220 GCF_030052815.1 Hevea brasiliensis | reverse complement strand
GCCCTATGATGGTTTCCTAGCCCTAAAAGACCACGAGATTGAGATCGTCAAAGCTCTGCCAAGTTTCACCAGTTTTCGTTCGGTTGTTCCATGGTTTTTGGTGCTGTGTCAATAGCTGCACTTGGATCCTTTTCGGCTTGCTTGACATCTTGGGGTCGACACTTTGTTGAAAAATCGTTTTCATCTGGTGGCTATAGCCATGCATAGCTTCTCTTGAGCTTCATCCGGTGGTCTTCGCCTTCCCTGAGATGAGTTAGCCCTGCAGTTGCTCTTCCCTGGAACTAGATCCCTCTCTCGGGTCGAATCAAAAGCTTAGTTCTCTTCGATTGGGCTGCAGCTTTTTTTCATTAGTTTGGGCTTGGGCTACCAAGTAAAACCTTAGGTTTTTTCCAGGCCCAGGTTCTCCTAGCTATGGACTTTGTGGGCCCTGGACTCTTTTTATTTAGATAGGGTGTGTTGGAACGGACCTTTATATCCGTTATATTTGGATAAAAAAAAAAAAAAAAAGAGCAGCTTATTTACAAAAGAGGAAGAAGACAAAAATATGATATGATACATAGAGACCTTGAGAAGAGCAGCTGTGGATTTTCCAGCAATAAAAACAAGTCCAACTTTATCGAATTTGGCTGTATTCTTGGAGCTGCTCTATTAATTAGGCCGTATTTGTAAGGAGACAACAAGCAAAACACTTCTAAGTAGAATTACACGAAAATTGCATAATCAATTGCTGCATCAAAACAACATTAACACTCCATCGAAATGTTAAGTGAAAAACAAAACAAAGAAACCCTTCAAAGTCACCAAAATTTGGGAGAAGCCTTCACATGGGAATCACTATTATTTGTATACAAGTTCCACTCCTGTGTATGTACCGTGACTGGAAAAGGCAATATAATCAATGAAGCCTCACATTAGTCTTAATTCATATTCACCAGCCATTGTTATGTATCTGACCCACGGTAGAGCCACGTATCCACTTTTCTCAATGATCTTTAGATACCGAACCTACAAAATCCCAGTCACCAATATTGAATTTAAGACTATTTCTCATGCCCAACGACAATACAAACAAAAACCATGTCTACATGAGGTAATATAGACATCATGAATTTAAAAAAAAAAAAAAGAAGAAGAAGAAGAAAAAGAAAATGCATGCATGCCCATGCACACAATAGTGAAATAATGTGCTAATATTGAAAGGGATGTAGTGTGGTGGGACCTCATTGCACTAGCCATCACAACAGGTTGCAATGTGTATCTTAGAAATGCTTTTCCATTCAGTTGTATCATATCAGGCTCCCCATTTTAGCATATTTTACACTCTCTAAAAGGTTGTGACATTGCCATTGGAGTAATAGCCGAATTGTCAAAGTACTTGCTTGCAGCACACATAGTCAGATGCTTGAAAGCTGCTAGAACCCAAAAAAAAAAAAAAGGAAAAAGAAAAGCCTATGAAAACTCCCTTTCTATACAAGATTATGAGACTTGTGCCTTTTCCTCAACATCTGATCTAAATTCATTGCAACAGATAGTGCGGGACACCAATTTTTTAGATCTGAATTATGATTACACCACAACATCCTAAAACCATGGTGATATACTAGTGTGATAAATAAAAAAAGTTGTGTTACCAATTTTTAGATTCAGATAGCGCTCGATAAAGGATTATGTCACCATGGTGAGGCAAAATATGTGCAAGTCTCCTTACAACCGAGAAATACTAAAGCATGTACCTGAATTCCAGAGACAGTAAAATATGGTATCTCAAACTTCACACGGATCGGAGCTTTTCTCTCAGGAGCTGCTTCTTCAGCTGTTATACTAGGGAGACCAAATTCTGCCCTCAACATGTACTCCTAAACAATATAATTTATAGATGAGATTAAAAACTTGGCGGCAGTTTTAAACAGCATTCATGGGACTTGGAAAAGAACTACTACCTTGTTACCAGGAAAAGATTTGATTTTCCAGACCAAAGCATCATTTTCAGGGGCATATGTAGCAGAACCCATTGAAGTCCGGATATTAGGATTTGTAGCATCAGATGGCACAGGCAATTCAATTTCAACGTTAGTTGCAGTACTGTACCAGAAAACAACAAAGGAGTCAAATTCACAAAAGATAATGTTTCTCGCAAGTGAAGTGAATGGAATAAAGAAACCAAGTGCCTTTTTGTGAAGGAACAGCTCAATGTCTCTAGAAATACACACAAAAGAAAAATGAGGATAAGACTAACATTCTGCCCTTGTACACACCCCTAACCCAAAGTAAAATTTTAAAAATTAAAAAAAAAAAATCAGATTCTTTAGGGTTTTAAATCCAACCTAAGATGTCAGATTTTGCCAAGTTCACTGTTTTAGGCAAGGATTTCACCAAAAGTATAATATTCCAGAACTAGCCTTCTGCCTAATTACAAGTTACAATTATTAACTATATAAAGCCACGTTGTGCTCACTCTCATGGCTACATTGTTCCCCAACCTGCCCGATTAATAAAAAAACAAAAAAAAAAAACCCTCCCCAAAAACAATTTGGATTTTGTATGTTTCTGATTATGAAATTCCTCTTTAATTTTTTCATGGAAATATTTTGATTATTTATGAAAATGCTTGCTAAATCCTTTTGGAATCAGAATTCTCTCAAAAGCACAGCCCAAAAAATTGATTGTTTTTTCATTTGGAGGAAATAAGATGCCGCCAGTGATTTTTTGGAAATGCTTTCTCCTTTCAGTGTGTTTTAGCTTTCTTTTTTATCATTATTATTTAAAATAAAAAATAATGTTTATTATTTAAAAAACATAAAAATTAAAATTTTAATTATGATTTTGGGATAGATTGAGCATAAAATAAATTGTCCCAATTTGGATCAAAAGTTAAATTTTGGCCCTCATTAGACATTGGCAAAAAATTCAAGGGCTAAATTTAGCTTTAATCCAATTTTGCTTTTATAAACAACAATGGAATTGTAAATCCCATGGATTTCACATTCCCTGTTTTATAATTCCATGGATTTTAAATTCCCTCCAACCAAACAATGCCTAGTTAACATTCTCCAACATTCATTTTCCAATTGATTCATTTCTCATTTCTGCAACCATATCCGTCATCAGTTTCCCAATGAAAACTGAAACTTACCTTCGCTCCTTAAACTGGCTCCGAGCTTTCACCATTATCTCAATTCGACTTCTAGAATGCCTTTCAACTTGAGCTTCTACCCAAATAAGAGGTTTCACCTGAAACCTTAAAAAGTAGAATGTTAGATGCTTTATATTTGTTTAATAAGCCAAAAAAAATCAACTATTGATGTACAAGGTCAATCCACTAATATACTAGAAGACAATCAAGCATCTATCCCACATGGATCAATATCTGCCCTACCTACCATAGGCAAAAACAAAAGTAACAAGCAAGGAAAAGGAAAGCAGTGGCAGACCATATAAGGTGAATAAAACATAGAACAAACCTGAGTACTAAGCCTATACGTCATCAAATCAAAAGATCCATCAGGTGGTATGAAGGATATCGTCCGATCATTTTCAAATCTAGCTAAACGCACACACCTAACAGAAAGAGGAGGGGAAAAGGAAGATAAAGAGGAAAGGCTAAAAGTCAGTAAATTGAGTAACATTAAGAATACAACAACCCTAGTGTCAATAAAAATATTTTAGCAGGCAGATTCCATCGGATATACATGTGCGTGTGTGTGCACATGCACATATATGTTTAGCACCAAACATATGCTTATATATGCACACATGTCCATGATTGTGTAAGTACATTACTAAGTAAATGTTAAGCACCAAAATCACTAGTAAATTATGAAAATAAAGATAAAAAAGAGTAAGGCAACCTACTGATGGAATTTGATATCATCCAGATCAATAGCTTTCCCTTTTGTTGCTCGACCTTGAGCCTCCAGAAGTACTCTATCATTCAGGCCAAGTTTACATTCAGGCATGCCACTACAAGAAATGATACATGGTTAATTTTAATCCATCACGAAATTTTATTATATAAAAATTACCATAGACAAGAACTTAACTAGCATGGAGAATTTTGGCATGAGCCATCCCTACCACAAACTTAATATATGAGAACATTGGATAATGAATAAATAGGAATTGAGCCATAGTTGAAGCAGTAAAAAATGAATTGACTTCAACTTTTCCTTTGGCTTTTGTCCCGTGTACTCTACTAAACAAGTTCTGATTTCTCACTAAAACTGGAATGTTGTGAATCCTCCTGTTAATAATAAAAATAAAAATTGACTTTGATTTGGATTTATGATACGATTGTTGCTTTGCAAGGTCTTTGTCTTCTATGCAACACAAAACCTTTTGAAAGCAGCGCTTATTCTTACAAGTTGCAACTATGATTTTTGTATTGTATACCAATTTAACGGACTGGCTCAGACAGCCATAATACCAATTCTCTTTCATCTGCAATTTTGTTGGTATTTCATTATATTGTTCTGCCTCTGTCTAACATTTTCCATAATTTGGTAATACTTTTTTTAAGTTAATATTAATATTATATATTTCAATAATTTTGAGTCAAAAGACTATTTTCAACATGAACTCTCAGTACATAAAGTAACCTACAGTGACGATTCTCACCAAATCTTTTGCTTGAAGATAGCATGTTCAATATCAATACCCTTCTCATGATAACATCAAACATATATTGCAGATGAGGATAATGATGTCTTGCTTGAGAAGATATGTTAGATGAGTTAAAGAGCTCCAGAGCAGGTCCAATTTTAAGGTAAATTTCACTAGGGAATTTGAAGATTCCAAGAAAGTATTGCATGATCATTCTTGTGATATCTAAAAGTAAAAGATGGAAACTACTTGATTGCAAACAAATTACTTGTTTTCAAACTCAACTCAACTAAGCCTTTGTCCCAAAAATTTGGAGTTGACTATATGGATTCTCTTTCTCCACTCTAAACGATTTTGGGTTAAATCCTCGGAAATGTGTAATGGTTCTAGGTCATGTTTTACTACTCTCCTCCAAGTCAGTTTAGGTCTACCCCTTCTTTTCTTTCTATTATCTAATCTAATGTGCTCTATTTGTCTAACTGGAGCCTCCGTATGTCTACGCTTCACATGACCAAACCAACTCAATCTCCCTTCTCTCAACTTATCCTCAATTGGCACCACTCCTACATTTTCTCTAATACTCTCGTTACGGACTTTATCTAATTTAATATGGCCACTCATCCACCTTAACATTCTCATCTCCGCAACTCTTATCTTAGACACATACGACTCTTTCAGTGTCCAACACTCACTACCATATAACATGGCCGGTCACATGACTGTACGGTAAAATTTTCCTTTCAACTTGCTTTCAAACAAACATATAAATTTATATGAAGTAGACTTTGATAGATGACTTTATTATGTCTTTTATGCTTTGTTCGCTTGTCCACCAAATTTCCTAGGTCTGCTAGTCTGTCTCTTGTATAATCAAGGATGGTCTATATGCATGACTATATATTCTAAAATGGACAAAATGAAGCTGTAATTTTAGCTTCTAATGAGGATGCGGCTTGGATCTCAATGCATTCTCATTTATGTATATGCTGACAGGGTCATAGATATAATGCCTAGTGATCCTACCACAATGCTCAGGGGTTCTTCCATCTCTTTAACTCATTCACCATTTTCTGCCTGTCCATCAGTATGCAAAATTGCAGCCTTTAACAGTTCATATTCATCTTTTCCTTTTATTTGAAAATTTAACCTCTTTTCTCCTGTTTTAAGCCACATTCAAATTGAAAATTTAACCTCTTTTCTCCTGTTTTAAGCCACATTTAAACCCTGTAAGTTTCTAGAACAGTTATTATTTGAATTAACTATATTACGAATTCCTGAATATCATTATTGTATGACCTCAAGGAATAGGCTCTCCAGAATCCCCTTTTCTCTTTTTCTTACTTTCTTTTTATGTTACATAACATAAATTTTGCAACAGGTTGCATTTGAAGCATCTAACAAGAGATCTATCAACTCAATTGCATTTATAAAGGAATATAAGATATAACATAAGCAACCAGACTACATGAATTGAAGTGTCTAAAATTAATTTTCATATTTGCAAATCTATAGAATGAACTATAGGCCAAACATTGATGAAAAAAAAAATCCCATAAAAAAAGGCAATTAATTCATAAATTCATCCTAAAGGACCTCTGTTCTTCAAATAATTTACTTCAAAGAAAATAGCCACGTACCTCAAGTATGTTCTCATCTTGAGTGCCCCGACAACATCTGAACGTATTATTTGCCCATTGCTGTTGACCAGTATGTTGACACTCTCCACCACATCTAAAAATACCTGATCAAACACAAGAAATACTTCCATAAGATGCCAGCCATTAGCTGAATTCAAAATGAGTAAAATGTGCAAGGAGTCAACCTACTTCATTCTTCTTGTACCGTATCCCTTCACTTCGCCAGGACACAGCATTTGTTACAGCCATTGGAGGTCGCTGAGCAACTTCCATCCTATAAGCATCAGTCTTGATGAACTCACTAAGAATCTTTGCTTCAGTATATTGAGGGAAACCAAAGTCCATGATTTCATCAAGCAACTCATACTGTCAAAACGCATAAGACATCATTAAAAAAAGAAAAAGAATAAAAAATCATCTATTCTCCGACAAATATTTTCATTTTCCCCCATTTTCAAGCACATGAAAGAGTTGTTTGTAGCTCACCACAACCACAAAGTTATCTCTCAAAGATTCCTCTTCTAACACTTCAAAATAATGCTTAAACACCTGCATGCAGTTGTTCAGACCATCAAAAACTAAAATCATATACACCCTAGAATTATACTATTGCAACATAACCCAAGAGTAAAATGTTAAATCATTAGGGAGAGAGAAAAAAGCGTTTACATCAACTACACGGTGAAGAAAGAGAAGAAGGCTGGCAGCATTACAATTCTGCCTAGATGCAGTCATCAAGTAAACATTGTTGTGCTGTATAAACAAGTAAGTCACTCCATTGTCATAGACCACTGGATCCTGAGACTGTGGATCACCCTGCAACCAGATCAAACCAAAATCAAACAGCTAAACTCAGTATTTGAACAACGCCTTTCTCCAAACCATAACTATTGAAAAGAAAAAAACAAATAAATCAAAGTAAAGATCGCAACACATTTATGCAGAACGCAAATCTCCATATATCAAATTGAAGCACAATTCTACATAACAGAAGGCTTTTCATTAATCAACAAACTCAAAAACCAAAAGAGCTTAGGCAATAGCTCATCAAAAGAATAGAGGTGTATAGAGAGGGGAGTGGACCTCCTTCTCGATGAGCTTGGTGAAGAAGCGCTCAGCCTGAACAGCAGAGACGTCGCCGCGATAGTCGCGCCAAATCAAGACACGGCCTTTGATATCGAGAAGAAAAAGCGCCGAGGCGGCGCCAGCCATCGATGGAAGGAATCGAATTTGCAGATATGAATCAGCGACTGTGTTTTGCAACAGGTCAGAATTGAAAATGAATGAATCCAAGCGAAGAATGATCTGTTGGCTTGGATGTATAAAGAAAAAAAATGAACAAATTAAGAATCGAGAATGATAAAGAATACGGTGGTCAGGTCTTGGACCACAGCTGTGAGCCCGTGAGTGGGCTTTCTTCCTCTTAGATTGGGCCGGCTTGAGCCCATACATTTAAAACAAAATAAAAAATTATTGGTGCAATTTAAACATAGTCTGTAGCAATGCCAAATGCAAAATCTTTGGACAAAAAATTCTTTTAGAACCAATACCAATCAAACAGTTATAAATAGTCGAATGCCTTTGCTCTGAGTCCCTGATCAAGTAGAATGCTGCTCGTTTTTATGTCCCGGTGAACATACCCTGCCTTTGTGTGCTCTTGCATTCCATGAAATGGCGGTGTAACCTGAGAGCTGCTAATTTCAGAACCTCGTGGAAGTAATAGGCTAGAACATGTAGCTGTACTCTTTTAACTCCTCCTAATGAGTGCAATGGGAGTCCTTTGCCAGATAATCTACCCTCACATCAATAAGTATTTTTGTTGTTTCTAACTCATCATTTCCAGGAAACCCTTTCTTCCTTCTGTACGTTATTCTTGTGAATCTCACGTTCCTAATGAATGTCTGCATTTTCATGTTAATCATGTGTAACTGTTTAAACAGAATCGAGCCTTCTTAGTACTTATAATGCTGTCTTACACTGTTTTTTTTCCCCCTTATTGAGAATTTTTGTCAGTGCATTCTTGAAAACAAAGAAGAAGAAGCATCCATCAATCATTACCTTTTAGCAGAGGGTCATGAAGATGATCACTGAGTGATCCATTCTGAATAAATTCATACACCAAGGTGATTTTTTACCACCTTAATGTGATGTTTCTCGCACAATACTTTGAGCTCTGTATAGAATTCATTTGATCTGCTGGATTTCATTTTCTACATTACAACTTCCTGTTATCAGATTTGGCATCTGAGGATATACTTTGTTTCAAATAAATATAGACAGTTGGGGTTAAATAATGAACTTGTTATTGAAAATGATGAGATATCATAGCCATTCTTTCAAAAAACAAAATTACACACTCCCATATCCACCCTTTCTGATTTTCATGCTTAGATCGAAGTTACTTGTGGCTTTATCAATCTCATTTACACTATATACAACTGGTCTCAGATTCAAAGGTGAAATCTGCACCGTGAAATTTTTGCTTCACGTAAGCTACCATTTATACATTGTTCCAAGCATTTCTTTCCCTTTTCAAAATGGAAAGATATTGCAACCTTGATATAATTGAAGCAAATTTTTTGGAAAAAAAAATACAGACTAACAACATTCTATTTAGATACTGAGCAGAAAATTAATTCACTTCATTTACAAAATTCAACACCATTAAACCACAGAATAATCACTAATCATTTAAAGATTAATCTTATCATGTATGGCTACCCTCGCTTTTCTGTCTCGAATTCCATTCTTCTACTTGGGAATGAATAAAACCTGTACATTTATGTAACCAGGATTTTGAGTCAATCTTCCATTTAAACCCTGAATTCCAATTAGTTTTGCTGATAGAATCTCTTGAACTGTATATGTCACTATCTCTTGAGACTGTAGTTGAATGCACCCAAATAGGTGCAGGCTGATCATATCTCCAGCAACAAATAGCTCCTCTTCATTTGCAACTTTCCAAGCTTGGCCACTATAGAGCAGCGCTGTGATATTCATGAATGCGTCGCCGCTTGTACTCTATAAGAGGCGTCATAGAAGTAAATTCGGGCGCCATTTACATCTTTTCAAGGAACAGATACAAGATTGTCCTCTTTGACGCCATAAGTGAAGGGTTTAATGTTGGATGTGTTCAGTGAGTAGAAAGAGGCTATTTGATCTATGGTAAATCCTTCAGAGATGTGATGTGAGTAGGAATTAGTATGAATTTGTTCAGAGCAACTAAAAGGGTACATGAGGCTTGCCTTGGTCAGCACATTGAAGGAGAGAATATTAGTAAAGACAGTAGCTAAGAGAAGGAAGAAGAGAGGGTGGTGGTGACTTTGGGAAGCAATCTTTATCGCGGAAAATCAATAAGAGGGGATGAATGATACAAACTTTTGTGGTTTTTACCCTTGTGAGTATCTTTTTTAGGATATCAACTCAACTCAATTAAGACTTTATCTCAAAAAATTTAGCTTCGGCTATATGGATTCGCTTTGTCCACTCTAAACGATTTTGGGGTTAAATGTGTAATGCCTGTAGTATAATAATGCTTATAGGTCATGTTATACTACTCTCTTCTCCAAGTCAATTTAGATCTACCCCTTTTTTTTCTTTCTATCCTCTAACCTACTGACCTAATATGCTCTACTTGCCTTCTTTCTATCCTCTAACCTACTGACCTAATATGCTCTACTTGCCTAACTGGAGGCTCCATATGTCTATGCTTCACATGACCAAATGAGCATAAAATGATAGATACTGATTTTTCATTATTTCAGTTAAATATTTTCCATTATCAAATTAATGCTCATTAAATTGGATTTTATGATGCATAGGAGTTCTAGATTGAGTTGAATTTTTGCTTGTTTTCTCCCCCAGACTTGAAACCTTTGTTAACAAGGTAGCATGTTGACCTTGTCTTATACCTGATGCTTTAAATGCTAAGAAAGTCAAATGTCTTCTAATGTCTGGAAAGAAACATATGCATACTCACATCTAAGCTTACACAAATTAGATGATGATAAACTATCTAATATGCTGATATTTTAATAACTTGGGAAGGTGCTGAGTCTGAGAGTTGGCAGCAGCAGCATCTCAGTGTTCTGATTGATAAATGAAGGGATCAATTTCAAACATTACATTACAAACAGAGATGCCATTGTTGCTCGCGCACACTCTTCTCCCATGTCACTAACTTGTTCATTTCTCTTATTATATAAGCAGAAATCGCACTCCCATTCTATCTGCTTTGTCTTTACCCTTCATTTTCAGGCAGTGTCTCAATGTACTTGAAACTTCATTAGTGGACTGTATTTATAACTTGTACTTCCTTCCCATAATTAACAAGTATTGATGAGTTCCTTTTTTTTTCCCGTTCTCATCTTCCTGTTCTGTTCTTTGCAGTGTAAGCTTTTTTGTATTGATCTATTTGAAAGGAAATGGAAGAATTAAAATGCCAGGTAAATGACAAATAGACAAGCATTATTACAGAATTTGTAAGGATTAAGCTAGAAGCTTTTAGCTTTCAACAGCAGTGACAGTTCTCTCAGAATGATGATTTGGTTTGGCAAGTTATGAGATTGGCCCCATTAAAAGCATGACATATCCCCATCCAATAAACAGTTTAATCTCTTTTCGTTTTCAAAAATAGTAATTTTTGCAGTACACTAATTTCATCCTTTTTTGTGTATAACCATGCAGAACTGACACTAATTTCACCCTTTTTTGTGTATAACCATGCAGAACTGACACTTTATCGTTACTGGAAAACTAAAATTTGTCAGACCAGCAAAACTTGTTGCTTTAGCCTTCAGGTACCCAAGTTTCAGTTCAGGCAGTGGTGCTACTTTACTAAACAAACCACCATTCTTTTCAGTAGCAACCGATTGTATGGGCCAACTCTTTTTCAGAAACTGATATGAAACAGATACTGTTGAAACATGAAGTTCATTTTATTTTTGTGGGTATATCCAGGGAAGTGTGATTGAACCTGCAACCATTGCAGGTCAGGGGGTGGCTTGCAGCCATTAAGCTGTCCCTCTACCAATCATCATCATCTAGTTCTTATCCTGATGATTGAAGTACATCCAGAATAACAATATTACTTTAGATTGACTTCTTGTGTAGTATTTTTCAGATGATTAAATTACTTTAGAAATGCATCTCTTAGTTTTGATAATAATATATTTCTCAATATAGGCATACATTAAATCTCTCAACAATTATACAGATTATAGTACCTTTTTGACTTATTTTATTATCGGTAAATTACTATTATGTCCTTAGATTGTCAAAATTAACTATTTACTCTCCATTTTTTTAAAATGTAATTAAAATATATTTTATAAAATCAAATTCTTTAATTTTTTTGTAAAAAAAGTTAGTAAATATTTATAATGTTTAGTCCTGGTAATATAAATATCCATACTGTTTAGTCTCTATAATTTTAACTATTTATATTTTTTTTAATTCTTATTATTAAAGTTAAAATAAGTTGATTAATTTTTTTTTTATATAAAAATCTAACAAAATAATTTAAAAAGTTTGATTTTACAAAATACAATAAGGTTTTAATTAAGTTTTAAAGAAATAAGGACTAAATAATTAATTTTAACAAATTATAGAGAGTTGATAATAATTTATCATTTTATTATTATAAAATTATTTATCTATTTATTAATTTGTTTATGAACTGATTCACAATAATAATAATAATAATAATAATAATAATAATAATAATAATAATAATAATAATAATAATAATAATGTTTATGAAATGAATTGTCCGATTATTGAGCACCCATAATTAGAAGATTAGGATGGGAGCCCCTTGTTTATAAATTATGATGGCATGGTACGCTATAAATATTGGGCAACTTATTTTTCATTGGGAAATAATTTGAACTCGACAAAAGTCTTATTTAATATTGAAATTCTGAGGTTAAAAAAATATTTTTAAAAAGTATTATTTTAATTATTAAAAAACAAAAAATTCTTTTAAGTAAAATATATTCAATTTAATTTTAAATTAAATTTTAATAATCTTTAATAATATATTTAAAAATATATTTTTTTTCCTTAACAGTTTAATAATAATAATAATAATAATAATATCAAGCTGATTTAGTCAAATAGAAGATAGTGATGAACCTTTTTTTATTTATGATTAAAGTATCAAAATTAAGTTTTTTTTTAGTGACTTTAAGAATACATTCCTTTATATTGTCTTAATTAATATATTTAGAATAAATAATTTTTTCAATAAAATTAAATTTTATTTATAAAAAATTTATTTTACCAACCCAACTAATTTTGTTGAACACGATTAGCCCTTATGTTGCTCCCTAGTTTGTCTTTTGAAAATAATTTTCCAAAGACTCATCACAATAGTCGATCAACAATGCATACTTTGATAAATTATTAGAAGGGATGAAAACGAATAATATACTCACGATAATTTCTCTGTAATTTTAATATTTGAACTCGTATGTAAATTTAATTAATATTTTTAATATTTTAATTTATCTCAAATTTATTTAAAATTCGTGTTAAATAATAAATATTATTATTATTATTATTTAAAATCTTAACTTAAATAATACCAAAAATTGCCATCTCTAATCTATGATCCGCTCAAAATAAAATTTATTTGCTTAATAAAAAGGGATATATACCCAAAATCTGAATAAAAAAGACTATACACAAAATTTTTCCTAGTCTTTCTACGACGACTGTCTTATTACATAATTGTCATAATTGTCTTATTACAACGACAATTCCCATTGCCATGAATAATTACATTCCGCCACCATCTTGATCTGTTGGGAATTATTAGGCCCGGCCCTTGACAGTCTGGCCCATCTCTCTATCCTTCTGGCCCATTTGACCCGTCTTCTGTTGCGCTCGCCGCTTTTCCTGTTCCATCTGCGGCGGCGGTTTGCCCCTCATCTCCCGAAAATAGTTTGCCATCAACGACAGGGAAGAAAGTGCAGGGATCCCAAAAGCACCAGACGCCAAGAACCCCACGACCGCTAGGCCAATGAAGAAGGTTGCACCAGAACTGGGCTACAAATCTCGAAAACTGGGGTCGAAACAGCCAACACAATGAGCGTCGCAATCCTGCAAGGAAGAGGAGGGTGCTACAGAGAGGTAACAGGGCGGCCACCGCTAAGTTGAAGGACCACCCTTTTCAGGAAGAACGCCTTTGAAGCCTTTCATACCGGGCCTTTACTTTTGCTGTTGATGGTCAGCTATGGAAGCTTAGTTAATTAGGTAGTATAAGCTTTTCTGGGAAAGTACAGAAAAGTTGGAGAATCGCAGAGAGAAATGGTGCAGAAGGACAAAGAGGTGGAGGTTGAGTTTAAGGAGACGGAGAGATAAACACGTGAAGGCAGTGTTTTATAGAGTAGGAGAAGAAATTATTTAGTGCAGCCAGTGCATATGTATTATCTACCATAATCACGTTAGCTTGGAGATTAGAGTTAGAGAGTTGCATGAGGATTGAGGAATGTCTCTTATATAGGTACATGTTTGAGGATTTGCTTTGACATTTCTTGCCTCTATATTGTTCATTCCATCGTAGCTCGAATTTTCGTCCACCATTGCAGCTGGAGTTAAGTAAAATCAAATCGAACTAAGCCATTTTTGGTCCAGCAATGTACCAATATGAAAGAATTAAGTCGATGTAAGGACTTAATTTTATTATAAATTATAGTTATAAATACTAATAAAACTTATATGAAAATATCAGGCAGTAAGATTATTTTCAATAAAAATTTTAAATTTTTAAGCGGATATGGGGTAAATTTGTTTTTGCCTGGTTTATTATCCAATCAATCAAAATGGTGCCAAAAAAGGATTTGGGGTCTCTCTCTAAGTGAATTTTGTATGTATGGAAAATAGTATTAAGAAAACGCACTAAATATCAATTTCATTGATACGTAAAAATAATTATATATTAAGCTTACAATTAAATAATTAAATGGTTGGTTTAATATATGCATTTAGTTTTTTTTTTTTTAAATCCAAAAATGGAGGTCAAGAAGATCCAGTCATAAACTGGATATATGCGGCAGTTTTTCTTCCCTTTGAACCTTAAGTTATTTTGAGCTTACCCATTAATTTTTGATCGCCAGAAAACATTATATTCTGGACGAAATCTAAAAATGACATGTATATGGTATACGATATTATTTAGCGAGGTCTCTTCATAGTGCCACTGTACCACATCTTCTGCTGGAAACTTATACGTAACCTCATCAGAGTGGTTTATATCACTAGCTAGCAAGCTGCGAGTTGAGGACATCCAGCAGGTTGTCATCGTGGAGAAAACAAAATTATATAATTGTGCGGGTTAATTTTAACAACCCTCTTTGAACTTATATAATTACAACCCTACAATCTTTCAATTTAAAAATGTAACATAAAACCCTCTCAACTTTCTAAATTTACACAGTAAAATCCTCTAACCTCCAATTATCGATTTTTCAGTTAAACAATAGTTTCAGTGTAACACTTAGTTATCATTCCTCTTTCCTCTCTCAAATCATGTGTAAATTGAATCCTTTTAATCTCTGTAAAAAAAAAAAAGAATTTCTCATGTGTAGATAGAATAATTTTATACTTGCACAATAAATGAAAGAAAATTGTTAACTAAGCATCACACCAGATTTATTCATGTTAACATTTAATTAGAAAATCAGTAATTAAAAATGAGAGAAATTTTACTATACAAAATTTTAAAGTTGAAAGGTTTTATGTTACATTTTAAAATTGAAATGCTATAATATTATAATCATATAAGTTTAGGGGCATTTATTAAAATTTATACTAATTGTGCGTTGATGCATCAAGATCCTAGGTTGGTTGTTGTCGAGGCTGCCAGACTCTATGCTAAATTACAAATTTCTTCACCTGTTTCGCGTAGGGAAGACATGGATGTAGATGACCAAGGCTGAAAACCTCCTTTATCTCACTCATTGAAATTTAACGTTGGTTTTGCCTTGTGTTTGAGTACAAGTTTGGTTCAGCAGCAAAAAAAGTCTCTGGCCTTGTTGAAGTTGCAATGGCGAAAGGGTTTAGCAATGCTCTATCGTTTACAGGTTGCGTCGTGATTTTGGTGTCAAGCAGGTTTGTCTGGGAAACTGATTGCTGGGCCATGTAGTTTGCTCTAACTGATACATCTTGTGGCAAGTCTCCTCTCCATTAAATGGTTGATGATAGCAGTTCATTTACTTGCCAAGTTTGCATCAGATCAGAGTTTTGAGTTTGTAATGAAGGAGGTTGTCCTCCTTATGTCCTTTCTGCTGTTTTGAACAATTTGCTTACACTTTTAATTAATTAAAAGTTAACTGAAATTGAAATAAAAAAAGAGTTATCAAAATTATAATCAACCTAAATCGACCGATGCAGTCGGATTCATGGCCTAGGATGCCATGGCCCAGAACTGGAGGGCATAATTTGCATGACATAAATGCCTAATTTTTCAAGTTAGGGACTTAGGGGGGCCATCCCTCTCTCCGTCATGGAGTAATTGGATGGTGGAAAATGTATAGCCCCAGGGCTAGCCTCGGTTTCCGCTCCCTGTTGCTTTACTTTAGGGCATGTGATGGTACTAGAGAATTGGCCATGCCCTATCCATCTGCCTGCACGGCCTACTAATGGTTTCGTCTGGGTTTTGGCCATGCTAATTGCTGAGGACTTGGGTAGCTTTTGGGCATTTTTGTTTTCTAATGGCATACTATACAAGCTAAAGCAGGATAAGCAATCTCATTAGAAATCGTTATTATCTGTTTGGACCATCATCGGTTTGCTATGTGTAAAATTTACTGAATATATAAAATAATTTATATGTCTGGGCTGGTTTTCCCATGTGGTTGAACTAAATAAATTTTTTTTAAAGTAAAAATTTTATTAATTAGAAAGTCCAAAGAAAAATTTAATATGAGAATATCTAATTAATTCAGGCTATGGGATCAATTTCAATACACCCAAAACTAAAATGTATTAACAATCGAGGTCCAAAACTAAGACCAAACCAGAATAATTCAAAAAAACCAATGCAAATAGACCCAAAACCTGAATAATTCCATAATTTAACATCCCTATATCTGCAACACTTCTATATTAAAAGATTCGATTCTGAAATCAAATCATTCATACTTATAATAGTGCAATCTCACAAGTCAATGAAAAAAAGGAAGTAATATTCCATTTCTAACAAATGCTGAAGATATCATATTATACAGAATGAAAATGGGTAATAATATAATAATAAAGATGATGCTAAATCAATTGTGATAGTCATTTTCATCAAGTAAAAATCTGGCCATATTATATTGTAAATGAACACTTTCTGCGCATATATATGATTAGAGCAGGTATTAGATCTTTCCCCTTAAAATACTTTTTAGAGTGTACAACTCTTGCAACAACTAGATATTCTTATTCTCTCCATATATATTATTACGTACATTTGGACTGTTCAATATCTTCAGATTATATAAGATATAGATGGACAATCACAATCTCCAATTTCCTAAAGACAGAATATATGAATCAAGAAAGTGTCTTAAACCCGTAATCCTCTATTAATTTATACTCACGCCCATGGAAACTATCATTCCCATCATCATTGGTGATCTGACAAAATAAACACTTTTTATAAAGCCATATTTTTAAAAATTATCATTATTATTGCTTTATTACTTAGCCACGCTAATCAGATTCTAGAACGCGTGCCATGCGGCGTGCATATGCTTTGTTCCAAATACCTACGGTAAAAGCTTTCTATACGCCTATGCTTCGCTTTGCTTCAGCTTTTGCACTCAACTTGTAATGCTCATTAAAATAATAATAATAATTTAATAAATTCAAGAAGCACAAAAGCATACCCGTTAGATTTGGGTGAGGATGCGCTTTGGGGGCTAAAGTTGGATACGTATCCTGTATCCGAAGATGGGCAACATGATTAGTTTAGCATTTGATCAAAGTTTAGGGATGGCAAAAACTTTTTAATCTGATCCCACTTATTTCGATCTTATTATTTTTTCTGAACTCTATTTTTATTTTAATTTATATTTTTCTAATTCTTGTAACTTACTTATCCCGAATAGTAATATATTTTTATTAATTTGACATTCAATATATATTTAAGGAAAAAAAAGTTTTAATGATTTGGTAATTCAAACTTAATATGTGTTTGTATATGTATATCAAAATGAATTTTATAATAGTTAAATTAAATATTTAAATTTGTGTATTCATTATATATACTTTTATTAATTTTATACAAATTATTATATAAATATTTAATTTGATAATCATAAAACTCAATTTCTATATGAAATTTAGCTTACATCAAAGTTAAAATTGGATTAAGTTACACAGACCCATGGAAATCGGATTCTAAAAATACAGTGTCGTTTTGTGGTAGTTTTATTTTGAAAGAAAAAAAAAAAAAAAAACAATCTTTACATAGAAGATGACTCCAAACCACTAAAAATCTCCGATTCATATATTTAAAAAATAAAATAAAATAAAAATCAATAATATGATTGTGAAAGATTGAATGTTATTCTATGAGTCGCTTACCGTACCAAGTGCTAGAGGGAAAACAGAAATTTGCAAGACAGAGATGTCATAGTGTTGAATCGGGCCAATTGGACTGATCGAACTGGTCAGACCGTAAATCAATCTTAAATTTGATCCCACCTGAACCACCAAACAACTATTACTATCCTGATATGGATGTGAACGACTCAAATTTTAACGTAAATATTAAAATTCCTTGTTATGTATTGGATAAGTTAATATTACAAATATTTTTGTACTGTATTTTAATAATTGTAAGCCAAAGATATATTCGCATTCGAAGTGTACACACATAAATTCCTATTTCTGTCAGCTTTAAATATATAATTTTTTGAGGAAATTAATTATTTCACCAACATTGTATTTGACATAAAATAGCAAGTTAATTATTAATTACCACATATATAATTATAGTTATATTTTTATTTAAAAAAATTGCTTGTTAATTATTTTTTTAACTCATTATTAGGTAATTATTATTTTGTGGAACTCATTTGCGTATATAAACCTTATTTATTATCCTACATAAAATAGTCAAGTAATATATAATATCTCGGCCACACGGGTAATATATATATATATATATATATATATATATATATATATATATATATATATATATATATATATATATATATATATGTTAATCAGAAAATTAGAGGATATTAAACATAAGTTTTTTGCAAGATTTTAAGTACAAGATTAAGCCAGAATCGTGACTTTTCATATATACGTGAAATTGTCCCCTTACCCTCAAAAGCACAGATTATGGGAAGTAAATTTGGTTATTCTTCATGTTTCAAAATGAAACCTTGTTCTTAGTATAAATAATACATATTTTTTTATTTCAAAACTATAATTTTATAAAAATTAGTTCAATTAATTCATTTTTATCCATTCTCATTTTTAAAAGAAAAGAATTTAATTCTTTTTAACTTAAAAAATTTAGATATAATTACGTAAAAATTTCAATTGAATTATTTTTTTTATAAATGAATTATTTTAAAAGAATCCATTATTTTCATTGATCACTTGAATTAAAGTCATTTTGTCTATATCACGTGATGAAAATATATAATGAGTGGTAACTGGTAAGTGAAAGAATTTTATACAATCGTTAGGAAATATTTTGACAATTAATTATAATGAAATTAATATATGATCTACCATAATTGCTATAACAAAGTGTTGCATATGCAATAATTGTATTCTAAAATTTTTCTAACATTGAAGACTTGTGTGTGTGAAAGAAGAAAACAAGCAACAATATTATTAAAAAAAAAAAAAAACACAAATGATGCAATCCAAAATCCCAGGAGGAGGAAGAACACAAGCACAAGAATTTTTATTCCTCTATTTTAAAAGAAAAATAAGAAGATAGGACCCGCACATCCTGTTAGGATAGCTTGTCCTATCTCAAACCTGCCATTTTCACCTGCTCTTTGCTTCTTTCTCACGTCTTTGCAGTTTTGCAGAGAGAAAGATTGATAGGTTTGATGGATTCTGAATCGCAAACTGTTGCATTCTTTACGCTTGAAAAAGCTTAAAAATAACCCCAGAAAAGCCTTACTTCTCCCCACACTGACTTGCCCTTCTGATCCAACAGTACATACATCACACCCACCCCTTAATTAACCCCTCTTCCCTCGATCCATCATCCATTTCTATATAAACACACACATTCCAAATTAATTAGATTTGGTGCCCCAAATTCCAAAACTTCCAAGAAAGATAAAGATAAGGGTTTGGCGATCTCGAGAAAGTGGTGGCTGATAAGGAGGCGATGAATTGGAGGAAAACAGACGTTCCTTTTTTCCATACTGTAACTGCGAAACCCAAATCCAGAAACGACTGAGAGAGAGAGAGAGAGAGAGAGAGAGAGAGAGAGAAGGACAGTTTAACTTTTCTTGATTTTTATGAGTGTTACAGTGTTTATATATATGTGCCACAGCGAAAGAAGATATGCAAAAATAGTGCTTCATCAGTTCATGTGTGGAGCTAAGGGAGACTGACAAAAAGTGGAGTAGAAACAGAAGAGACGGTCGTGTTTAGTGATGCGAGCTCTGTACTGCTACATTAGAACGACACATAAATGAAGGTTTGTATTTTTTTTCTTATGAGGAAGAAAGTAAGAAAGAAAAAGAAAGGAATGAAAAGAATTAGACAGTCGAAGAAAACAAGGAAATTCGAAAGTCTTCTCACACTCAGACCACACATAACTCTTTCTCCTTCTTCCCTGTTATGAACATTAATTGTTTGGATTTCAACAAAATGGTAGCTTGGACCCCTTTTTTCTTCATATATGCTGTACATATGCTGATTGCTGATCCTCGATGACTGTTTTTAAGTGCAATTTCAAACCCTAACCCTAAATCTTCTGGGTTTAATTGCACCCTTCTATATTTTCTTTAAAAAAAGAATAATGGGCACATCATCCAAATCTTTTTGTTGATTTTTTGGACAGTATCTTCATATACACATTAAAGGAAGAAATTGATCAAGCTACAAAAAGAAAAGTTGCGACTTAGAGCTCACGAGTGAAGGACAAAAGTGTGAGTGTGAGAGAGAGAGAGAGAGAGAGAGAGAGAGAGAGAGAGAGCTGAGGCACTGTTTTGTCTAGCAAATGTTGTGGATGATAGCATTAGTGAAGGGGTTCGGAGAAACAAAAGCTGAAAACCCTCTTACATGGAAGAACAGCTACTTTTGTGAGTCGGATCCAATGAGGGGCAGCTACTTTTTTGTGAATCGGATCCAATGAGGGGCAAAAAATTGTGACTTACTGTTTTGGATATTTTTGCAACCATAGCAAATGAGAGGTGAGCCTGGTTTTTCATCGCAAGCTCTACATGGACCTGTACAAATTTAAACCAACAGATTTTCACACTGTGCCCTTTTCTTTAATTATCTGAAAATTACAGAGCTTCAGCTAGCATAGGTAAAAACTTTTCAAAAAAGAGCAATATATAATGCTCAAAAATAAACTTGACAAGCTCATATAGTGTTTAAAAATCTAATCCTATGATCTTATTATATGTAGAAAAATATTGTTAATTGGGGGCCTAATGAAAATTATAAGAAAAAGTTTGATGAGTTATAGGTGCAATTTGGAGTTGAATTTGGATGTATCTTTAATCTGGGTCTTCTTGAAATATTGTATGGGAAAAAAAGTAGTTGAATAAAATTTTTGAGAATGCAAATAAAGTGGTCCTCAAGAACAAATTAAGAATAAATATAGTATAAAGGAGGACTATATAAGATGTAGAGATGTAGACTTAGGCTAGAGAATCCTCTTTAAAACTTAGAATAATGTTAAATCATTTATTCTTAAGCATAAACAATGACACAGAATTAGCAACTCACCACATGCACATGCCTAGAGTTGCTCTAATGACAGCAAAAGGTTCAGCAGCCACACACTAGCTAATTAATCAAGCTCTACAGCCTTATTTAGGTCCCAAATGCCATGCTAAAAATACCTCGTTGGGTTTCAGCAGGATCTGTATAATTACCAAACCGACCAAATAAACTTACCACGCAATGAACTTAATTAAGTGTTCTAGCTAAAGAGTCCATGTGAGGCTACCTAGCTAGAAACCTTATAATACCATACCAAGAGAAAGTTCCAGCAGGTGATGCGCTGGGGTAGCTAGAAATCATTCATTTGATTTCTCACTAGATTCACATGTTGCCTTCTCCTCCTCCTTCATTGATACCCCCAGTGGGGTTATCATTCCAAGGAAAATTATAATGAAGAGGCATACTGCCAGAAGGTTGATAGAAACCTCCTTCATTACCAATTCTGCTATTAAACTGATCACCGGGCCTTTGACGAGGAGCCATATGCTGAATTGAACTTGTCACTGGCGGTGCAGGCAATGCGGTTGGGATTTCATTGCAAGCATAGCGGATCAGATCAGCATTGGCAGCATCAAGTTCCTTCTGGAGCCTTTGAACCTGTCTCTGGAGGAATGAGATGGCACCTACACACCCATAAACTGGGTCCCTTACTCGTGCCTCGGCTTCATAGGCAAGGGAATTCACTGCATCCTCTCTCTGGTGTGGGAGAAGCTCATTCAGGAGCTTGGTCACATTACTAGCTCCAAAGATCTTGTGGACATTTGCAAATTTTTGAGGCTCCTCTGGTGGGAAGTAAGGTGCAAAAATGCAGCCAGGCAGGCATTTCCTCCTTAAGAACTTGCAGGCAGCACAGGGAGAATTGTATGAGCTGGATGATGCCATTTTTCTCTGAACAAGGAGAGTATTGTGCAGTAACCCCATCAATCTTTTTGTAAGCTTTCCTCAAATTTAAACTATTATTAGACTGCTTATTCCTCTTTTTGTTTTTTTTTTCTGCTTGTCCTCAATTTTCAGATTTTTAGAAAGATTGTTATTGCTTAGCCTGTTAAAGAATATTTGCAGTTCCTTTAGTTTCTTTTCTTGCATATTCAGTTTCTTTCCCACCACCTCACTGTCTTAAGTACTCATCAAGACTCCTACAATATGATTCTGCTTAGTAATGAAGCTTGAGCAGAAGCCATCCTATATTATCTCTATAAGCTTCAAAAGTTCAAGCACCCATTTGAGAAAATCTCTACTTTATCTTCTCTCTCTCTCTCTCTCTCTCTCTCTCTCACACACACACACACACACAAATGTTTGAGACACACACACGCATAAATACTGAAATCTAGGAATTAATTGCCATTTTCTTGTTTTTCGCAGCTAGTTAACTACCCCTAAACTGCTCTTTCAGTCATGCTTTCTTCCCTTATTCTTTTACCTCCCTATTTAAGTTCTGAAAGACAATTACACTTTACCCTCACAAGTCACAACCCAGCACTGCCTTCTGCATGTCTCCCCTTAATTTATTTTCCAATTTGTCTTTTCTATAATCCATTAACTCTCGCATAAATATATACTTTCTCCACACATACTATGCACATAAATTAGAAAGAATTAATCTGCATGAGGGATTAAAAACTGAAAATATCCTTCTGAAATTTGTTCTTGAACATGGGATCTGAATAGTGCAATTCACCGTAATTGTGAGTTTATATTTCTTTATATCTTTTTTTTTATATCTTTTTTTATTGTACATGGACACAGCAAAGCCCTAAATCCGAGGCTTTAACCCAGAGGGCTCTAGTGTCTCTTAGCCTTTAGCTTACCCAGAAACAACAAAAACAGAAAAGAATTATTAGCATAGTAAAGGAATAAAGAAGCTACATATATTTACCTGTTTGTGATCTAGGTTTCTTTGATCAGATGAATAAAAAGAGAAGTATTTTTTTTTTTTTTCCCCTGAAGAGCTCTCTTTCAAGAGCTATATGTCCTTTGTTCCTTCCCAAGATAACGTAGCCTTAGCCAATGAAAGGGAGAGCTTCACGGATTGATGACAGGAGAATCCTCAAAGAGGAAACCCTAATTGGAGAAGAGAGAGAATGAGAGAAGAGACTTGCAAATTCAGTAACAAAAGTAACTAGGGGAGGAAGAAGGCAAAGAGCGTTTAGTGGATGGAGAAGAAATGGAGGCAAAAGACAAAGGCGATAAATGGAAGGTACACTATAAAGAATGGCTATGACCATGCATCTAATAATAATATCAGGGATGTGGGGATGCCTCCCATTTTTCATTCCACTATATCTCTAATTCTCATGCACTATATGGCAATTCTTATATTATTCTCCTAACATAAGGATAAACAACTATTAAACTTGGATTCCCTCACAGTTTATACAACATAAACATCATACATCATGCTATTTTGATTAGAACATTTAATTGTAAGTAAATTATTGCAATTTCCCTCAAAATAATTTGCACTTTAATTCAGATTACTTTGTCATCATTTATAATCATACTAACATAAAATTTTAATTGTGATGAATTTTGAATTTAACAATTCAGATTAATTAGATGGACATAAACTATCATGTTATTCATCACTGACATAGGAAGATCCCAATCCATGTTAAGAAAATTTATCTTTTCGTTGCAACATAATAAGGTTTTATGATTAAAGTAAATATAACAAAAAGGGAAGTATAATAACAATAATAATACTAAAATGTTTAGGTTGGGTGTACTTAAATTGGTTTGCCAGCCTGAGTTAGCTGGATGTTTCCATGTTAAATTTTTCTTAAATATTATTAATAAAATTTTGATCATAAAAAAAATTCAAAATATTGAATGGTTCATCAATGGAATAATCATAAAATTGCTGACTTTAGATATTAATTATATTGAAGAAAAAAAATATATATATATAGATGTATTATATACGTCAGCTTATAAAATGCATTATATACGTCATTTTGGATAGCCCTAATTCCTATCCACTATGGACAAAAAGAAAATTGGGCAATCATTTTTTTTTAACTAAAATATCCCACATAATGCATGGTAATACACAAATAATATATAAGTAGGAGAATAAATTTCTTTCTTTAGACACCCAAAATATAAGCAATTTTCTTTAGATCATCATTACATAATTAATTACCACTATTTATCTATTTTAATAATTAGATATTTACAATTAATACGAGACTAATTGATTAGAAAGTGTGTGTAAACTGATTCTAATGTGCCTGCAGGAGATGGTACTGAAACCATTCAATATTTTATTAATCGTAGCAGTTGGATATATAATTGCCTAATCAGATTACTATCGTTCGTGTGGCATTTGCGGTTAACCAGTAAATGTACTTATCTGATCTTCTGTGAATTTTCATCGATATCCATCTTTGTATTTATATCCTGAATTCTCGTCTCAGTAAAAGTGCCTTCAGTAAACACTGGCACTGGACCTGCGGCTAGCAGGTTATTAATAAATCAGCTTTAGAATAAATTATGTAACTTCCAGTGTAAGTCGAGTATGGTAACTAATGCTGAAGATAGAAACACTTCCATGTGCATATGTAATAACCATATGGATCATTTTAAATACTGATCAACATGAGAAACAGATTTCTGCTATACATAGTGAAATTTTTGGGTTAATTGCACCAATCGTCCTTGAATTTAGGGTCTTTTTATTTTCGTCCCTAAACTTCAATTTCTTAAAATAAAATCACCTAACTTAAGTTTTATTTAAAAAAAAAAAAGGTCACTTTCACCTGTAATAACAGGTTTTCCACTAAATGTTGAAACTTTCCCTTTAAAGTCTTTCCCCACTTTGTAATCAACGATGAAATGGGATTCTGTGGTGGCATAGATTTCTTCTCTGCTCCTCTTGGGGAAGTTATAGCTGATTCGCAAATTAAGCCAGAGCATACTATGGAGGATGATTATCTCGATGAGGAGATTGCTTCTTTTCAGAGATGGACAAAATAGTAATTTTATTTTTTTGAACTAGTAAACCTGCTATTGCAGGTAAGAGTGACTTTTCTTGAAATAAAACTTAATTGACTGATTTTATTTTAAGAAATTGAAGTTTAGGGACAAAAATGAAAATGACCCTAAGTTCAAGGACGATTGGTGCAATTTAACCTGAAATTTTTATATTATTACTACTTAATATTGAGCTAATTAGATCAATAGCTTTTAAAGCTAAAACACTTCACTCATTCTTTAAAAAAAAAATTATTTGGAAATATGTTTAATTATAAGCTAATGAATTCATATATGTCCAACATGACTTAGAAGCATTGCACATTTGTAAGGAGTGGAGAAAGAGAATCCATATAGTCAACTCCAATAAATTTTTGGGATAAAAATTTAGTTGAGTATAAGCTAATGAATTCTAAGTAGTAAATAAAATTCATTCTATAGGAAAAAAATTTGTTGAGGTCAATCATTTCAAGCATAGTTCTGGAAGAAGCAGGACCCTCAAGGTAGAACGCCTTGGGAAAGAGACCACTGCGAAAACAAACTGTGCTTCATGAGACATATATATATGCTTCTCCCAAGTGTAGGTGAACAGGTTAAATACAGTGGCCCTAGATAGTGTTGTAGGGTTGCTATCACGAATCGGTCGATATTAAGCCATGGACATGACTACACGATTGTGACTTCCATGTATGACGCCATTGAATAATTTTGAAGATATTCATAGCTTTAAGGTCCCGCTCCTCCATTATGCCATCACTTGCTGTTGTTGGACTAGGTTATCCTGTTTCTTAGTATAGTGGTAATTTGGTAAAGCACCATCAAAGCCCTTTTATCAACCAATTTTCTTTGAAGGATGTTGATTATTGTTATTTATTCTGTTTATCATTTAATTTTTAAGATTTTGTTATCCTACTTGATGTGAGTGATTGATATGCTAATAATTCATGATTAGAATTTTGCGCTGAAAATCCATTGGTCGGTGAAGTTAAATTATAACAAATAAAATCATCTCATGTCAAGTGTAATGATAAAAGTGATATAAAATAAGTAGGAAAGCAGAATTATATAAGTGAACCTTATTGCCTTGCTGACTAATTAAGATGAATAAGTAAGAAAGTTTGAGTAGAGAATTATGATGGGAAATAAAGATAATTATTAATTATACATAATTTATGAGGAATTATGCATTGGTATATATAGAGAGAGAAAATAGAACAAAGAAAGGGTAGCTAGAGAGCATAGCTAGGTGAAGAATAATAGGGGAGAAGGTGTAGACTCTCAGTAAGTGGGGTAATGGGAAGGATAGATGAATGTAGTCGTTCGTCCCTTCTAGTTCCCCGACCATTCTTCGCTGGTCCCTGTCCTGATGAGTGTCCTCTCTTCTCCTCGCTACCCCCACCTCTCCTTCCCCAGGATAAGCATTTTTAATCCCCATGTGTCCGTGTGTATGTGTAGGCCAATCATGAGAAAGTGAAAGAGAGAACACATTATGCAATTGCATGCTACTATAATACTAATAACAATTCTATCTGGAGAACTATTTTCTCATACAATTAATCATTTCTTTTCTACATGAAAAAGGGTTATTTTTCTCTCAATATAAATAATTAAGACCGCAAAAGAAAAAAAAAAGATTCATCTAGAATAATCTGAGAAGTGTCAAAAATGAAAAAAAAAAAAAAAATTCATTGCTATTTCCATGATAAAGTTACAAAACTAAAGTATAGAGTTAAAATTATCCTGCAGAAACCTTTTTTTTTCTTTTGTTTGTCAGGGGGGGTGAGGGGTGGGGTGGTGGTTAATGGATGCACCCAATTAATATGGTCTCTTAGGAGATTATGATGTAGCAAATGATTAAAATTTGCTTAATTTTGCAAGACGACAGGTTAATATGTTAAATTGTTAACAGCAATCCCCCTCCGTTCATTAGAATGCTGTCTTATTCTAGTTTGAGATTAGACCAAGAAAAGCTATGGGCTCTACACTCTGCTGTCTGTGGTCTCATTCAGCAATTTACTCAATATTTCTTAATGTGTACCTTCTTCAATGTGGGTCAGATTACAGCATATGAGAGGTTTTGATCAACCAAAGAGGAAGAACATAATGTTAATGGTTATATGCTAAAAAAAGATAATTGTAGATTATATATCCTTCACTATTGGTTATATTTAATCATATTATTATTTATATAGTCACACCATATCAGTCTGCAACTGCAATGAAACTATTAAAAAGAAAAGCTATAAATTCCCTTGTGATTTTGCAGCAATTATTCCATAAACAAGTGACATGTAGGACAAGAAAATAAAATGGTTTTTGTACCCACTTCTCTGTACATGTTTTTATTGATACCCAATAATTATATCATCATCGTCTCTTGATAAATTAGATTATATGGTGGAGCACACATTGGATATTCCCAAACCCATCATGCACAAAAAAAAAAAAAAAAAAAAAAGGAGAAGAGGGGAAAATCAACAAATTGATTCGGCTGTTCCCTAGTTTGAATGAGCTTGAGTTCACTCTTCAGTGGCATCACATGAGATTGGTCTAAAACGTGTTTAGGTTAGTATTTTTGTGTTGTTCAACCTTGCATTTTGGTCTCTTGGTTGAAAGGTTCAGAGCCCCTATTGCCAACTGGTAGCCATAGATTTCTAATAGGCCGATGAGGTACAAATTTTAGCCTCTCCATATGCCGTATAGCAGATTCTGATTCCTATTTCTACTAACAAGATTCTGATTCAGATTCTTATTGAAAAAGGAGCTCCACTTACTACCACTAAATTAGGCATTAGCAACAGATAGGCCTTTTCAGAATCTTGACTAAAAGATGAGCTAGCCTCAAACTGAATCATGATTCAGAGATATGATTACAAATAAAGAATCATGACCCATCACAATTTTGGCCTTGATTCTGAAAGTAAAGATGATTTTCTTAATTGGATTGTGCATAAGAAGTCAACCCTGAAAGCTGCCCGATTAAAACGCCTACAGTTCTAATTCTAGACTATCATATTCCAACAGATGAATTCTTTACAGCCAAGAACAATGTCAGATACTGATTATGAGTCAAACCAAGAATTTCATTGTATGATCAAATAGAAATGAGAATATAGTATTATATTAAGATTCCTGTACAACTGTTGTTTAGTAAGGTTAAGTAATATACCATACCTAAAAAAGAAAATTCTCATAGAAAATCTGGTTGCTGTATTTACACTAAGTGACCAGCTCAAAGATGAGATGAGAGACGACAAGAGTCAAAACTTTGGTGGTTGCTGCAAAACCATTGCTCATCACAGCTCCTAGTCTCCTCCATCAACATATCTGGTGATAACAAGAAATGCGGCACAGAATTCAGAATTGCAAGCTAAGAGTTATAGCCATCTAAACCACACTTCATTGGCATGTAGTTATGAAATTTTTGGATTGGTTTACACAATTGTTTTTCACTACAAACAGGTCATTGAAAACCAACTGCATTACTTACTCAAATGTAAATGAATTAATGGGACATGAATTACAAAGCGTATAAGTATCAACCCACACAAGAGAAGAATGAGAGAATCGCAGATCATTTACTCACATATAAGGATAGCAGGAATTGACTTATAATCATTGCATGTTACAAGATTCCAAAGCATTACACAGCTATCAAAATTTTAATTAGAGAACTAATCAGAAATTAAATAAAAAAAATGAAAAAAAGTATGAGCTTAAGTTTAAAATCAGAAAACAGAAGAAATTCACTAACTGTTGAAAGAAATTTACAGTAACAGCCAATATTTGATAAAACATGAAAATAATATTTCCAAATGCCAGTAGTAAATGAATAACCATCAAAACATATTACAGAGAGGAGAAAATACCATCACTTGGTTATTAAGATAAAATGTCTCAGGTACTTTTAGCGGTTCTGCAGCACTTTCACATTTTCACATTTACACATTCAAAAAGACGATTTGATGTGGGCTCTACTACAGGCTTATAATTCCCATCAGGATTTGAAAGCTCAATTCCTCAACAGGTCTGCACAATTCATTCTTTTCAAGGATCAGCTACAGTCTTCCAATGTATTTTTATGATTTTAGATTATCTTATAGACACAATAAATCAAGTCAAAGACATGATTAATTCATCACCTCTCACGAGTGGCCTTCATAAAGATATGCCCAGATGGAGATATCATTTGCGATCCAAATTTGCTATTTGTAAGTCCAATATTTCTGACATCCTTCTAGCCTTCCAGGGTAGAAACAAATAGAAGACATCACAAAGAAAAACACAGATTTTGTCATGTACATCTTCTGATTCAAATTGCCATGACTTTGCAGTACCATTATGGAAATTACACTATATTGGTATGAATAGTTTTTTGAATTACATCATAAAAGCTTTGCCCAAAAGTACAAGTTTTTAATTCCTAACTCTACTATGGAAGTGCAAGAGCTATTGCCCCCACTGACTAAACAGTGCTAGTACGGAATAAGGCTCTGTTTGGATGGGGTGAGGGGAGGGTAATTAATGGAAGAATGAGGGAGTGTAAGAAAGGGGAAGGGTGAAGAAGATTACAATAAAAAAAATCTTATGTTTGGAAAGAGGTGAATTAATGGAAAGATAAGAAAAGGTAATGTATACTCTTCATGTTTGGAAAGAGGTGAAAGAGTTGAAAGAAGGATAAATAATTATTAGAAGTACAAAAATACCCTTTTTTATTAGATAATTTATTAAATGGTAAACTCATTATGATAAATCTTAAATTTGCAAATAATAATGGTCCACTATAAATAAATCATAAAATTAATAAATCAAAACAATAATGCACAAATTTAACAAAAATTGAATAAAAAATGGATTATTTAGAAAAAAAATAATAATAATTGAAGCAAACTATTGAAAGAATATATAAAAAAATAATAATTGAAGTATAATAATTATAACAAACTATTTAAAAACAAATTATTGAAAGCAGAGAAATTATGTATGGCCACTTGAGAGAGAAAACATTTATTTATAGTGGTACGCTAGGTTTATTTTTAATGGATATAATTAGATTTTTAATAAAAAATTAAGGATACAATAGAAAAAAAAAATAAAGTAATTTTCAGCTCTCACCTCCCCCTGCTTATACCCCCAATTTGGGGTGTAAGAAAAATTGAGATTTAAGGGGTAAGGAAGGGTAAGCCTTACCCTTACTTAACATTATACTTTACTAACTCACCTCTTACCAAACAGGGGTACAATAGTTACTTACCCCTCCTTACCATTATTTACCCTTCCCTCGCCCCCACCCAAACAGAGCGTAAATGCTTCATCATCTTATAGAAATTACTTACAGAACAAAGGATAACTCCATAATAGTGCTCCACAGAAGAGTAAATCATGAACTGGTTTTCTCTTCCTTAATATCCATATTCTCCAAATATATGATCATCAATTAAATCCATGTAGATTGATGCAGTTAAATCAAAAATTGTATAGTCCCTATGAAACTTGGGTAAACACTGAGTAAATATAGTCACACCTTTACAGAGTTTATGATTGTTTGTGAGTCAGATGATGATGAAAAATGCATGGCAAACTTTTGAACCTGCAAAATAAAGATACATGCTCAACATGAACGCAAAATAAAGACTACAACTTAGGTTGAACATGTATCTTTTCTTATCCAGGTGCCAGTAATGGATGATGGAGTTCATGGGGTCATGCAGTATTGGAAGAAGACTCGGATGGGGTGTATGGAGGTTTTCAAAAGTAAGGTAATGTATCAAAACCGCCTAATCCACCAATTTGGTGAGCCTCCAAAAAACTTACCTCCTTTGAATAAACCTTCCTCCCAAACAAACCCATTACTTTATAAACCCATAACTTAACTCCAACAACTTCCTCCCAAACAGGCTGTTAGGATTCTATTGATCCAATGGCACCACATTGTAACTACCTTATACTTCATCTTTACAATCACACCAATTGACCAATAAACAAGTTTTAGCTGAGAAGAAAACAGAAGGGAAGAACATACTACAAAATAAAAATATCCTCTTGATAAGCAAGTTCATACAGGAATAAACACAAACACAAAAAGCGCATGAATATATTTCTCCATAAAATCCTCTCATTCTGCAAATTCAATTGCATAACAAGCACCATAAAAACAATACCGGTAACTAAGAACGTACCAGACTAACAACTAAATGGTGCCCACATATCAACATAAAACCTCAATGACTTCGGAAGCACCTTTTTCCATGCATCAGAATCCGGTAATTTACCGGTAAGAGCAACAGAGCTGTCATCCTTTTGATTTCCAAGACTCAAAACAAAAAGATCGTCACCGAATACCTGATGCATTGCCTTCAAAGTATCCTCCATAACCATATCGCCATCCCTTCTCTTATCCTCCGCCTCCACACAACGACCACCAACGTTCACCATGATTCTCCCGCCTTTCCTCAAACACCTGATTAACTCCTCCCAAGTGTTTGGATCTTGAAGCTCGGGGATCACACTACCCTTGCTAAACAGATCAACGAGAATGCCCGAAAGCCCGTCCTTAACATTAGATTTTAACGTCAATGCATTTCCAATATAAATAAAAAGCCTATCCGAGTGCTGCTTTTCGAGCTTTTCAAGGCCAAAATACTCTCTGCCCACTGCAATCACAGATGGGTCAAGCTCCCATCCGTGAACAGCCACGTCTGGATACAACTCTAGTATTAAACGGGCTGCAGAACCCGCCCCGAATCCGAGAACGGCCACAGGTCCAGGGGGCAAAATGGGAGGCAAAGTAGCGAAAACGTCGAAATAGGTATCAGTGAGTAATTTGAAGCGAAAGGAAATGCTGTGGATGTTTCCCGGGGCATCTAGAAGGAGGAGTCTAGAACCGGCAAGAGGGTGGTCGGCTTTACGAGAAACTTCGAGAACGCGAATGTAGTTGTATCTGGACTTGAATTTGGCAATGAATTTGAGGTCTTCGATTGGGATGCCATTGTCCTGAGTCTTATTATGGGGATTGGAAAGGTGGGTCTGTTTAGACTTGGCTGCTACTGGAAAGCTTCGGAGAGAATTTGGAGGAGCATTAAGGGAGAATTTGAGGTTTGTTGGGCAGGTATGGAGGAAATTTTCAACTGGGTAGGGGATAAACGGTCGGATTTTGGTTGAGGTCAGCGCAAGTAGCATTGCCTCCAATTTCGAGTTCCTCTCCAGAGTCTCCACTAGTGTCCAGACCTCGGCAATGGGCAATTCGCTTAATCAGTGAGATCCATCGGCCGAAATGGGAAACGTTGGGCCTTGGAGGCCGTGGTTGGGGTAACGCCCACAAAAACACTTCGTCCAAGTCCACAAGGAGGGTGAAATTGGTGCAACTCAAACCTGGAAAAAGCGAGTCTAGTGAGTTGTGATAAAAGCTCAAAATGAAGTCCAAATAAGTTACTTTTTAACTTTTTCTCAAATTAATCCCAAAACGTTTAAATTAATCCTATCATAATAAAATATTATATTTTACTAATAAAATATGATTTTTTCACTAATTTTTAAATATAAAAAATTTTGATTATTTTTAATTAAAATTAAAAATAAAACACTAAGAACAAAAATAATTGGGTAAACTATAATTCTTGGGTCAAATTGGTTAATTTAATGCATCTGAAGTTGAGCCAATATTTTGTGAGCGATGGAATGGGCAGAAAAAACTGGAAAGGGAGAGTTGTTTTGGGTAGAGAAAATTTTAATTTTTGATGTATTCTGAAAAATATTCTAGGTTTTTTTTTTTTTTTTAATGGATTGTGTTCTCAAATTTTTTAATGTGTTCTCTATGTTGAAGGTTTTGAATTTTTAATGTGGTTTGGGTCGTTGATTTTAAATATTTAATATGTTGTAGATTTAAATTATTAAATTTTGTTGTTTTTTTTAGGTCTTTTCTATTTTTTAGGTAATATTTAGTGTTTTGATTAAATCAAAATACTATAATATTCGGTATAAGAAAATAATTTATAAAACATTACTCTTTCTAGCTATTAAAAGTTGAAAAAGTACTAAAGTTAATCCAACAACTAATACCGAACATTTCTATTTTAAATCACTTTATAAATAACTATCCAACAGCTATTACAATTAAAAATAGACAATTATTAAAATAACTAATAATTACTAAAACAACTAATATTAAAAAACATATCCTTATAATACCGAACATACCCTTTTGATGGTCTGGGTTTATAGGGTTGTATTATTGATTTATTTGAACTTCATGTAAAAGTATATGCACAGATTTGAGCTTTTACCAATAATTAATTGTATTGTTCTTTCTCCATTATAAACAAATAAGTCGTACAAGTATTAAAAAAATTACAAATTATGCTATGTCGTATAAATGACAGAACAAAATAGACCTCAGAAACCAAGGGAGGAAAAAAAAGTGAATCATATTTATATAATGTTCACATATCACATCTAAGTCTCTGATCCTATGACAATACAATTTCAAACAATATGGTGGCAGCAAAGGCAGCTTACTGTTTGTGAGACCTACTCTATGCTTCCTCATAATTATATAAGAACAATTTTATGTCTTGGAACCATGCGCTCTGTTGTTGCTGGGATATCTGTGTGTCTAGAAGATATCTAGAAGATACTGAGGCAATGAAAGAAGACAGTTCCATGCTTCAAGAATGTGGATGCTCTTCTTTCTTGTCTTCCATTTCATCTGAATAATCCCTAAATAAAAATCAACATTTATAAATTAGATGACCGGGTAAGAAATGTCTAAAAATTAAAGTTGCAATGTGGCAATTCAAGTTGACCATTTTATACATGTTATAACTCTCAGTGGCTCCCTTGTTCCCAAATTCTCAGTTTCTCCCTCATTCACAAATAATCACACGAGCTGTGAAGGAAAGAATATGTTATTGACACATTGTGGACCCCTTGGCAAAGCTAGTTGAATTTTCAGGATCTACTTCCTGTTATTATTAGATATTAATTCTTGTTTTAACTAAGAGTTATTTCCTTTTCAGAATTGTAATCCCTCTTATACAAGGATTGCTATTTATTATTAATTGAGAACTCAATAGTTCTGCTTAATTTTATTAATTCAAGTGACCCCTTTTATGAGGGGTTTACACAATATTTATTAACATTCTACTAGAATTAGAAGTCTTAATAATAATAGCAATCCACGTATAAGAGGGATTACAATTCTGAAAAGGAAATAACTCTTAATTAAAACAAGAATTAATATCTAATAATAATAATTCAACCAGCTTTACCGAGGGTTCCACAATGCGTCCACAACAAAATAACAAACTTGAAACTGGACAAATTGAAGAAGAAAATTACGTTACATATATCAATCCCAACTTCACATATTATATTTCTATCCTCCGAGTAAAACCCACACATTATGCAAGCATATGTTAATGGATTGACCACATCAGAATCATCATCCAAAGAAGTGTGATGATTTCCCAAGTTAAGAAAATAGAACTAGAAAATATTACCTCATCTCATCTTTTGCAACAGTATGACCATCAATGTTCAAACTTCTAGGTCGAAGCTTCTCATCCTCATCATGATCGGACCCATAATCCTCACCATCCCATATGCGATGTTTAGGTCTTCTATCCATGTCCTCTTCAGCCTGCATCAAATGAATCGTCCATCAACGGAGAGAGATATGGTCAAGAAGTTATATCTATGAAATAACTTGAGAAATTTTGTTTGTCATGGCCTGCCAACCTCTTCTGGGACTTCAGTAGTGGATGGTGTTGTCTGAAAAGGCACGCTGGGTGCATTCGGCAGCTTAGAAAGTTGCTCTAATAGTATGTTCCTGAAACAGTATGTTGACAATTGTCAAACAAAAGGGTACAAGCCAGAAATAACAAGAAGAAACAACTGGACAATTAAGAACGTATAGCAAATTTCTAAGAGACATCATTATCTATGCCAACTTTTTGGTGCACACTTCTACACATGAGAGAGATTTTTACCATGTTAATTGGAGTTAGTTTTTAATGTTATGGTTTGAAGTTTTCAAGTAAATGTCCGCAAGCAATATAATGCATGGACAAATGTATGTACTGGGAAAAAATAATGTTTTCCCATGTAGCAGGCAGCAGGAGAATCTCCCAACAACTCCAACTCCAACTCCTCATTTTTCAAAAGGGTAACCACATATCGGCTCTAGAAAATATTAAGGCAAAGTGGCAGCAGGAAGTCTTTTACAGAAAGGTAAGTGGAAGCACTTTATCAGACAGATATTTCTGATTAGATTATCCTCCAAGAAATGATAGACATAGTAGTGGCAATGCATTGAGATTTTCAATTAGAAAATAAGACTATAGTTGACTACAAATTCAAATGGCAAATGGAACTAATTCTGTATTCTCAAAGGGGGATGCAAAGCTTCATAAGACAAAAACCTTCGAAAGTATCATAGCTGTACAATGCATAGTCAAAGCATGCCATGTGCCATGCTTCAAATGTCAAAGAAGTAGGATCTCAGTCCATTTAAACATAATTTTGACTCCAACTTCTATAGACATGGACTCTAACAGGAAGAAAAGGCAGAATAAACTATAGAGTTGTACATCATTCTGAACCATTGTCATTCACCAAAATGATATTATTTCATTGGTAAGCTAAGAAGCATCTCAATAAATTGAGTTACAATACATAATCGTTTACCACTAGTCAATAAAGGATATCAGGGATAAAACATTTTTTGTTATACAAGTGTCACTAATCAAAGTTTTATTTTAAAATTTTGAAAAGTGCTAACAGTAATATTGACTATAAGTGAATAATTCAGTAAACTAAATCACCTTATTCTCTCCATATCTTTAGGTGCATTTAGGTTCTCCATGTTCGGAGGTTCAATGTGAAGTGTGTAATCTGGGCCAAAGTACTCATAGTATTCATTGTAAGGCAATTTATTATCAGGTTCCACCCCCACTGCAACTGCTGTCTGTGGCAAAGAAACAAAGGCACTTCATTTAAAAGAGAATTAACATGAGAGAGAGAGAGAGAGAGAGAGAGAGAGGGAGGATGAAAGTTGGAGGAAGAGAATGACAGACCTCATAGCACCAGCAACGGGCAACATTCCTAATAGTATACCCACCACCACCCAAGACCATCAGAGGAACATTAAAAGATCGAAGAAAACGAAGGCAATCAGCATGGCCCCTCACAGACAAGTTGAAACACCCCAACCTATCACCAGACAATGAATCTGCTCCACATTGAAGAACAACTGCATCAGGCTGATAAACCTCCATGACTTTCTGGATGATGGGACGAAACAGACTGCGGAAACCTTCATCATCCATCCCATCATTTAATGGAATATTCAGGGCATAGTTCTTCCCTTGCCCAGCACCAGTGTCCTTAATGTGCCCAGTACCTGGAAAGAAATCTCCGAATTTATGAAAGGACACTGTCATGACCCTGTCAGTAGTATAGAACGCCTCTTCAACACCATCTCCATGGTGGACATCAATATCAACATACAGGACACGCTGCCCAGTAAATTCAAACAAAAAGCAAAAAATCAAGTGATTGTCACATGCAACAGTTTTAATTCCATATACATATCTTAGAAATTAAACAGAATAAAAGACAACTTACACATGCAATAAGGTCCCAAAACAAATGTCCTTAAGTGAGTATACAAACCGATGTGATCACACAAAAAACAAGAGGCACATTAAACACAGAAATCTAAAATACATTCCATGTCAGCAAAAATTGAAAATGTGCAGATATTTCAAGGACTTCCACCATTCATCAAATCCTATTGACATAAAAAGAAACTTATGAATTTCAAGGTGCATTTGTCAAAAACACGAAAAATTAACATTCTATTCCCAATTGACTAATTCCAACCCATAGAATTTTTGCTAATGCTTACTGCCTCATAAAGGAAGTTCAAATTTATTCCACATGTCGGTACCACATAACTTTAAATTCTGTTCTCCAGCTTCAACCATTCTCAACAACCCCCTCCATCTTCTCTGGACACATACAAAAAAGCATCTATAGGCAACTACAGAAACTTGTACGCCTCACAAATGCTAATAAAAATTATAGTTGAAAATATGGCAAAAGATAGTGCTTAGTGCAAATAAGCTTTTAGTAGAACAAATAAAAAGAGAAAGAACATAGATGCAACTGTAGAATACTCTTACACTGTCCTTGATGACTAACAAACAGTGCATACATCCATCAATAACAAGACCATAACCCATAAACAAGTAAAGACGAATATCTCAATACACCCACCTAAAACAACACCAAATCCAGATATAAGGAAGAGGAGAAGAAAAAACCCTTACCCTGTGAACCTTGAGCAATTCGAGAATCCCAAGCACAATATCATTAACATAACAAAACCCGGACGCCTCACTCTTCTTGGCATGATGCAAACCGCCAGCCCAGTTCACAGCAATATCAGCATCACCTCGATTGAGCTTGACAGCAGCCCCAATCGAGCCGCCGGCAGACGCCTGACAGAACCCAAAAAGCCCATCGAAAACTGGGCAATCCTCCCCAACATTAAACCTCTTGAGATGCCTATTATGCGAGGGATCCGCTAGAGATTCTGGAGACACCGAAGAAAGGAACTTGACGTAGTCGTCCGAATGGAACTTACGGATGTCGGCGGAACCGGCGGGGAAGGGCCGGTTAATCTCCATGCGACGGTGGAGGGAGTAGTGCACGATCAAATTGTGTGCCATTCGGATTCGGTGGGGCTTCATTGGGTGTCCCTGGCCGTAGTAATAATCACCGATCGTGGGCTCGTAGAAGTAGGTCACACGGCGTTTCTTGGCGTCGGTGCCGGTGGACGGAAGAGAAGCACCACCGGTTGTGTCGCCCATTAGCAAAGCCCTATTTGGTGAAAAGTTTCCCTCTTTAGAAAAAAGGAGGGAGAGAGCAGTCGAGCAGATGTGCTAAGTCTCGGGTCGTAGTCGGCGGCAGGGGAAAGCTTTAACAAGCGAAAGCTGCGTTTTTAAATGAAGGACTTCGGACTTTCACTTTATATGAACTGTGTGCTCTCTTGATCTACCATTTTATATCCGCGGTCTTAAGGAGATCCATAACTCCGCCGCCTAATTAGTTTACGCTTAGCCGGTCCCAAGCCCGGATAAAGGAGGAGGGTTGCGGTAGGTGACAACCAGCGTAAAAATTTCGTCACACCCTATGATATGGATTCAAATGATATAAACGTTGGGGCGTCCTCTACTAACGACGCGCTACATCGGAGCCCGGGTGTAGTGATAAATATGCAAGGGTGTAGGGCGTTCACCGAAAGCGACGCGCCATGCCGGTACCCGGGTGTGGTGTTAAGTGAGCAAGGGTTCCCACATCATGGACGGGTGTGGGTAAAGAAATTAGTCCATAAGACAGATAATAGAACAAATAGTGGAACAGAACACAAGATAGACATAGAAAATAATAGAATATATCATAGAAGGAGACCAATTAGGAAGGAGCAGGATAGGAGGAGGATCAGGGTTGGTACTTGGAATGTTGGATCACTTACAGGAAAATTAATAAAGCTTGTGGATACCTTGGAAAGGAGAAGGTGAATATTGCTTGCATTTATGAGACTAAATGGGTAGGAGAGAAAAGTAAGGAAGTGGGTAATTCATGGTACAAATTGTGGTTTACCGGAAAGAAGAGAAACAAGAACGGAGTGGGTATAATCATAGACAGGACATTGAAAGACGCAGTAGTAGCTGTGAAAAGAGTAGGAGATAGAATTATACTAGTAAAGCTAGTACTAGACGGAGAAACAATAAATATAGTTAGTGCTTATGCCCCACAAATAGGACTAGACAGTGAGAGTAAACAAAGGTTTTGGGAAGATATGGATGATTTAATGCAAAGCATACCGAATGAAGAGAATGTTTTCATTGGTGGAGATTTGAATGGACATGTAGGAAGTGATAGGCAAGGTTATGAGAATATTCATGGAGGTTTTGGTTTTGGCAGTCGAAATGAGGAGGGAAAAAGCATCATGGATTTTGCTATGGCATACGACCTAATACTAGCAAATACCTACTTTATAAAAAGAGAGTCACATTTAGTGACTTTCAAAAGTGGGCAACATAGAAGCCAAATCGACTTCCTCTTAACCAGGAAGACAAATAGAGCTCTATGCAAGGATTGCAAGGTCATTCCAGGAGAAGCTTTAACAAGTCAACATAGGTTGGTGGTCTTGGATGTCAAGTTTAGGAACAATTCAAGTAAGGTCAGAAGAAATAGTGTAGCTTGAACAAAGTGGTGGGAGTTCAAAGGAGTAAAGCAAGTGAAGTTCAAAAATGAGCTTCTTGAGTCCGAAGTATGGAAGCTAGATATGGAGGCCAATGATATGTGGATACAGATGGCATCAAAGATTAGAGAAGTAGCTAGAAAAGTACTTGGGGAGTCTAAGGACATGGACCACCCTCAAAAGAGAGATGGTGGTGGAATGAGGAAGTACAAAAGGCAGTGAAGAGAAAAAGGGAATGGTATAAGAAATTACCTAAATGTGATAATAATGAGGCATATGAACAGTACAAGATAGCAAAGAAAGAGGCAAAAAAGGCAGTTAGCCAAGCAAGAGCACAGGCCTTTGAAAAGTTATATGAGAAACTTGAAACTAAAGAAGGGGAGAAAGATATTTATAGATTAGCAAGGAGTAGAGAAAGGAAATGTCAAGATCTCAATCAAGTTAGGTGCATTAAGGATAAAGAAGGAAAAGTGTTGGTGAAAGATGAGGACATTAAAGAAAGATGAAGAAATTATTTTAATGATCTCTTTAATAATAGTCAAAATGGAAATAGCGTGAATATAGATTATAGAACAATAGAAAAGAATGTAAATTATACTAGAAGGATTAGATCTTTAGAAGTAAAGGAAGCACTTAAGAGAATGAAAGTAGGTAAAGCCTGTGGACCCGATGAAATACCAATTGAAGTGTGGAAGTATTTGGGAGATATGGGAGTGACATGGTTAACTAAATTATTTAATAAGATTCTAAACTCAAAGAAAATGCCTGATGAATGGAGGAAGAGTATTTTAGTACCTATTTTTAAAAATAAGGGAGACATACAAAGTTGCTCAAACTTTAGTTTAATTAAACTCATAAGCCATACTATGAAGTTGTGGGAGAGTTGTGGAGCATCGACTACGTCATGATACTTCTATCTCTCTCAATCAATTTGGTTTCATGCCAGCTCGTTCAACTATGGAAGCGATCTTTCTCATTAGAAGCTTGATGGAGAAATATAGAGATGGGAAGAAAGATCTACACATGGTTTTTATTGATTTGGAGAAGGCTTATGATAGTGTTCCAAGAGAGGTCTTATGGAATGCGTTAGAACAAAAGAGGGTATCTATTAGGTATATACAAGTATTGAAAGATATGTATGAAGGAGCAACTACTATTGTGCGCACAGTGGGAGGGGACACAAGAGATTTTTCGATCTCAATTGGATTACACCAAGGATCATCCATAAGCCCTTACATTTTTACATTAGTTTTAGATGAACTGAAACATATACAAGAGAGTATTCCTTGGTGCATGATGTTTGCGGATGATATTGTTCGATAGATGAGACGAGAAGGAGTCAATAGGAAGCTAGAACTTTGGAGAAGTACTCTAGAGTCAAAGGGTTTTAAGTTAAGTAGAACGAAGACAGAATACATGCATTGCAAGTTCAGTGAAGGCCAAACTGGTGATAGGGAAGGAGTTAGTTTGAATGGAGTGGCACTGTCCCAAAGTAATCACTTTAAATATCTAGGCTCAGTCCTTCAAGTAGATGGGGGATGTGAGGAGGATGTTAGTCATAGGATTAAAGCCGGATGGCTGAAGTGGAGACGTGCCACGGGTGTTTTATGTGATCGTAAGATTCCCAATAAATTAAAAGGAAAATTTTACCGTCTGACCATACGACCAGGCTATGCTATATGGTAGTGAGTGTTGGGCACTGAAAGAGTCCTACGCATCTAAGATAAGAGTTGCAGAGATGAGAATGTTAAGGTGGATGAGTGGCCATACTAGACTAGATAAAGTCCGTAATGAAAGTATTAGAGAAAAGGTAAGAGTGGTGCCAATTGAAGATAAGTTTAGAGAAGGGAGATTGAGGTGGTTTGGTCATGTGAAGCGTAGACATACGGAGGCTCCAGTTAGACAAGTAGAGCACATTAGGCTAGAGGATAGAAAGAAAAAAAGGGGTAGACATAAATTGACTTGGAGGATAGTAGTAAAGAAAGACTTAGAAGCATTACACATTTCTGAGGATTTAACCCAAAATCGTTCAGAGTGGAAAAAGCGAATCCATATAGCCGACCCCAAATTTTTGGGATAAAGGCTTAGTTGAGTTGAGTTGAGTTGGTTTTAAGGAGATCCATCCATCCAAGGTTTTAAAAGTTGCTCGGATGATACAAAACATGAAAGATTTAATCATGTTGCAGGGCTAGTTTTAAAATATATATATATATATATATATATAAATTTCATGTAAGGGAAAACCCTCTCAATATAAGGGTAAGGCATATTACCAATCTCATTAAAAGATTATAATAGAGTTTATATGTAAATTATAAAGTTAAAAATTAGTACGACTCAAATTATTAATTTAATGAAAACGCATATTAAAATGTATCAATTGAATTAATTCTCATCGATTTTAATGAAAAAATATATATTAAGCGTATTATTATTGCTTCGTTTAATTTTAAATTGTTGATAAAATATTATCATTATCTTCAAGAATACTATTTGAAAACCTGTTGTATGGTATATTTGAGAAGGTTTGGTCGCGTTGTTTATGCCTCCAGGCCCATTTTTCCAACCCAAAAGCCACTGCGTTAGGCCCAATCAGCCATCTGCAAAGGGGCATCTTGGATCTGGTCTAGGCTGATCACATCTTCTGTGCTTCCAAATTACTCCAAAAGGCTAATAAAGCCCACAAAAATTGAATGATTCTTCCAATTACTCCGCCTAATTTTAATTTAGCCCACCACTCATGAAAAATCCACAATTTTGGCCCATATAGGATGTTGCTGTGGTGAGTCTCCCTCTTTCAGTAACATATTCTCTTCTTTCTATAATCTCACTCCATTTTATAAATTTTAAATCGAAATCTTTTATTATAAGTTATTAAATTTCATACTGAAGTCGTCTCTAAAACTGTGAAGTATCGAAATCAAAAATAATTTTTAAGTGATAAACTTAGTCTTATAAATAGAATTAAAATTTAGCACACATGACTAAGAAATTGATGTCATAAAAGAGTAAAATGCAAAATTGAGAAGAGAGACATCACTGAGAGAAAAAGACAATGCATATTCATGATATCAATTCATTAGGAAAATAATATATGTCGACTAGTAAATAAATATATTCTCTTTAAAAAAAACATGATGAAATTGATTTTGTGTATATAAAGAAAGAATCTAATTAGACATGAATTTTTTTTCTATTATTTCATTTTTTGATGGGACAAGGAAAAGCCATACAAAATTAAACAAGAAATCGCCAAAATTGAAAATAAGAAAAAGAAAATGATAGTGAAAGAAAATTAATTTCATATTTGTGGTCGGCAACCTTTTGCTTTACAGTACACGAGACAAGACCCTGAAGTATCCTGCACCCTTATATGGCAACAAATTTCACCTTATACAGAAAAAAAAAAAAAAAGAAAGAGATGGGTAGGAAAATTAAATACACATTTATTTATTTTTCTTGCTAAATGCTCATAGTGTTCAAGACTGAAAATGCTATTTGGCAAGAAAATTATATTGCAATTAGACCGATTTGATTGCTAAAGTAGTCTACGAGTCAATCCCAATCAATAAAATTTCATTAATTCATGATTTCAACATACACATGTTTCAAATGTTTAAGAGCCATTTCACACAGTGCCGACATAGGATTCATTATGAAGGTATTAAAATTTAAATAATCTTGTAATTCTTGTAATTAATAAAAATTTATAAATTATATTTTTATCATGTAATAATTAATATTATTTTTTTATAAATTATATATTTTATTAATTTTGATGTGCATCCTTAAATGCACGTATCATTTCATGTTCAACAAAATCTTAGGAATAAAATTTTTATATTAAATGGCAAATGTGGCCAATTATAAATGATGTGCGCATTTCTATTGAATCTAAAATTGAACTAAAAATAAGTAATTATATCATATGATTACTAACTTGGATTATGTTTAATAGAGCGTAATGTAATATAATTTAATTAATTATATAATATAATCAAAATTATAATGTAATATAATGTAATTATCATTACATTTTTATATTTGATTACAAAATAAAGATATAGACAATGTAATGTAATGATAATTTTTATTTTAATATTTAATTTATTTATAGTATTAACAATAAGTGATAATAGTTGTAATGATTGGTAATCGAGTGTTAATGATTGCTAAGTAGTGGTGGTAGTAACGACATTTGTAGTTAAATAGTGGTGGTGGTAGAGGCAAGTGTAAGGTCGTAGTGGTGGTAGTAGTAGTCTAAGTAGTAGTGGTAGTACTAGTAGTAATAGTAGTGATTGTCATAGTAATAATAGGATAATGATGTTGGTAGTAGTAGTGGTGACAGAGTAAGGATAATGAAGGTAATAATAGTGATGATTGGACAGTAATAGTATTGATAATAAATAAAAAAATTAAAATAAGTAATCATAATTACATCCATTTTTATATGTAATAATGATTACGTTACTTTAAATATAGTTAATTATATTATATAATTATCATTTTATTACGTTAATTTTTTTGTGTTAGTAAACAATGTAATCAAGTATAACCATACCAAACATAACCTTATCGTTCAATTCTTGTAATTGAAAGACAATCACAATATTAAAATGTCAACTTTATAATAATGTTTTATTAAAGAGTTAAAATGTCATAATAAAAAACTAAATTTAGGTTTTAAATTTTTAAATATGTAGATATATTTAAAATCGATTTTAAATATTAAATTTAATAAAATTATTGTTCTTAAATTTAAATTTTTTTAGAAATAAATTAATAAAATTAGTTATTAAAATTTATATTTTAATAATTTAAATAAATATATAAATTATATATTTTTTTTTTTAAAGAGAGCCCACTTTTTTTTTTTTTAGGGACCACCAACCCCACCCCCCTCCACCGCCCCCATTTCAATAATATGAAATGAAATGAAATATATACATATATAATATAATATATATATACAATATAAAAATGAATCTATAAAATAATAAAAAAAAAAAATATAAATATATATTTTTTTTTTTTTCATCACACAATAAAAAAAAAAAAAAAAAAAAATATTATTATAGACAGAGCTATCACGGACTGAGAAAACGTCAATTATGGCGGCAAATCCTAAAGAGCATTACAAGGGCTACGTAGTCCTTTCCTGAAAATGAACATTTTGATGAGCCCTGAAAAACATGTCCCACGTTAGAACCATGAAATTTCAAAGCTTCTACTTTCTGGGAAAAACTTAAAATTGCGTCGGGTTTGTACTATACACAGCTCAAACTTTTACAAATTAAAAGAAAGGGGAGAGAATTGGATTGGAAATAAAGAAGAAAAATTGGAGTTAATTATAATGGTGTCAAATCAGAGATTTTAATTTGTTATCAATTGGAGACATGAAACTTTAATCAGGGTTATCTCTTAGGGGGCAATGTGATTAGACAAGGAAGGGGGTTTTCTTCTCAAGGCACTCTAATTGCAACTTTTGACTTAAAAAGGTAGTGGATTGGGTGCATGGATGGTACTCAAGAGGGACCATGGAATCTTCTAACTGTGCATCTTAATTCAAGAGTTGACATAAGTTAATAGCCCAAAATTTAAGTTAACTTTGGCAATTATGTGATTAGACATATCCCACTAATATGATAAATCCTTCCATAGGAAGGAAGGACCATAATGTGCCTTCACCTTTTGATGCATATATGAAGTTTACTTTTTATCAAGGTTGTATCAATTTGCATAAATCTTCAAACTCTCGATGTGACGTTTCGATAGTTAAAATATTTTTAATTTTAATCATATACTTAAATTGGATTTTGAAAATATTAATTATTTTTATTATCATGAAAAGGTTAAAAAAAAAAATAATGAATCTTGAGATATTAGTCAAAATCTCAAAACTAAATACATCCCTAAACATTTTATTTTTTTCAAATATTAATTTATTTGTAAAACAAATTAATTATTTTTTTTATTTATGGAAAGATAATAATTCATTAATAGGCTTCAAACAACATTACACAATAAGGCACATAGCTCACATACAAAGAGAAGCCATCTAGCCTGAAAAAAGAAGAAGCCAATAGTCCCTAAATTTGAAACCCTAGAGCGGGTGGCTCTAAACCATAATCTCCAACACAAAGTTGGAAAGAAAATGGTCGTCAGACCATTAAGAGTACCGAGCCAAGAGCGGCCATGGAAGACAACAAAAGAAGCTCAAGGAAGGAAAGCCTCTTCTAACCAAAGTAAAAGGAGAAAAAGAAGTAATGAAACGGCTTAACCCTCGCATCAAACGATTTATAGGCCATCTACTATGGCGAAAACAAATATGAAACTAAAAGGAAAGAATGGGTGCTGAGGTAGAGCTCTTTTACTCTTAGGCCAATGGCCTGGTTGCCTAGAGCATGACATTAGTAACATTCCCAAGAGATAGTGCACCTCTAAAAATGTTAACCCGTCATTTCTGAAGTAGAGATATTGGTTTCACATCACTGACAAACCGTCACCAAAAAGTCTCATAATTGTATGCAAGCCACAAACAACACAAGGCAAATTAAAGAAATTCCTTTTCAAATTGTCCGATCTGCCATGAAACACAAACTCATTATTTATTTACAACATTGCTCAAAAGTAGGAAGGAAAAACCCACTTTTAAAAAAGGAAGGAAGTTCCCTCTACTTGGATGGGTGAAGGAAGACCTACAAATATTAAGGCCAAACTTCAAAAGAAAAGGAAAACTTGAAAAGAAAAGGAAAACGAAAGAGAGAAAAGTTCCCTCTCTAAAATTAGAAAATAACGCAGTCTTCGGTTAATAATTTGTGACCATCAATTATTTTTATTTAACAGCTATAGATGGATAATATTAATTTGATAGAAGTAGTGATTTTATGTTCATAAATATAGTGGTTATGAATGATCATAGATTAGAGTTAGAAAAGAGGGATAAAAAAAAAAGAAATAATCAAAATAAAATGATTTTGTATATTAATTATTATCAATAATTTCATTGTGTGAAGTGTATATTATTAAATTTAAAAGGGATTCGGCATAAAATTAAAAGTATAAAATTTAATTGAAAAAAAAAAGCAAAATAAATGGGATTATAGGTTGTATTGGGGCAAATGTGAAAAGTAAAAAGGAGTGGCCTAAGAAGCATAAGTATAAATACATAAAAAAAAAAAAAAGAAAGAAATAAGAGCTAGGGAGGTAAAGGATGTAATGATTAGGGAGAAGGATGAAGGAAAAGGAATGGTTTTCCAAAGCTTTAATTTTACTATTATTTTGTGATGATAATCTCTTGAAAAGTAAGCCTTATTGTTGGTTGATGCTGACAACTCTGAAAACGACAATGCCTTTGTACGAAAATACCAGTACTTTCCACACCCATCACTATTCACCTACTGTCTGTAGTTCTCCTCCTTGTATTTTTCTTTTATTTATTTATTGTCCCACAATATGGATACACACGTTACCATACAAAGTAATTAACTTTCAGCTGTCCTTCTCATGCCCATTTCTGCACCCGTCAATTATCACCAGATGAAACCTACCGCTACTGCGTCCACGAAATTTTTGCAGCTCTCTATAATTTTTTTTTTCTTTTCCAATTATTGGGAATCGGGAGGTGAGGAGAGACCTAGAAATTATTTCTATGAATTATATATATATATATATTTTTTTTTCATGGGTGATACCATCGTTTTCTCTCTTTACCCCTTTGTCTCACTATCGTTTTCCCTGCAACCCAAATTGGGATTCTTCTCTCTACTGTCGGTGGCCTCTCCACCTGCGGTAAATCCCTCTTTTCATCTCTTTTGTTGTTCCTTTCCTTATTTCTCTTGTTTTCGTATTTTATTTTACCCATTCCATAGTTTTTCCCTGAAAGATTTGCCCTTTTGTTCTGCAAGGTAGGTCTACTATTGCCTTCTACTGTTCTAAGCTTAGGGCTTTCATCATTTTGATTTAAGAGGAACGCATTATATAGATTATATTGTCTGGTTTTCCTTCCCAGGCAAGAGAGCAATATATCAGCTTAGCTTAGGTGTCCGGGGTTGCTGCATCAACGGTTTGTCTTAGGGAGATCCTCCTCTGTCTGGCAGGTTGCACATAGCAACTCTTGCATGGTTTATTTGGCTTCCCCACTCAAGTTGGAAAGTAACAGAAGAGTCTAATACTATTAAGAGGCTGTTTGATTTAATTTAATGATCAAATTTATTTCATTTGTAAATAAATAAAATTTATTTATAAATAAATTTATTTATTTGATATATTTAATATATATATATTAAATGTGAAATTTATTTGAAATAAAATAAATTTTATACTTAAAAATAAAATAATATATAAAAAAAGATAATTTTATCAGTGAAAATATATATTATTTAAAATTTAAAATTTATTTATAAATTTTATTAATTTTTATAAAATTTAATTTAATTATGATAAATTTTATAAAATTAATTATTAAAAATTTTAAATAAATTTTTATTTAAATTAAATATTAAAATTTTATATTTATAAATAAATTTTATAAAATTTTATAGAATTTATTTATACTACCTACCACCAAAGTTAAAGTTGATTGATACACAACGTACGTGAAAGATACTGATATTAGTCAAAGTGTGCAACATATTTGATATTTTAGGAAAGAATAGTACATTGTATAGCACACACCGTACTTTCATGTACAATTTTAGATACCAGTAACAGTAAAAAATGTATAATTTTTAATTTGTAATTTAATAATATTTGTTTGTTTGTTATGAAGTTATACATTTCTTGGTCCAGTGAAGAAAAACATCTCTCTCTCTCTATATAAGGGTTGACGTATAGTTGTTACTTAATTAGGTCATGGTAAATTATTTAGTAAAACATATTTTTAAAATTTAAAAATTTTACGATTGTGAATCCAATGAGTTCATTTTTAACTGCGCCAACTCATGTTGAATGGATTAAATTAAGAGAGCAATCAATCATAATCCTAATTAATTGATTAAAAGCATTAAGTATATAATGGAGATTGAACATATCTTAATCTGTGGTCAGCGATCAAAATGATTGAATTAATAAGGTGGTTCGATTACTTTTTATTTCTTGAAAATGCTTTTTCAATTTTCATGATATTTCTGACTACATTATTATTATTATTATTATTATTATTATTATTATTATTATTATTAATCCAGAAATATCAATGCCTGCTCCTTTTCAACACAACACACACATAGTGGAAACACTGTTCCTCACATAAGCTTTAGTTTTAGTTACGTCATAATCCCAGGCTAATGGTTCAACTGCACTACAATTATTTTCTGTCAGTATTTACCTTATTTTTCTGACAAGAATATAAATAATAAAACTACAGGATTTTGAAAATAATAATAAAAAAAATATAAATATAAATCATAAATAAATAATAATTACAGGATGTTGAAATATTTAAAATAAATTTTGATTAATTATTTCTTATGGGCATGTTCAAGGCCACAAATTTTCCAAAATCACTTAAAAGCGTCAAACAAGCTCTAAAATTTGAAAAGGCATAAAGAATACAGCATGGCACACCAACAAATAATTATGAAATCCATTGACTATACCTGTCCCTGTTGCATTAAGCTAAGCTAAATGGGATATTTATTTTATTTATATATATTATGTATTATTGCGAAATTCTAATATTAAAAATAATATTATACTAAATTTATTGTTAAAAAAAATCAAATTCTTGATAATTTAAATTTGATTATCTTTCAAATTTTTACTAAATAGTTAAATAAAGCTTAGATTAAATCAAACCGAAGCTCACCTATAATAACTAACATTAATCCGTAATTATTCTAATCTGAATTGATTAAGAATGATTATTTCTATTCCTATTGTTATTAAGAATAATTTATGTAAATTTTGAATAATTAATCATTATTATGCTGTGGAAAACACAGAGGGGGATGAATGAATGAAGGTGGCAAACAAAGCACTCAAATGGGTAAAGAAAAAAATAATTTTGTCGTTGCTAAAATGCTAATATAATAATTAGTATTAATATATTTATGTATAAATGAAGGTGACAGTGCTAGAATTAGAAAATGTCCAATTCCAAGACAGAGTGATTAATTATGATTAGTGCAGACAATGGGTGATTTCGAGAGCCGATCGATTAGACAGACTCGACTCCTCACCATGTCTGTACATTGCACTGCTATTCTTCACTGCCCCACGTTTCCTTCATCATTTTTATGGACCCTCGCCTCGCTATGTGCTGACATTTATTCTCCACTCTCTATAATTAAGGTTCAACGATCTTATTGCAGCTGGCTAGGGTTCAACCGTTCATTCTTCAGCAGACTACGTAACTCAATCCGGGGATTGTAATAATTAATATCTAATTGGTTAGGAGATAATTAAAAGAAACTTGACTTGCAAACTCAAGAATAGGAGAAACTGGTTGACAAGAAATTAAGAGGGAAGGAGGGAGAGAGCAATGAGCAAAATAAAAGCATATATGAGGCGGAGTAGTGGGTTTTAATTAATTAATTAATTAATATGGTGTATGAGAAATTAGTTGAAAATAACAAACAAATGGTTGGTAAAGTAAAGTCTTAATCCAGCTTTATTTATCATTGACAAAAACTCTGACAACCTAACAACAATGGTGCTATGCATAAGCAACCCTTTTTATTTATTAACAACTAAATGGAATGGGACCCTTCTAATTTACCCATGCCATTTTCATCATGTCAATTGTATGCCAATTTGCCTCTTGCATCCTGCAAAGAAGCAAACCGCCCTTAATTAATTAATAAATACTACAAAACCTTAATTTACCATTATTTTTATTATTACAAAAACAGATATTAATAATTGTGAGAATTAGTTCATATTTTTTGGATTTTTTTTAAATTTAATTATTAATATTTTTCTAAAATAATTTATGGATGGATGTATTGGGTTCTGGAAGCAGTTTTCTTAATGGCAGACCATAAACTTGATTAATTAGGTTAACCTCTAAAATGGGTAAAAGCGAAATTTTATAATATATATATATTACTGAATGATTAATTAATTAATTAGTTTAGACATTATTTAAATACTGTTTCTTTGAATATGTTGATGAATATATATATATATATATATATATATATGTACAATAGATAGACACTTTCTGTAGATGAACAACTAATTAGTTCATGCACGAACATTATTTATTTGGATTCGTTTTCTTACAAAGCACCGCTTCCGATATCACCCTTTCTTTCACATCCCGACAAGTTAATTTTCACGTGTAACCCAAGATCCTCTCATGTCCCATCATTATTTCCCATTTCAATAATTCACATCTACGTTTTTACGTTAATTTTATATTTATACAAATTCGATCTTCATTTAATTAGTGAGATTTGATCTCTTATATTCAAATTTATAATTTCTTTTATAAATCACAATAAATAAATTTTGTTAATCAGATAGAAATTTATCGAGTTATTTAATTTATTAAATTAAAAAAAATCTAATTTATATGAATAAATGATATTATTATTATTATTATTGATGGATGTAATAATTTCTTCAAAAGCAGCCAAGGATGGCACGATGGACTTTTCCTATTAAAATAAAATATATATATAAAAAAAAAAAGATGGAGATAGAAGAGAGTTGATAGGGTGTGTCAAGCTGGCTACGTAATTTCGAAGACATTCAAAAAAAAAAAAGAAATAAATAATTTTTAAAAATAATTGTTGCATTTAAAGAATGTCCTGCTTGTCAATGTCGGTTATGAATTTATATATATGTATATGTACGTGTATTAATGGTTCCAATCATCGGTGGAGTTCTTCCATTCACAGCTTACATTATTTTTTCGGTGCTCTAAGCTAATGCTTCTTTAAATATTGAATAGTATTCCTCAGTTTAATTTTTATTTGTTGTTTTTAATTTTTTTTATTTAAAATTATTTATTATATTAAAAAATATTAATTTTTTTATTTTATCATTTTTTTCTTTTAAATATAATAATTAATTATATTATCTTTTATCTTATCTAATTATTTATTATATAAATATTTATATAATTAAAATTTATATAAAATTAATTAAAATATATACAATAAATATAAATATTTAATTTAACGATTATCTATAATAATATATAAATTAAAATTATGTATAGCAATTAATACTCTATTTGATTATCTTATTTTTTTAATTTCGGTGGTTGTGTTACCTAATTCTAGTGATGCTTTTTCAATATCTTCATATCTCAAGAAAAATGCATGTTTAAGACTAGTGAAGTTGTAGTTTTCTCATTAATTTAAAACTGTACGTTTTTCTTTTTTCTTTTAATATTCCATTCGTGTAAAAAAATATATATATATTTTTTTGTTATTAAAATATATTAAATTTAATTTTAACATTTTAAAAAAATATTTTTCTTAACCATAATTCTAATAATAATATTAAATAGCTAGATTATATTCCACAAGTTATTTTTATCACTTGTCAGTTATCCAATCACATATTTTTAAATAAATTAAAATTTTTGAATGCATTTACAAACTTAATTTAATGATAAATATATTTTAATTTATAATAAAATTGAAATTTGACTCTCTTATAAAATATTTCAAATGACTAACTACCAAACTAATTGAGAAGTGTATAGATAATCAAACAATTACTATCTCTAGGAACAACTGTTTCTTCTTTTATTTTGTTTTCTCAAATCTACAGATTCCTTCATGATCTCGTTCTCGAAATTTATTATTTTTTTCTTATTCTTCCCTACAAAGGTTTATCAAATTTATGCCCTCATCATGCCGTGACAAGAACATTAATAAAGCAATAAACATTATTATTTTTTTTTTTATAATAACAAGCAAATGTTTCCTAGAGATGGCGCCAATGTTGATGTGCTAGACCCACGCTATGAGTTAGGTCCCGCTTCCGAGGTATTGTTCTTACGGCTGGTGTTAACAGCGACTCAGAGGGGTTTTGTCCAAAAAAAATGCCTCTTGGAAAGAGAGCAGATGTTATTGCTTATAAGCGATAAAACCCCTCGACTCCTGACCGATGTGGGACGCTGGTCATCAACATATATATTACTACTTTTATCTACATTTAATTTTTTAACATTGTGATTAATAAAGCAATAAAATCACTAATATATAACAATAAATGGATCAATATATAACAATAAAGTTGTAATTTTAATGAAGCATAAATAACAATAAAGTAAGAAAATGAACCATCTATATATATACACACACTAATTAGTAATAAACAATGATGGAAAATGGACCATATAATACATAACTTAAGGTGGACGGAGAGTGATAATTGTTTAAATAACTTGGATGCATGATTCAAAGCAAGATCTTCAAGCATATTTGGAAGTACAATTTTTTCAAAAAGATATATATATATTTTTTTTATATTTAAAACATGTGGTTCATGGTTTTAGATTATTACAAATTTCATTTTCATAGTTGAGTCGTTTTTCAAACATTTTCTGTCTATTTCAGAGAAAACCTTTTCATTTTGGTCCAAACACATACGCACCTTATATATATATATATGTAGGCCACTCCTAAAGGAACACAACATCAAAAGAAAATATATATATATATATTTTTTTAATTTCTCTTTTTTCACTATATTTTTTTTCTAATTAAATCTTTTTGGTACTATATATCCTCCTCCTATTTCCTTGAGAGTCAAACTGTATTACTCATGGGGGCCACCCATCTCTGAAGGACTAGTGTCGGCGGCCTTTATATATATATATATGACCTTATAAATAATATATATATTAGTTTTTTTTTTTTCGGGATTAATTATTGCTGTTGTTAAATATAAATTTTTACACGAGTTCAATGCAATGGGGTGCTTTACAGTAAGTGGAAAGCAAGAATGAGCAACCTACTGGATGGAAACTTCTTATGTAGGTTACCTGCTATAGCTAGCCTAGCTTGGCAACATGAGAAATTCCATTTATGAACTTGATCGCCTTGCAATTTCTCCTGAAGGAAAGCGACCCCGTTAATTTTTTTTCCACATTATAATTATAATTATAATGGTTGATTAACAAATAGTTAACCACAAGATCAAAATGTAAATAAAATTAAAATTGAGGAACATATGTCAAAAGTTAAGAAGAATATGGCGGACAAAGTGAATATATAAATGTTGTTAGGGGAGTTTTTGTAATTTAAAGAAGATAATTTCTTGCAATAATAGTTGGAAGATGTTATCTAATGTGGACGCATGAGGTTTGACTTACAAGGCACCCCCATAAATTAGACTATTATTGCTTGAGGACACAAATCTGTCACTGTATTCTTACTCATGACTACACTTTTACAGAGTTGTTCTCATTTAAATCAACCATATTTTTGTTAATTTTGATTTTTCTACAGGTAGAGATATCTTAAAAATCAATCCAGTCCAATGCAAAAGCAGCATTGGATTTGCGTAAAACCCACTTGATTGCTTCACCTTCCTCAGCCTCTCTCTCTCTCTCTCTCTCTCTCTCTCTCTCTCTCTCTCTCTCCATAACTTGAATCCTAAGTATGATTTAGTCCTCTTCTCTTTAAATCATCATAAAATGTTTCTTCATTTCTCTCCTTGTACACCGTAGAAATACACCCACTTCTCATACTTTCTATCTCTCTCTTTCTATATATTAATATCATCAGAGGACCTTCCTTCTTAGTGGGTTGTGGCTGCTGCTTCAAGTTTTCTTCTGATATTGTTGTGCCTCTTTCTTAAATCTTTAAGCAAGAAATGGGGAGACATTCTTGCTGCTTAAAGCAGAAATTAAGGAAAGGTTTATGGTCACCTGAAGAAGATGAGAAACTTTACAATTACATAACTAGATTTGGTGTTGGTTGCTGGAGTTCTGTTCCTAAGCTAGCTGGTAATAATTTATCCACTTGATGTACTTTTTTTTGGTCCTTGTCGTCTAATTTACAATCTTGGTTCTTGAATAATCTTAAGTTTACTGTTTGATTCGTGCAGGCCTTCAAAGGTGTGGAAAGAGTTGCAGGCTCAGATGGATTAACTACTTGAGACCTGACCTTAAGAGAGGAATGTTCTCACAGCAAGAGGAGGATCTTATAATCAGTCTTCATGAAGTTTTGGGTAACAGGTATATCTTGTTATCAAGTTAAGAACGTAATTAATCTTTGGTATAGAAATGGAAATAATGGGTATATTACTATTCTGGATTTGAAATTGCAGGTGGGCTCAAATTTCAGCACAGTTACCAGGAAGAACAGATAATGAGATAAAGAACTTTTGGAATTCCTGCTTGAAGAAGAAACTCATGAAGCAAGGTATAGACCCAACAACCCACAAGCCAATAAACGAAGCACTGCAAGTGAAAGAGGAGAAGAATTGTACAGATAAGGCATCATTGCAAATACCGCAGTCTAAAGGGCTACCAATTGTATCAAACTCGACAACACAGGAGCCAACATTTCTCATTAGCGATACGACTTACTATAGCAATGGATTAACAGAAACTTCAAGAGAGCAATTCATGAACAAGCAAGCCTATTATCCATTATCCTACTTTGAATTCTCAGCAGGAATTGAGCCAGGTGGGTATAACTCAAGTATTCCAGGTCTGCAGCAACCAAATCTCAGACCCTTTGATCAAAACCAATTCGAAACAAGCTCAAACTTTGCATTTACTTCAATGCCAAGTTTAACAAGTTTCGACCATGGAAGCATGAGTGGTACAGATTTCTCAGACAATTCAGCTTCAAGAATGAGTTCTATGTTCTTGAATGAGGCCAAAGAAAGTTCCAGCAACAGTTCAAACATAAGCAATTACACTGCAGGGTATCAGATGAACAGTATGGTGGAGAATAGTGCAGCTTTCTCGTGGGAAGCCGAAAACAAAATAGACTCGGTGTTTCAGTTTCCGGTGAACGGGATCAAGACGGAAGAATTGAGGCCGAATCCATGGCAAGAAGGGCAGCTTCACCCTCAGAATTCAATAGATTTCAGTAGCTATCCGTTAACGTCGCTGTCAGAAGATCTAACCGGAGCAAATTTTGATGTCTTCCACCAGATATGAACTGTAAATTCATTCATTTACCTCTCCCTATATCTCTCTCTCTAAACAAATATACGAGATGTTGATAGTACAGGAGTGTTTGATATATATATTTTTTTCCAAAAAAGAAAAAGAATCTTTTTTTTTTTGCCTTTTTTTCTGATTAACCAGGTGAAGATCGAAAAAGACTAAGCTGATATTTCTTTGGCTTTAATTATCTGTGTCCTTTTTTTCTCATTTTCTTGTGTACTTGGTGTTCTGTATTAATTTGTTTCCAGAACAGTTGAAATAATGTACTGAAAATTTCAAGAGTGAAAACTAATTTTGTGGTCTTAATCTTTCGCTGTTTGTCTAACTAATTATCATAATTATGCGCAGTTATGATGCTGTTTTCATGTCTGTCCTTTTCCAGCTTAAGGCAAAACATTTTAAGATGAGAAAACTTGCGCACCCAAAAAAAAAAAATTTCTAATTGATTGATGCAGAAAGAAACCCAGTTGTGATAATATTAGCACAGTGTGCAACATTAATTGAATGTGAATATAATCAGAGAAAGGTGGGGTAGGTTTTGATTGCGATATTTGGAATCGCTGGCAGAGTTTTAATTAACAAAATTATCTGGGCCTACGCTCATAATATCTAAGATGCTGATTTCTCAGCATATGATCCGGCTGCTACGCCAGGCCCCTCCATGCATTTTGGTGAGTCCCTCCAAAAGGCTAAAATTGGCTGGCTGTCCTCACCATTATTGGAAGGGGAGAGAGAGAGAGAGAGAGAGAGAGAGAGAGAGAAGAGGCAACAGCAAGGGTCAACCAGACTAACAATGCAAGGTCTAGAAGCAGTCATTAGTCATCTTAATTTGGTTCTAGTGCTAGCTTTAGTGGATATATGCATATTCCATCATAAAATGAATATGCATAACCCCAGACGACCTTACTGTTAATTGCAGCACTCTTTGCATACATGGAAGAATTACTCAGCTGAGCACATGCATACATACTAAGGCTCTGTTCGCGTCGTCCTCCATGCGAAAGATACCTAAACCTAGAAGCAAAGAGGAAGAAGATTCCTCAGAAAGTATCATCCATCATAGCTGTTTACATCACCAGATGATTATGGAGTGGTTAGTACACATACAGGCAGTAGAGGCTAACGTTGGTGGGTCAATTAATGGCCAAAAAAGCTGCTCCAAACTCGTACCTAAGACAGCGAAAACAAAAGTCTCCGCCTCCACTAAACTTCGTCTTGGAGTAACGTGGTCTGGACCCAATGCAGCTAGCTAGTTTTCATTTCAGTGATTAGTGAATTTTCTCTACGGCTCTAAATTAAAGCAATCTTTTCCTTGCTATATCAATAAGCTCCATATTGTTCTTCTGATGGTCCTCAACCTTAAATGATTAATATCATAACTACGTCCCTATCTAAGGTCATTATCAGTTCAGTTTACGGGCAAAGGACTTCAATAATTACATTCACCACAACTAATTAAGCCCACTCGCCATCTGCTGCACATGGTAATATATTGTACAAATTAAATTCACACCTAATTGCAATTATTTTTTTAACTTTATTTATTTAAGGCTATTCCCTATTTCTCATCATTTAATTATTATATAATGCTTCGTAATCAACAATATCATTTCGTTTGATTTTTATCCATTTAAAAAAAAAATCTTAAAATTATGATTTGGATATGAAAGTTATTGCATTGCCAAAAGTATGAATGCATTACTCTTACAGATTTTTGTTCACCATAAACTCAAAACAAATGATTTATGATGAAATTTACCTATTAAATATATAAGTCTCAGTGATTCATAATAAATCAAATTTAAATAAAATTTTTCATTATTACGACTAATAATAATAATAATAATAATATTCTTTACCCATTTATGTAATTTTCTAAGAAAGTGGTGGGAATTTAATTTAATTAGGTTAATTAACATGGCAAATGATAAAGAGCTAAGATACTAGTCATTCTTGACTGATCTTAAACACCATGTTTTGTCTTCCTCTGTACTGATTGTTATAACATGATCAGAGAGAGCAACTTAAACCAAGGTCATTAATTATTAATCAAGAAAGCAGAACAGGGAAAGTAAAAAAACAATTGCAAAATCAATTCAAAGCATAAAACGTTCTTAAATCATGACTTTTATCATCTCATCATTTGGTGAGTTATTTTATATAACCCATTGCGAATATAATTAAGCATAATTAATAAACGGTAATATAATTAGTTTATAGTTAATTAATTATAATATATGTTTTAGAATTTATAATTCATCACATACAACATTATTGATTGACAAATGATCAGTTAGAACTAAACTTGAAACGAATATGCCAGCACCTGCAGCTTAATTTGAAATTAAATAATAGATTAGATCATGTGGTAAACAAAATAATTAATGAGGAGAAATTAAGTATAATTAAAGAAGTGAAGTACTAAACAATGTACCATATTAACTTGTTGGTGAGATAATTAAGGAGGTGAGGAAAGTGCAGTTGGTGTGGTTTATCTAATGATAGCTCATCTCGACATTTCCATGGAAAAATTTACACCGACAGACAGAAATTGCATTATTATTTTGACTTTAAAAGAAATTTCTCAAGTCAATACCATAAGTAATGTTCATGACTCTAATTAATTAGAACAGCTATGATGATGAGGATCTAATTTATTTGCATATCCATTGCATCCATCATTTTTTTTTTTAATTTTCCCTGCTAAGCCGCAACTTGGACAATACAATTCAGTTCAATTTTTCGTAAATAATCAGAACAGAATCAAAACAGCAAAATAAGTTCAATTTGATAAACATTGTGCATGAAGTATAATTTTACACTCTTTAGTTATGCATTTTTAATTTCACATATCTTTCGCTAGAAAGATTAAAAAAAAAAATCTTATTATATAGATAAATAAAATATTTGAATTTGAGATTTTTTTACTTTTCATATTCTTAATGAATGTGAGAAGACTAAATTTTTAGATTATAAATAAAGTTAGACCCAAGCCCATGAAAGTCAAATGCTCCTATGGTGTTTCATCCCAGCAATTAAACATATTTTTTTGTTTACGTTGTTTGCAGTGATGCCTAGTAATTTTCTTATAAAGATGATTGCTAATAAATTATTAATGTATTATATCATTTAAGATTATTAAACCAATAATTCGATATATTAAATGGCATCATTGTGAGTCAATTATGTAATTATTAGTTAATGTAATTATAAGGATATATTTTTATTTATAGTGCATAATTATATGTGTCATTATCTTTGACAATCTCAATAACATAGAGATTGATATATTTGATAGGATTTTTTTCTTTTATTGAATGAATATTATAGTGATTGAACAAACTAAATGATCATTGTAGTTGAACTATTAAAAACGATTAGATCCATAAATTATCTGAAAACCTGAATTATTGTGTTAAGTATATATATATTTTGGGAACTATACCTTAATCCATGGTAATTAAAGGCCAATGCTGTGTTATATTTGAGGCCTAAAAATGATGATAGATGCTCAACAAAAGTTGAATTTAAGCTTAACAGTAATAATAATGACCTTAAACGAGAAATGGCAAAAAAAACTTAAAGAACATCAAGTGTTTCCTTAAATTTAAAGTTTGTTGTAGCTTCTGATCAAAGATAAGCTACACCTAATGGATATTTTATTGATTTATTTATTTTGAAAAAATAAAATTAAAGTGTTTCCATGTCTCAATTGATTGCCTCTTTCGTAAATTAGGAAAAGAAACTTCTAATTGCATGATTGATGATTGTTTCTTCCAAATATAGAAGAAATAAGAGATTGCTTTCTAACATCCTTGTCTTTGGATCTTTAGTTCAAGAAATTGGTCTAATGAAATTAGGTAAGACAAGAATTTTCCTTATTATTTTCAATGATGATTACTGACATTGCATAGCTTAATTATAGTTAACACACATTAGAAGAAAGTAAAATAATTAGCAGATTTCTATTCTTGATTAAACTTATCTGTGACAGTATACCGCTAGGCAGCACTGTAAGCTAACTCTCCATATTGGCTGCTAGTTTTCATGATTCAGATTTGGTAGTAGGAGTTTGATATGCTTGGTGTTGGTGGGAGGAGTTTTATGTATTATATTTTTATTTTTTTAAAAAACAAATCTAATTTCAAACCATTAATCGGAAGCATCTCTTAGATTAGATCCTCATCTGATTTGGCTGAAAGAAGATAGTTAGCCCAATATAATATTCGTGGGCCTTAACCTTTCTGTTGTGCTTTTCCGAGTTTATTTTGGGCTGTGCTTCCACCAGACTGGACTGAATCCGTTCATTTTGCTCACGAGAGAGACAAGAGGATTGTAAAAAAAAAATTGAATTAACAAAAAGAAGAAAAGGAAGTTAGATCTGATTTAAAATGAACTCAACATGTAAATGAGTATCATTTATTTTGGATAAATTTTAATAGTTGTTCTTGAATTTTAGGAGGTATAATAAAGACGTCCCTCAATTTACAAATATAATATAAAATTTTTTGAACCCTAAATTTTAAAATTTTGTATAAATAATATATTAACGTGGACAATTTAAAGTAGCAATAACATGAATTATTACTATTATTTTTTAAATCAAAGTCACTCTAATTAGTTATTATATATCTAATATTTCATTATCTCATACGACTGAGATTTTTTTAAATTTAATTTATGAAAAAAATTATAACTGATTTTACCACTATCATATAGATAAGAGATAATTATTCACATTATTATTATTCTGAATTATATAAATCAATTTATTATGTAAAATTTTTAAAATTCAGAGATTTTATATTATATTTTTAAGTTCAATAATAATTCTATTACAACCCTCAACCCTCAAATTTCAGAGATAACTTTTAAAATATATTTCATTTATTTCATTTCCATGTTATATATTAAATTTACCATGGATGGTGTATATCAAAACGTTTTCCACGAAGAAGAACCAGTACCAACAAGGCTACAAGCCTAAAAAGATTGCATTACACACCTCTCGTACGCATTGTGTACAAGTAAATGAACTCCACCAACACCTGAGAATGAGGCATCCTACCTAGCGTGTAGGCAACAATTTCACAGTAAAAACAAAATATCCCACCACTGTTTCCCTGCAAGGACTAATTGTTTACCCATAAAAATCCGAAGGAAGAAACTTCCACTCCAGAGATTTCTATCTCGTCTCTCTGGAGGCCAAAAGTCAATTCTCATTTTATGGATGAGAGAAAACCATACCTTAACTTTTGTTTTCTTCTCTCTTTAGAAGAAAAATCACTTGTGGGTCTCACTGTCAAGTCTCATATCAGCTCTCCAGTCCAACAGTACTTGCGCTTATAGCTACACAGCACAAGAAGCAATTGGTGCTGGATTGCGCTCTATGAACAAAAGCTTGCAAATGCTGCATGATTACGAAGACGATTTATTTTCTCTGATATGGGTCGAAGAATGTCAGTATACTTCAAGGTTGTTACCCACTCTCATAAAAATGACATGTTTTCAGAAGAAGAGAAAAGAAGCAAGTTTCTCCAAGGAACCAAGGTTTTTGTCCTCACCATTGTATGTAGTTCATTGTTTCTGTACTTCTGATGTGACTCATAAGCAATAATCACATGCAATAGAACTAGTAATTTCTCTTCATTTATAAGCTGGTGCAGTGGAAAAAGCAACAATGGTAAACGACAACTGATGGCTCTCTCCAATTCCATACATGGAAAATGGAAAACCAAGATCGTCTCTCGTCCCACTTCAGAAAAATGTCCTTACTTTCATTCAACTTTAGTAAAACCTTTTCTAAAGCTTCCCTGCGAAAGAAACAACACATGCTGGTGGGAAAAGAGTTATCAGATTGAAGAATTAATATGAACAACGTGCATCACGCAGACACAAAACTGACATTTAGATTGATATGCTTCAGAAATGATCAAGATTAAACAGTAACTTACCAACTTTATGTACTATCCATAGGAATTAGAAAGTCAAGCCCAATTCTTGATCATTGATAATTCCATCACAACCATAATGGCACATTGACAAAGTAGCAGGAGATGGTTAAATTCTACAGAATGCAGGTATATTAGAGATGTGAAGCAGAGTATTGCTGTAGTCCAATCAGGATGACTGACATTCCCTTAAAGCAGCACACAATACATTGATTCAATGCAGACAATACTCCTAAATCATCGCATCCTTGAACATTCAGATGCCATATTGTATAACATGAACCTTTTCACATCCACAAAAATCTGTCAAACTTCTGGGCTTCGTGCGAAAAGATTTTCTGAAGATTGCGATAGCTAACATTTGTAGGATATTTTACCTCATCAAAATATAACTAGCAAAGAGGCTAATCATTTGGACGATTAGACTTTAGTAAACAATGATGCAATGCATTGCAAAATAGATAAAGAAAAGAAATCCTATTTCAAAAAAGAAATCCTATTTCAAATTACAATAAAATAATTTCTTTAGATATATAATAAAGTATTGAAGAATCCCCACCTAATATGAGATATTCACTTTGTTTAGTTCGTAGGAAGGAATATAGATAGACAACTACTTCATGGTCATGGAAATGGGAGACCTAATTTTCAATTATGCAATCACCAGCCTTAGTTATCAGACCATATTTCATTCTTCAAAAGATAGAATTATAGCTGAAATCAATTGGATGATAATTATATTGAGCTAAAGGAGTTGGAAGAAAAGTGACAAGCAAAATAATTGTTAGGGCATCTTCAGAGCTGCAACGAGGGAGAGAGAAATGGAAGTGCAAAATCATAGCAAAATGAAAAGCTTGGCAATGCCAAACTTTATTTCAGTTTTTTGGAACAACCATCTGTTGATCAACAAAATATTCCTCTGTTTCATAATTTTTATTTTTCAATGTTATATAAGATATGTTACAACAATAATCAGAAGGTACAAATGTCTTGAATCCTCTAAAAGTGGTATTCATTATGGTGCAAACGACTGCCTATGGGGATGAGCTCCAGCCTGGTAAAGAGTGAGATGGTGTATAGCGTTGGCAAACAAATCCCTCAACTCAGGATGTTGAGCTGTCACAGCACGAGCAGCTCCTTCAAGAGCATTCAAAGCCCTCACTTGTTCAAGAGCCTTGCTATTTCCAGCATTCAGTGCAAGGTAACATAATAATATTAGGCCATGCACTCGAGCTTGATCACCGTTCCGTATCAATTTCATCAAAGGCTGAACTCCATTAAACTCTATAACAGCTTTTGAATGTTGGGAGCAATTGAAATTATCCGGAGACACAAATTTCCCCAAGGCAATAGCTGCTTCAGTTGCAACATTCACATTGCTGTTACCAAGCTGAGCAACCAAAGGCCCAATTATCCTGGTCTCCCTAGCAGGGAAAGTTCGAGCTAAGCACCCAATTGACCTAATAGCAGGAATCTGTAAATTTGGATCACTTTCTTCCTGAATTACTCTTAAAAGCTGATTCAAAATTGCCATAGCAGGGGGGCAATTGGTCTTAAATGCTGCACGTCTAAGATCAGCATTGGACTCTGCCACAGCTGTAATCTCCAAAACAGTCATCAAACAATTTAATTGCAACTCCCCTTTTTCCTTTTCAATAATCTTGGCCAAGCAAAGCAGGCCTTTCGTCTCCGTAATCTTCCTACTATTGGATACACTCCCTTTAGACAATTTCCATAATGCATGTGCGCAACTAACCTTAAGCTTAAACTGCACCTCTGGAAGTTCCATCTCCCTTTCCTTCCTGTTGTGAGAACTACCATGGCCACTGCCATCAGAATGATAATTCAAAGAAAGACCATTACTGTATCTTATATTATTATAAGATAATTCTTTGTTCATTTGAACAAGCGAGTGAATACTTGTTTTACTAGACTGATTTTTGATGATGTCAAAATCCAAGCCAATGGATAACAGAGATACCAATGGCCGAGTCACGTTCTCTCTCATGAACTCCTCCTGCGCATATGGGTCCAGTTCCCCCATGCGAGACACTAAATTCGCAACCAGAATCTGAACCTTCATCGGAGAATCCCCTAAAACACTCACAATGATCGGGACCCCAAGCAAGTCCACTATCAACCTAACTCTCTCCTGGCTAGTGGCGATATTGAAGAGGGCATTTGCAGCAGCACTTTGCGCCTCAGGAGACGGTCCTTCTTTAAGCAACTTCAACAAGGGAAAAACTCCTCGCTCTTCTACAATCATCTTCTTGTTCCTATCGCTATCCCGCGCTAGAGAGGCGAGCTCATTAGCTGCATCAACGCGATCTTTGGGCTGGCCCATCTGGATAGTCGCTATATAAGACCAGACCCAAGCTAGAATAGGATCATTACTAGCAATTGGAGGGAGAGAGAGATAAGTACCTCCATCGGACTCGAAAATCGACAAAAACCATTTAATGTCGCCGATGGAAGACTCCAGAAGGTTGGAGAGCTTGCGAAAGTCAGCGGTGGAGGTGATGGAGAAGACCTGGCGGAGAACGCCACTGTGCTTGCACTTACGAACAAGGGTGAGAGCACGATCGATGTTCTTGGAGATGTCGGAAGCGATGCGGCGGAGAGGGCGGTCGTAGAAGGAAGGAGTGGTGGAGGCAATACGAACGGTGGATCGTAGCATCTGGGAGAGGCGGTCCACTTGTTTAGCGAGGTCGGAACAATCTTGCTTGGAGGATTCTGCCTCTTGGGCCGATTTGATGACTCGATCAGCAAGTAAAATTGGGATAGTCAGCTCGTCTGGGAGACTCTTCTCTTCTTCACGTGAAGTCACTGTAGCAGAAGCAGTAGCAGCAGCAGCAACGGCCATTTAAAAAAAAAAAAAAAAAAAAATTCTTGAGTGTTTTCTTGGTCTAATTAATAATGGTTAACTGACAAGCATTAAGAAATGAAGCACCTCCGACTTTATATAGATGAGATTAGATTAGAGCAATCTATGGTAGAGTTTGCTTCTGAATATGTGCAAGGTAAGAATTGAATGGTGGTGATGATTGGGATTTTATTTATTTAAATTTGGGGATGGGATCGTGGTGATGCTGTTACGCTGTGTGCGAGCACTGAGAATAGAATAATTAGTGATTACCGTTGAATTTTTTTTAAAGAAAAGTGAATTAGGTAGGATATGATGTAACTGGTACTGGGAGGGAGGACGAGAAAAAGAGTTGGATGATAGTTGACTAGTCTATAATTAACACATGGACATCAACATGGGTAGTGTGGAGGAAAAGCCCATCACGAAATCGAATTTAACCTAATTTACAAACCATTACCGTCGTCAGCTTGCCATAGGCAAAGCTCAGCCTCCCGACAGATTTAAAAGAATAACTTTTTTACAGTTTAGCATCAGGAAAAGCAAAGTATGCGGTCAGCATTCCACCAGTTTAAGTTCCATAATATTGTATTATATTCAGTGATTTTATAATAATATTATATTATAAAATCATAAAGGCTAGTTAATGCATTGACACCAGAAACGCACAGGGGTCCGTTGCCTGCTTTGCAATTTGCGTACCATGTGCCGTGTCGCTATCGAAAAACCTGGCATAGCGTCTGCCAAAAAATTGTACGATGCGATGCTAACAAAAACATTCTTTTATTGGTCTAATCAAGAAAACCAGCATTCAAATCTTCAATATAACAACAAAAAGTCAGATGAAACCTGAGTTCAGAGAGTAAATTCTTGTGTACAAAAACCACTAACAATGATCTACCTCATTGTTTAGTTGCCAATGCTGAGACTGAAATGGAGGAACGAGGAGACCCTACTTTCCAGCATAGAATCAAATCCAGAGGTTCTTGTACGGGGACTGTCAAAATAATAATTGGAAGCGATTCAAAGCTTTGCCAGCATAACACTTTGAAGAGGCTTGGCTACACCATTGTCTTTCACATCAGCGTCTTTGTTATCTAATTCGCATGCGTTAGGTGGGACATCCACAGCAGGAGAGCAGTTGAAGAACCCATGCGGCTGCATTTACAAACCTCGGCAAATTCAGATCGACACAAGTTAAGGGCATAAAGAAACAACCATCAAGGGAATATGCTCCTACTCCTACATAAGCCGGAAGTTTCAGTGCCAGATCAAATTATTTATTTCTCAAATGATAGTCAGATACATAACCAGATGACACTACAACTGTTCTTATATAGCTAACCAATGTCATTAATAAATCAAGCAAGTACATCAGAATTATCAAATCATACAGAACTTATTTCAAATACCTAGTGCAAGTGCAAATACAGTCGAGTTTTCTAGCAAATCTACCCAAATTTTGTCTCTAGTGTTCATTCTGTAGACCCTTCATGAGCACACAGGTAAAAGGATAATAAAAAACAATAAACAGATTATGCACAATATATTAGTAAAGTGAATACCATAAGCATAAAACCAATGCGCTCTACAGGCATTACTGGCCAGTCTTCCAACCGAGGAACATGTGTGATCCCAAATACATACCTGCAACAAATATTAATCAGAAATGACACATAGGATGAATTTATCCAAAGTTCAGCTATAAATGTTTACATTAAAATCTAAAAATAGCACAATAGAAAATAACAAACCACTCATTTTTAAGGTTACTGCATTATAATCACCAACTAAAGTTTAAAGGTTATAAAGTGCACCGTTGATAAGCATCATTACGGCGGTTTGAGCCTGGGACACCTCCATGCTGTAATGGTACCAGCAAGGTAGTTTATTTAGCACCATAACATGGAGCAGGAACAATCAGAAGCGTGAAGCTAAAAAAGACACAATCTGAATAATAATAGTAATAATAATAATAATAATAATAAAAACAACAACAATAACATAACTTTCAACAACTTTCCAACTGTTTACCAAGTCAAACACAGTCCTCAAAACATAAAATTGATGACGAACCCTGATGAGAGTGCTTCAGAGGCAAAAATACTTTTTGGATAAAAATGCATTAGCATAAAAAACACTTGTATTTATACATGTGTATGCATGTGCACGAGAGAGAGAGAGAGAGAGAGAGAGAGAGAGAGAGAGAGAGAGAGAGAGAGAGAGAGAGAGAGAGAGAGCGAGAAATATCAACTAACCAAAGAACTACATCAGTTTCTTCCAAAGATCGATTCTGCTTCACCCAGGTAGCAAGTCCTTCTCCAACACGTGGATTTTGGTTAGGGAACTCTCCTCCAGGAAACATCTCATCATATGCATAAGGTGTAACCCAAAGATTATGCTTCAAAAAAGCAGCTCTTCTCAAAACCTTGGCCTCAGGGCCAGCTAATGGCAAACAGTTTGAACCAGGTACCAGCTTGTACCCTGCTAATTGTCCCATCCGATTGACAGTTCTAGTATTTCTCACCTAGAAAATACACGAGTTGTTCAGCTGTATATTGATAAATTTTTTAAAAAAAATTTGAAAAGACAGACAGTAGCCAGGGAATTTGTATTACATCTGGCATTGTATATCCCTTAATTCCAATCATGGTAATATTCTACCTAGGCTACAAGAAAGGTACAAGTTGTGCTAAGCCAAGACAAGACCAAGAATATAGTGAATCCATAGAATACAAATTCCAATCATGGTAATATTCTACCTAGGCTACAAGAAAGGTACAAGTTGTGCTAAGCTAAGACAAGACCAAGAATATAGTGAATCCATAGAATACAAATCCCATATAGATGTTACATACTAAGAATCTATGATTATAAACTCCAATAGACAATAATTTAAGTTGTGCTCCACTCTGCCCAGCACAAGTGAAACAGTACTAAACCCACTCAACATTCAGACCCAATTAACAATTTTCTTCCCCTATTTTCATCAGGCAACTGACACAAGTATGCTAACAACTTATTTGATACTACCATTTATCATTCGTCAACATCGTACATCCATGATCATTGCTCATTATTATGTTCCAAATGTACATTAAGTACATGTACTAAACTGAATAATAGATCAGCAACATTTAGCGCCATCATTCTAGATTCTAGAAATACAAATTAGAGATTTTCAAGATTAGAAGACAGTCATTAGAGTAAAAACTAGTGGATTAGAAAGAATATAAGCCCATGGATCAATGCAAAAACCTGATTAGGAAAAGGAAAAAAAAAATCTTCAACTGGCATTCCCTAAAACAAATGGAGCATTTAGCAACAACAACAAGATAGAATGATTTCAATCTGCTTACCTGAGCATTGTTTTCCACAATGCTTCCTGAAAATGGACTCATTTGACACCACTCAAAGGAGAATTAATTATCTTAGTTACAACATCCAATAAATATAGATGCCATCGATAATACAACCACACAAATATGATAGTAAATAAATACATGCAACAAAAGGCAATTCAAAGAAAGAAGCAATAAAATATATTATTTGTCAATAATGAGCCAGCATAAGCAACTTTATGAGCAGGGCTAGGAGGCCTTACAATCCAATGGCGAGCTGTTAGAGGATTACAGTCCCGCATTGCTTGCAATTCTGATCTAAGCAGAGTCTCTTCAGCATAAAATGCATTATTGTGGACATTGTTCTCTCCAGGTTTCTCAACTTTAACATTCACCTCAACAACCTACAAAAGTGAAAAAGAAAATGAATAAAAATAAATAATATAATATATAGACAACAAAAAAACTCTCTTTTCTTGTGGTGGACAACAGAGGAATTTCAATTCGTTCACATTCAATCAACATCTTACTAAAAATATTGATAAATTTCCAACTATAATTCAAGATTGAATATTCAGAAACAAATTTCTTGCTTAAAAATTGTCTGCGACCATCTTTAGCAAGATCTTGTATGGTGTCCAGACCTCCAGAGGCAGAGGAGAGTAGGAGAAACCTGGGTCCTGAAGATCAATATATCTGTAAATTAGAAGAGGTCACCCTTTTAAGGAGCTAATAAGAAGATCCCTACATTTTTCCTTAATTCCTCAGGAAGTAACAACCTGGTCCAAATATCACTCAACTATGTGGGTGACGCCAAGAACAAGTATATAAAGGCCAGAAAATTAAGAATTCAATTAATTTTTAGCCATGAAGATCTCCCTCATTTAAAACCAATAGGTCCTACCTTAACACTTTCAAATTTGCAAATAAGTTTCTAAATTCAATGCAGTCTACCTGATTGAAAGCTTCACCAGGTTTGCAATCTACGGCCATGTTCATACGAGCAACAAAGAAATGTTGATGAACTGGTGCATATAGACCAGGAGCAATGGTTGTGCCATATTTTCGAATATCTCCTGGTTGCAATGCTCCCAAGCTGAGGATTCCTGTAAGTTTAACTTCTGCTTCAATTTTTCCATCCTGTCATAACAAACAACTTGTACATCATCTTATTATTAATAGCAAACACTGTAACCAAAAGAGTTGCAACTTCAAACCAGGTCAGACGTCTATAACCAAGATAAACTTTAACTATGACTTCATGAAATATGTGAGACCAGCTCATAGAAGAAGCCAAACTATTATTACTATGCTTAAATTGGCTCTAAACCAAAGTTCTGCTATTTGAAGTAATGGAGGTATCAAACTCACTGGCACATACAATCCTATGTGTTAAAGAGAGATTCACTGTTTCCAACAAAACCCCCATTCTCATTCAGAAATCACAAGTGATAAAACTCTGACAACTGTTAAAATACTAAGCAAAAGTTAAAATACTGGAACAGAAATAATGTAATTTCCTACTTGCCTGATAGAAGTGCCAATAGAATCCATACTCATAATTAGCAACTGTACATATAAAAGAAACTGTGAGCCGTCTAGACCTTCGTACTTCTGCTAAGCCAGTTCTCCAGTCTTGATGCTTCCATAAAATTCCATGATCCTCTTCATGCAAGCATACACAATTTTCAATTGTTTCAATGCCTCCTGTGAAGTTTGTAAAGTGGGCATCAAAGTATTTGATATGGCCCAAACAATCACACCCCTGCATTGGTAGTTTTAGTTATGATCAAATAATAAAGAATGGTCTACTACACACTTATTGAATTTATTTGCGGACCTTTTTAAGAGAATGTGCATTTTTACCAAGGCCATCTTCCCCGGCATCAAAAGCATTTTTCCGATAATGAGGATCATTTGGATCTCCATAAGGCACAACCATCTCTACAAAGCTTAACCTATGGGCAACAGGTCTCCGCCCCCTGCTACCATCAACATATGCAACAGAATGTAAAACCAAACCCTCTCTGGGAGTGAATCCAATGCGAAAATTCCACTGTCAATCAGCAATAATACAATGAGACTGTTAAGTGTTATCTGCTAAACTTAATAAAACATGTTAATAAACCATATTAAGAAAACCTGTACCTTTTGCCATTCAACAAAGTATCCATTGACACGAAAGCTTGGACCTTCAGGCTGAACAATTTGTAAAGGTTTCACATCACTTCGATCAACACCACCCCTTGTTTCACCAGGAGTATAATTCCTTAATGGATCTGCTGGGGGTAAGGGAACAAGTTTATGATCTTCAAACTCAATCACCTTCATGTTCTGCATGTCAACAAGCACATAGATGCCCTCAACTGGGCGTGCATAACCATTTTCCATTGGGCAATCACTCTCAGTTCTACAGAATATAAGAGGTTTAGCAAGTCTTTTGCTTGGAGCATCAGCTTCACTGTGATAACCAACACACCTGCAGCATATACAATAATCAAATATGTACATCAAAATACCAAACAAAAAGCACAGCATTAGATCAACTTTCCAACACAATTATACAGAAACCAATATTAAGTAACATACCAGGCATCAACCATTACAAGTTCCATGTCTTCAATACCTCTTTTCTTCATTGCCTCTCTAAATGGAGGGAAGTCTTTTACAACAGCTTCACACTCAGCATATTCAACAGCATCCTGCACTTAAAGCAAGGTAAGAATCAGAAAAAACAAGAAAATAACCGTGTAGTGTGCAAGTACAAATAATCTAACAAACAGTCCTTTAAATACATCAGCTGCCCAGATTTATAAAACATATTTATTAGCCGAACTCAGCTGACCAAAAAATTGGTTTCTATCAGACCAGGCCTGATACAAAGTCAATTGCACCTGCATTGTTATCCATGTTACCAAGACACTGGAATAGCTGGGATTATAGGAAATTTCATTTCTTTCAATTAGAAGCATTACGATTGTGTCAAAGATTAGGAACTTAGTTCTGCTATTCATTTTTAATGCTGTGACGGATACAATCATAGTGTTTTTTGTGAAACGCTTTTCTGAATATTTCCTGAGGACGCAAGCTTGATTGTTTTATTAATATCTGCAGATGACCAACTTTAATCTTCATTCCCTCTTAAACCCAACATGATTATTGGATTAAAACAAGAAGAAATGATAAGGGATTAGAAGAAAACCATTGGCGGCTGAACATCCGGAACAATTCGTGACAAAATTGCTTTTCCCCTATGATGTCCACCTCGAGTCACTGCATGTACTTCCGATAGCTCCACAATCCATATACTCGTCTCATTTGACCTTTTGTTGTAAACAACAAGTCTAGCTCTCCTTGGAGGCAACTTGGTAGGAATTACAGGTCCACCTTTCGTTCTGGGAAGCAACGATGGCTGGAAAGGAAGGAAGAAATAAGCATCTGCCAATGCAACAACATGTTTATCCGGTTCCAAAAGGACCACCTCAATGAATCTCATGCTATCTCTGAGCTGCAAAGCAAAATTTTAATTAGCTTACCATTCAAAAGTAAAAACATTAACAGAGCTCCAGCAACCAATAATCTTTCTTAAAAGAAAAGTATTAAATTAAAAAAAAAAAAGGAGGTCATCGTATGTTTGACAACCTCAGGAGTGGCTCCAGCAGCCCGGACAGTTGCCACTGCCACAGAGATTTCAGCAGCAGATAAAGGATCCAAGGGATGGCTGGTTTGAGCCCTCAACATGACTGGGATGCCAGCTGAACATCACAACAAAGAGGATTAATCAACTATGTGAAATGAAAGGCAACGCAATATTAACTCATCAAGACCCACCAAGGCAGATTTTGCAACATATAATTGTCAAATTTTTCAGAAAGATCCATGAGGATGGATATATTCTCATATCACATCAGAATAACTTGAATAGTAATACTACTTTGGTTGTCATGAAATTCATATTATAAGGATGCAGAAAATTTTATTTTCCTTGAAACAGAAATTATAGAAAATTGGAAATCACAGAAAAGGTGAAGGCAAGGGGGAATAAGGATCTCCAACGTCAAATCTTCAACACACAAACATTTGAGTCCAATAGCAAACTAAATTGTAATGTTTATCCCATACAATCTATCTTAGACAATTGTAAACGAAATGACTCTTCTTATTTTTATAATAAAGCATGCACCAGCTCTAGCTCTCGATCAACAAGAACTTAACAAAAATCAAACCGAGAATATTGTATTTAGTAAACTACAACCTATTTAACCTATCTTTTCATAGCTTGAATAATGATCCTCGAGGGACAGATATGATAGATCCTTTCAATTCCAGGCACCACATAAACAAGTCATGTGACTTCTAAAAAGAGCCGCAAAATCGATTTATCGTAAAAGAAAAACAACCAAAAGTAAGACGAAGACAAATGATCAAAGAAAGAAAACCTTTGGCGGCGGCGTTTGTGGGAGGTTCGGGAAGTGAATCAACAGGGCGAATCAAAGCCGCGATGGCAGCCTTCTCACCGAGCTGATCCTCGAGGCGGCGATCGGTCCAATCTTGCACCGCATTCGGCACCACGGACGAAGGCGTTGGAGCAGCCTGGCGGCGAATGGTAGCAGAGTCACTTTGAGAGGCGCAACACGGAGAAGGAGGCGTCGTCTTTTGCGTAGTTGAGGCCATTGCAGTGGGTTTGCGAGCTCGCCTATTCCACCAAGGTAAGTCTCTATACAATCTACTGACATACAGCAATTCTCTTCTGTACCTCTCTCTCTCTCTCTCTCCCTCTCTCGCTACACAACTCCCTCTTCCGCTCTAAATAGCTCAATAAAAAGAAGCTTCAAAAAACAGAGAAATCTCAATAAAAAGAAGCTTCAAAAAACAGAGAAATCTTTCTTCTCTTCACTTTCTGTGCTGCATAAAAAAGAGTGTACGCACAGAAAAAAGTGTAAATATTCATGAAAATAAAGAAGAAAAATAAAATGTGACAGAGTGACTTGGAGGCAAGAGAGAAAGAGAGAGAGAGAGAGAGAGGGGGGGGAGAGCAGACAGCTCAGGTGAGGAGAGAGCGTGATCGGACACGAAGGATTATTTATTTATAAGAGGAGGCATACCCCGCGCGTAGTTTTGTTATCAATCCCTTCGCCTCTCAAAAAATAGAGTTATTTTTATTTTTATATAATTAAAAGATATAATTATTATAATTAAATTAATAAATATTTTTTAATATTTCACTTATATTACTTTATTAAAAATTAAATTATTCAAATAAATAAATTACTTTTAGAAATAATAAATTCTATTTTTAATTTAATTAACTAAAAATAAATAAATTATTTAAAAAAAAATTTTAATTTTTATGAAAAAATATTTTTTTTTTCCTTTTAATTCTCTTTTGTTTTATTTTTATTTCTCCGCATGTTGAAGGTGTAAATTTTAAGAGGATAAGGCAGAAATTGGAGGGACTTTGAGGGGCTTATCAGTGGGACCCCAATGCGATAAGTAGGTCTTGTGCGGGTGTGATAAGGAGGATCTGCATGCGCTAATGGACATATATTAGGGTCCAAAAGCAATTTTTGATATTAGCGTGATAAGGACAAGCAATTTCTTCATTATTTTGTATAAGGACTTGCACATTTAAATATTTCACATATTCCCTCAAATTCTAGTCTCTCCTTGTTATCATAGAAATTTTATTCAAAAAATAATATATTGACGTTAATAATAGCGATAATTAACTAATTATAAAGGGATATTAGTATATTAGCAGCTAAAAAATAAATTTTTTAATGGAATTTTTATTTTATGTTTGTCCGTTTTATAAGCTTCCTTTTGGGAAATTCAGCATTTATTTGATTGTAAATAATAGTGTTTTTTGACCAACATTTTTTTTTTTTTTTAAGGAAAAAGTCCAAGCCTAACTTAGAGTCGTAGCCAAAAAATTTAGACCAAATTCAAGCGGGCGATGATTACTTTTAAATTAATTATTTATATTTGAAGTTATATTTATATAACACGTAACCTGACTTAATTAATTAATTAATAATAACTTGGTTTATTATTATTATTATTATTATTATTATTATTATTATAGGTTTAAAAAAATTAAAACTTTATGTGAATTGTTAATTTTGGTTTTTTTGTTAAATTTGATTTAATTTTAAATTTTAGTGTTTATTTTAATCAAACTTTAAAATTGAAAAATGTAGTGCTGACGTGACAACACAATCAGTAAATTTGATTATATTTTAATTGTGGAACCTACCTAACTAACCATTAACAAACTTACAATTAGTGGATTAAATGATACGAACGTAATTGTTTTTCATTCATTCTTCTTTTTCAATTTAAACTGGTAATTGAAGAAGACAGTATTTGGGCGATCATCTTCTCTTCTTTGTTCTAGATTTCTTCATTTACTTTACTAGGCATCGTGAAATTAAGGCTAGAGTTCTTCATCTAATAGTGTCCTCGATCATAAATGATAGAAATTCAAGGCCCCAACATTTAGAAGCAATGAAAGGGAGTTGGTTCAAGTGGTAGTAGTGAGCGAATCCTTTGCAAATATGACATACTTGCTATTCTTTACATATCAATTTACAAAAGGCAACTTAAGGAGAATATTTTAGCCGTGCCCTAATTTGAAGGTAAGGATATGTAAATACATGCAAATTACACACCATAATTTTTGTAATTTTTCATTGAACATTGTAAAATATTTTACTGTAAAATAAGTCATGTTGTGGATTCCTTCAATGGATAGACCCAGATGTGTAATTGCATGAGAAGATTGTGTTTGATGGGCTATTTAAGAAGATATCGATTTGAATGTGATGCTGGTGAAAAAGATGCAAGTTGAGAGAGATGTGTACATTTAGTTAAACGAAGCAATGAACAGAGATGCAACAACTAATGAGATGTTGGTAGAGAGCAAGCTTAAAAATGTGACAATGATGGATGAGCTGAACAAGATAAAGTTGGAGAAGAAAAGTGGAAATGAAAATGAGGTGTTGCTTTGGTATTTACACTAATAATGTTATTTATGAATTTGATTATAAGCAAAAATAATTGAGGTTTTTTAAAGGCATTGCTATGATATTTGTACTAATGATGTTGTTTATGAGCAAAAATGGGAATAGAGCAACCCTTGCCATTGTTCAAAGCTGGTACATGTGAATATTGCCTTATGCTGACAAGTTGAAGTTACTGCAATGGGTAAATGCTCCTAGCATCCTCACTATTATCTCCTTTTGCGAGTCGATTTAACAAAGCAATGATATTTATAGAAAACCAAAACTCCAAAATATTTCCACAAATCCACATGAAAAAATGGGTATGTTTTTCTTTTCTCCCAAAATATACCGTTTAGTTTACTAATCATAAGTTTATACACAGTGAGTTAGGTGAGTTATACAGTTAAAATATAATAATATTGTTGATCAGGCTACGATATCAACACCAGAATTCCTCAATTTTAAAATTTGATAAAAATAAATATTTTTGAAATTATACTAAATTGACAAAAAAAAAAGGATAAATTTCAACAACTGTCCCTGAATTTATATAGTTGTAATAATACAGTCATTCAACTTTAAAATGTAACATAAAATTCCTTAAACTTTCAAATTTTACACAATAAAATTACTTTGACTTTTAATTACTGATTTTTCAGTTAAAGTTTAACGTGAACAGCTCTCGCATGGCGCTTCATCAATATTTCTCTCTCATCTCTTATGCAAAGTGTAAAATTATTTTCTGTTTACACGTAAAAAATTATTCTGTCTACAGAGAAAAAAAAGATTCAATTTACGCATGCCTTGAGAGAGAAAATAGAAATACTGATTAAGCTCCATGCTGGAACTACTTGGGTCAACGTTTAACTGAAAAATCGATAATTAGAAATTAGAGGGATATTGCTGTGTAAAATTTAAAAGTTGATGTGTTTTTATGTTATATTTTTTGAATTAAAAGACTATAATGTTACAATTAGATAAATTTAGGAACAGTTATCAAAATTTATCAAAAAAATGTCAAAATTGACAAATATATATATATATATATATAAAATCTTTTCTCATCGTTGTATCAACATGTGTAAACCATCATATAAAATAATTAAAACTCGTAGACATTTAAATAATGTAATATCAAAATTATAGAACAAATAAATCTATTAATGCATGCAAGATTGACTTCACATTAAATCCAAATGTATATGACTTTCAATGTTTAATATACATACCAAAAGAAAAAAAAATTGGCATTCCCTTACTATTAAGAAACAGATATAAATAGATGAAAAAGGATGAAATATAGAATATAATTAAATTAAAAAAATTCACTGCATGAGTAAAATCCAGTTGGATGGATACAATGACAAAATAGGAAGAGGGATGGGGAATAGGAACCTTGTTTTGAAAGGAAAAGAAAAACATAGCACGTGCCCAGACAATCCAGTGAACTATTCTCCGGAGCATTCTCCGGAGCATTGTGTACTTGGATTACCTTGCTCCGTAGATATTCTGGCCTAGGGTAAATAAAAGGGGCCCTTGCTATGAATAAAAAATGAAAAAACATACTCTCAGCTGCCTGAAAAGCGTGTGGATTAAAGTTCCATGTCCCTTGAATATCTGATGAGCATCAGATTTATATATTTTTTAAAGGTTTTTAATTTATAATGTAACATTTGAATTAGATTTAAAGGTTCATTATAGTATCAGTCTTGATTGTAAGGAAAAGTGAATGATATGTGAAATAAGGTCTCATATCACTTGAATAAATATATTCACTAAATTTATATATTCTGTGAGAATTTTTAACTTATAAACTTTGAATTGAACTCAAAGATCTGCTGTATGAGTAAACATATCAAAATGTCGACACAATCATATTAATACACAAAATATGCTATTAATTAAAAATAATATAAAATTATGTTCAGATACTTTGCCATGTAATTTAATTCAAACGCAACCTTTCAAATAAGTTTCTTTGTCAATATATATGCTGTGATTTTTTTTTTTTTTTTTTGGGTTGGAAGGGCCTAATTAACATAAAGTGATATCACATAAACATTCATTAGCTGTGAACTCATCAAAGCTGAAAGTACATTGTAGGAATTGAACATTAAAAAAGGATGTCAAATGTCACTTCGTAATGACAAAACCATTTCATCTTTTCTTCCTCCAAGCCTACGAGTGAGAAAGTAGGTGGACAAAAATCCTTCATTCTTGGCGGTGGCAGTGGAATTTTAATGGACATCCCACTTGATAATGATGCTCACTTTTTAAAAAAGGCTGACTCAGCCTTCCCCACCTACCTCTATTGTACTATATTTTAATGTTTACTTAAAAACTAACTATACACTAATCACGTTTTTAAAAACACTAAAATAATTGATGTACTAGAATAATTGCATTCTTACTTTTCTTTTCCTTTCTTTTTTTTATTTATATGAATTTTTCATTTTAAAAATTTATGATATATATATATATATATATAATAAATTCAATATTACATTTAAAAAATAAAACAACACTGTCCACAACCTATACATTCTGATATATAGGATGGGTTTACTCTTTTGTTGCATCATATTTTGTTGTTATTTGTTACATCCCCACCACTAGACTCCAGTAGGACTACAATCGAATAATCTATCACTTTATTTTACTTTAAATAATGTGGTCCAGAGAGAGAAGAAAGCTACATCATGAGATGCTTATTTATTATTTTTTTCTTTGAAACCATGAGATGTTTAAATTGTTAGTATTGGGGAAAAAAATTGCATTGGTACGAGCAGGTTAATATACATAGAAAATAAATAAATAAATAAATAATAAATTAAAATTAAGGAAAATAAGGGCAATAATATACTTTCTTTGTATATAAATAGGGGAAAAAAGTGAATTCGTTTTAGCAATGTGGGTATCTAAAAAAAAAAAGAGCCATGTTTTTTTGAAGGGTGGAATTTACTTTTAAAATTTTTGTTTATAAATCTAGAGGTAATTGCTTCAGTGTGGATGACTTAACACTGATTGGTGATAACATTTTTTATTTTATATAAAGAGTATACATGTTATTATGAAATATTGAGTGGGAATTACTTAGAAGGACATTACAAATTTTGTATATTTTATTATTCTCACATAATGATTATTGTTATTATTGAATGTTGGTAAAAATTTAACCAAACTAAATAAAAACTTTATGTTTCTTTTATTCCTTTTGGCATTTATTTTTGAATTCATCAAAATTCTTAACATAAATTAGGTCAACAGCTCAAGTTTCATCTTATTCTGATTAAAATTAATAGTTTTAATTTATAATAATTGAATTTAAATTGATTTTAAAAGGTCAGTTCTCCACTATTTCGGCTTTAATTTATGAGTGATTATAGTTTTAATTTAGGTTGAATCAATTCAATAATTGGAAAATTTTTAAAATTATTTTTATTTTTAGAAAAATTACAATTTTAAAAGTTCAAACTATTAATTTTAGTCTAGATCAACTCAAGATAAAAGGGGAAGAGATTGAAACCGGTCTTCAAGCAATTTCGATCCAAATAGATCCAAAAATTATTAATAGATTTTAATTTGATCTCAAACTTAATCGATTCAATTTCAAATTTAACTCAAATCAGGCGAACCCTAATTTAAGGCGGCAACAACCTCTTCTTTTTTTTTCTATGATTTTTAAATTTGTATATATTTGAAATAGATTTTAAGTATATCTCATCAGATTTATTATTATTAATAGATTTTGAATGAATATGTCACGACTCAACCTATGGGTCGGATCGGCACTAGGACCTGGGCCAGCCTAAAGTCTCCGAGGCCCGTAGTAAGCCTAACTATTCCTTAACCCAACTCTAAGGCCCATTTGGACCCAATTTCAAGAATTCAATCGGACAGAGTCCGGCCATAAAATGAGCCTTTCAACGGGGATTTTTTTACTCACCCGACCTGTAAACACAATATATAATCAATTGGGGAGCTCAGCTCACCCTCCTCATACTCATAACAACATAAAATAAATGGAACCTCAGCTCCCTCATCCAGTCTAACAAACATGCATATAATAAGTTTACAGGTCGAACATAGTAATTATATTACAAATTCGAATCAAATGAATATTTATAACATATGCGAAAATTCTAGAAGTTAACAGAATTATACAAACATTAATAAACGACCTGCGAGGGAGAAAAGTAGGTTAACCTCAACAATATCCTCCTGTGGCCTGAAAAAATATTAAACAGGAGTGAGCGTTCGACTTTGAGAGTAAAATATCAATTTCAACCATAATCTCTATAACTATCTAAAGCTAATGCACCCTGTAGAGTGAAATGCAACATCAACAATATTTTCACATCATAACAGCAAAAAGGTAATTTGGAGCACTCACACACCCGATAATATCAAACAATACATATATGGGAGCTGATCCACTATATAGCTCTCTTAATCCAACCTGTGCCAGCGAAGAACTCAGCTCGGACTTCAACTTAATAACCAAATCGGGGTCCCAGCGAAGAACTCAAGCCGTGTCTACCCCGAAGGACTGGGTCCCAGCGAAGATCTCAAGCCGTGTCTACCCGTCCTATCCATAGCCAACACCACATCACACGCACGCTAACGCACACACACTGCTCCAAATTACCACAACAACATCCATGGCACTTTAACAGTTGTGAATGCAACATAAAACGTGCCTAGAGTTTAACTACATAGATATATACATATAAGTGATGCATGGGCATGCTTGAACATATAATAATAGTGAAATTACAATTAAAATTAATATTTTACTCACAGACTTGACAGCGATCACTGTGGCGGCTAGGCGGAGGAAGAAAGTTGTTTCCGACTCACCTGATAATTTTATTATAATTATTTAATAAATTTGACTCAATACAAACTAAGAAAAATACAAAATAAGTCCTAAGACGTGCCGAAAATCCGGCAGAGTCTCTCCTATACCTAGGACCTACCCAACTTGCAAATGGGTTTAAAACACACTTCTATATCCACCAACCATACACCCACAACTCAATCATATCACACAGCCTCTCTTGGGCCTATCCAAACAGTCATCAATCACAATATATAAAATTACAGTTTAGTCCTTATAATTGACCCTTTTTGCAAAAACTGCCCAAATAAGCTCTAAAAATTCTAAAACTTTGCCCCGCGGTCCTTAGCAATATTACTAGGCTATTGCAAAAAGAATCATAATTTTATGAGCTACCACGAATATTTTATGGATTTTTAATCCCATTTAAGCACTAGAAAATTATGAAAAAGCAAGGTTCGGGTTTACTTATGCCGATTCTGACTCTGGGGACGCGCTCGGGACATCTGACAATCATGGGATAGCCAAAATCTTGATCCAATTCGGAGACTTTTTCTGTAGCCGGTCTGTCTGGTCGGAAATTAACAGATCCGGACAACTGTCGAATTTCCATGAATTGAAGATACCTACACGAAACGCATAACACGGAGGTTAGTACATAAATTTGACGGAAATTTCTAAGCTTATTTAATACTCAGAAAAACACTACGAAGTTTCATAGGACCCACCGAAAAACGGTGTCAGAAAAATTTGAAATTTATATCGCCGCGAAGCTCTCGACGAGTGGAGCGCTCTAGTACTCTCGGTTTTCTCGTGGGGTTCACGGTTTGCGAGAAATCTAGCTCAAAAGTCAAAATGGGCTAAAACTTCCTGGACAAAAATTGGACAAACTGCTCGATGGATTTCAGTGTTCTTGGTGTCTATGGAAAGCTCTCGAGGTGTAGATGAGTTTAGACACAAGACCTGGCCCAATCGGTGGCCGGATCAGCCGGATTTTGGCCGGGAAGATGAAGCGGAGAGCTACCCGTTGCATCACTTCGTGTGACGTTTCCCGGCATTCCAGGCGGCGGCGGGCAGTGGGAGGAGGCTGGGGTGGCGCGCCGGCGAGGTGGAGAGGCGGCTGGCCTGCGAGGGGAGGTGAGAGGAGAGAGAAAATGGGAGAGAAAAAGAGAGAGGCGACGCGATGCGGGAATAAAAAGAATAACGAGAAGGAGCCGGCCCGATTCGGCCGGTCCGATCCAGTTCAGCTCTATTCGGTCGGTTCGATTCAGGATACAAAATTTTAAATTTTTACTTCGCCTTGGGATCGAAAACGAGGTCCAAAAATTTCGAAAAAATTCTAAAAAACTCAGAAAAATTCATAGACTCCAAATATATTTTTAGTTTTGCCACGTAGTCTTTAAATTAATTCTTAAAAATCATCAAAGTTTAATTTTTTCAGAAAATCGAACCCGATTTCTAAAACTCGAAAAATTTCAAATAATTTCCTAAAATTCAAATAAAATAAAACATCAATATTTACCCAAAAATAATAAATTTAAAAATTAGGGGTGTTATAGAATAAATCTTAGATCTACCATTGTTGATTGATAACTTGAGGGTTGTTGGTTGTATGAGATATTGACACATGTTCAAGAGATTTAAGGTAAGTGTGATCAAATGGGTAATTTGGATTAATACGACTACATTGCTACGGCATAATTCTTTAGTATCTTCTTTTGGGAATGCCCTATTAGGACATAATAAGGGCTAAGTAAAATCTGCCCTTCCAGTTTGGGTTGGACTCCTATTTATAGGATTGGCGGACCAATGTTCATGGGGCACGTGTAACCCCCCTACAAGTGGGTTGTCCCAATCGTCAATGTCTTTTCTAGGTCTAATCATATTGTCTTTAAGATGATGATAGCTTTAACAAGTCATGACATATGGCTCATCTAGTGGATTTGTTTAGGACAAGTGACTGTATTGACCTACTGACTGAGAAATTCCAGGGCTTATACTAGTCGGAATGATATACAACTCAAATTTGAATACTTTATTTTGACCCTGAATCATATTCCTCATGCCTAATGTTGGATGCTTAGTAGATCTCTCAGTTTCATCAGGATACTATATATTATGCTGGTTCGTTCCCTTATTATTCTGAAGACTTTGTCTCGAGTCTTTACTACAACTAGTTTGTCTCGGGGAAGAAAGGACATTGTTAGTATCATTTCTTAAGGGATAAATTCGACGGCTTCTCTATTCTTCGTTACGTACGTCATTCAAGCTTTACCATTTCTAGGGCGGATAGACTGACTACTTAAAATTTGGGATTGAAGACGAAACTTAATTTTATGATAACTGTATTACAGATCGGGTTCAAGGGTGAGAGCGAGCAAAGGAAATCCGACCCCTTTTATAGCTTACTTGTGTGACACAACATTAACCATTAGTATCTAGTGCAGATGATGTTCTTATATAGGTATACAAGCTTTTAGGATACATAACATATACTATTTTTGACTGTTATGCATAGTATATGTGTCATTTATTCGAAGGCTCATCCTATTTTTATGGTGTATCATTGATAAATCTTGAGTTTTATGGTTTTTTTTTTCTCGTTTAATAGAATTTTTAATCATTTTTGTTGTTGATACATTTTATTTCTTAGAGAATAGTACTCTATGAGATATCGATCCTTCATTTAATAGGAAATCAAAATTTGGAAGTCATTTGATGGGGCTTGTAAAAATACCATGGAATTGAAGAACGAAGCACATAGCCCACTTATTAACCAATTTACATACTATATCAACATCATCAAATCTTTCAAATTATTTATATTTTCTTTAATTAGTGGTTAGTTTTGTTTTATGAAAAATATAATATTTTGTAATAAAATATTTTTTATTTCTTAAAAAAAAAAAAAGTCGCATTGCAAATTTCATTAAATCAAGCTAGACTTCAATAGAATAAACAATAAGACAAGCTAGTATCAAAATCAATTAAAAGAAATTCTAAAATCCACCAAGGAGATGCCCCAATTCTTGGCGATAGGAAAATAGCTAATTAGCAATAGAGGAATTTTATTACAATATTTGAAGGGCTAAATAAATTGTAAAATAATTTATTAATTACTTATAATTAAATAATTTTTTTTATTTTATATACTTAAAATATATTGTATAAAATATTTTCATTATAAAGTATTATACTTAAAAAATAATAATAAACCTGCAAAATTATTAATTCAATCTATTTTATTTGCTAATTTATTAAAAATTAATAAAATATATTTTAAAATAAAATAAAATTAAACAATTTTAATCTAAACAGAAAATGGTTGATAAAAAAAAAATTATTAATAGAAGATAATAAATAATATTTAATTGTAATTGAAACTTTATAGCAATAAAAAATAATTTTAATATCACTACAAGCAATTATTAGAAAAATCTTCTCAAAATCCCTTAACAAGAAGAAATTTAGGAATTAAAATTGAAAAAGGAAAGATAATATAATAGTATAATAATCTTAATAAATTACATTACAATACAATGAATCACTTATAATTTTGAGTAAATTAAAGAAAGTTTTAATTATATTCATTTATGAATAAAATGTTTATTCTTAAAAAAATTTTTAAAAAATAAAGAAACAAAATCATTCAAGGGGCGTACACATATTAGTCACAAGTTTTGAGATTAGAAGGGTCATGGCCTCTTCTAATCGCAACATAATTTCGCATCTGTCGGTAAATGCAAACTTTTAATTAATTTTTTGAAAAATAAGTGATAAATGATTTAAAATTATAAATATTTTATTAAAATTAAAACTTTTAATTATTAATTTGGAACCATTTAATTATGGATTGGCAATCGTAAACAGTAAATCAAAGTCCAGGGTTGAACCTTGAAGCCTCTTGTCTAATCAGTTGCTATTCTTGGCTTTCGGGTCTAGGCCAGCCAAGGAAAACCACAAGTGAGTTTATAAGAGAAATCTCGTGACAGAAATCACCCAAAGTCTACATTTCCTTCTAAAATTTCTACTTTTATTGACTTGTCTCACCCACTTTCCTTGAATCTTTTTTATCTTTTCCTCTTCTAAAATTCATTTCTGTCCCTTATTATTTTCATTGTCGTTTTCATTATACTTTGATGTCCTCTCGTTGTGGTTTTACTTTCAAGATTTCTTGGATTCATTTTCTTCGATTTTCCCAAAATATGAAGTAGTAGGTAATTACAATTTACACGGCTAGACCAAAGAAGAAAGGTGTGCCAAATTGAATCATAGGATGCCTTCTGTATTCTTCTTTGTTAAAATAAATGGTAAAGGAAAATTGAAGAAAGAAGCTACTAATTGGACTTGTCTGTGAGTGGCAAAAGGAAAAAAAAGATGTAATTTTCGAAAAGAAGATGTAAATGTTGGTTGTCTACATCCCTGAGTCTGAATTAATCAAGAGATAGGAAGTAATTCATTAATGATGTAGGATTAGTACAAAGCCACTAGGCCCAAATATTTAACAGGATTAAGCACCAATATCAGATACCTTAAAAAATAGAAAAAATCACTGAGCCTACAATTAAAGATCCAACAAACAAAGAGAGACCCAAAGTCCACATCAATAAATCCAGATGTAGAAAAATCCTGAGCCCACAAAAGCAATGAAAAGTTACAGGCCTAGAACTAGAACCCGCAACAAAAATCCAGAACTAGGTAGTCGGTCCCTAACCCGCCTTAGTACTCGGCTAGAGGAAACAAGTCTTGCAGTGTAACGCCGTTCCATGCTCAGCCGAGACTTTGGATCGCTGAAGACGACATTCAACTCATCGGAGACTCCCAAATTTCTTTAGTCGCATGCTTGGCTTAAAGGACATGCTGAAGACCAAAGAAGACACTTTCTACATCTTCATCTCATGCTATCGGGGTCAGTTGAAGAAAGGCACAACCACGGAGTCTCTGAGTCGGGGGAATGGCTTTTCAGCATCTTGGTCGACTACGGCCGTGGGGGAAACAAATCTCACTCACCAACATCAAGCCCCAGAGAGCCAACCTTTACCCAAATAGTCGTTTGAGGACGCATCTTAAAGGCATAAACCCTGTATAAACAATACATACAGAAGAAGAAAAGCACAGCATAAATGTAAAAACAGATCCCTCATGCAACCCTCTCCGTGTGAACCTCAGATTTGTGGATCCAAACACACAAGCCAAAAGTTATATATATCTCTACCCGGAGAGGTGAGGGTTCAACCCATCAACCGAGCATGGAGGAGGAGCTTCCCTCGCCCCCAAACAGAGCATTATTTGGTTCAAAATTTTATAAATCAAATATCATTTTAATTCAATAATTTAATTTGATTATTATTAAATAATTTTATTTAATTTAATTTTATATTATAAAAACTTTAATTATATCAATTCAAAAAAACTTTAAAGAGACAAAAATTAACTGAATTAGACTAAGTAGTTTTATTAATTTTAAATTAATATATTTTTATAAAAAATTTATAAATTATATATAATTATATAAGTTTTTTAATTTAATTAATTAATTATTATTAAATTAAAATTAAATTAAATAATTAAAAATTTAAATTTAAATTAAAAAATTACTCAAAAATTAAAATTTATTTATTTGAATTGAATTAAATTAAAATAATATAATTTAATTTTTTTAATTTAATTTTTAAAATATATAATTTAATTTAATTTAATTCAATTTAAACTCAATACGCACGTCCCATCCGAACAGAGCAGGAGCAAGCCGAGACTCGCCTGCATAAGGAAAGGAAACGAGCTGTTAGCAAAAAAAAATTAGAGAAAAAAAGAGACCTTCTCTCTCTAAATGGCCCATAGACACTTTACTATCTTTAAGACCAGTAGGATAGATTGATTGTGCCATCACAATTTAATAAAAGCAATCACACTGTAGCCAGCACATGGGATATCTCTTATTCCTTTAATCCCTTCCCACTTGCCACTTCCCTCAAATGGAGCTTTTATTTAATGTGAAACATTATAGAAGTCTTTTCTTCCAACTTTGAGAATGCCTACTTGATGATTCCTTTAACTTTAATCCTTTGACGCAACTCAAACTGTAACCTCTTCTTTGGCTATTAATGCCTCCCAATAAATCTTATCTTTGAAAAGAAAAAAAAAAATCCGGATAATGATGAGAAAGGAGAGAGTTGATCTTACTTGCTCCTACAACTTAGATTATCAATATATGAAAATAAAATCTGTCTCTAGAGTAGTAGAGAGAGAAAATTCTCTCTAGAATATTTTTAAATTCTTTCAGTTTTCTCGATTTAGTCGAGTATTCTCCGATGGCCTCCCATGCCTTTCTGGGAAGGGAATGGTGTTTTCCTTCGGCTGGGTTTACTCAGTTGGCATGTTACCGGTTTGACATTGAATGTTAAAGACCCAAAACTTTTTTTTAAAAAAAATAGATATGGTTAAAAATAATTTGCATTCATTTTATTGTTTTAAAATTTTTTATGATTAAAGATCTATTTAATATTACTATTGAAAACATCACTTTTTTTTTAAATAATGGTTAAAGTGTATTAAAAAATAATTTAAAATTAAATTTAATAAATTTTAATTATAAAAATATTAAATTAATAAAATAAATTTTACCTAATTATTTTTTTTAATAATATTTAAAATAATATTTTTATTAAAAAGACAGTTTTAACCTCTAATCTTAAAATCAAATAGACATTAAAATTTATCAAATTTAATTTTAAATTATTTTTAATATTCTCTTATTAATATATTTAAAAAAATATTTTTCTCTCTTCAGTTTCATGAAAAGGAGCTGCAGCGCAGGAGTTCAAAGGCCATCAGGCCTAAAAGAAAATAAACAATAACAAACAGGAACCAGAGATCACATAGGAAGCCTACAAAGCAAGTCCAGCCCATCGAAGACAAAATAACCGAGCACCAAGCGTCAGAGCCAGAGGGCAAGAGCAGCCGAGCAGGAGCCCTTCCGCCTATGATCGGCTACTTCTTGTACCAACATTCAGCTATCTTTCTCTGCAGTACAAATGGAGGCACAACCTTGAACAATCAAGGAAAGGAGGTGTAATCTCTACCCAAGGCCTCTGAAAACCCCTTTTTACACAGCCACACATTTATTATCTTGAAATTATTTTTTTTAATAAAAATATCATTTTAAATATCATTAAAAAAATAATTTTAAAAATATTATTTTATTTTAATAATTTTAAAATTAAAATTTATTAAATTTAATTTTAAATTATTTTTTAATATTTTTAAATAGTATATATATAAAAAAATGATTTTCTTGCGGTTCCAAAAGCAAACAGACCCTTAGATTAGGATCCCTGCATACCTATGAAGATGGAAATGTTCTTGCTACAAATAGTAGACCTTCACAATTTATTCTCAACCACCACTAACTAGCCATTTAAATTGGCATCAGAGCTTACAACAATGATGCTCCCTCACAAACCAAGGATCAAATATCTTGAATGAAAACCTAGAAATCAACTTGTTCTTATATGGAGGTATAAAGCCAAAAGCATTGGGAGAACAAGAAAATAAATAAGACTAAAATAAAAAAGGGCCGATTGCTGGCAGCAACCGCGAACTAGGTTTTCTTGAGAGACGGAAATTGAAGAACAAGGTTTTTTCTAGAGAGAAATAGGGCGAAGAACATACCATCCTTGGTATGCAGAACCAACGGCAGCAAGTTTTTTTTGTTTGACGGCAATAGTTAGAAACACAAACAGGGATCAATATCAAGGCATGCAACTCGCAGACATCAATTCATCAAATGACAGAAATCTAAAAAGTTCTAATCTTTAACAAGAAGGGACCTCTGAAAAAAGTCGTTGTGTCACAGAATTTCACTTCTAACATCAAGCTCCCTTCTCGGGGCATCTAATATTGGGAATATTAGGATTCGTAGATGTTATGCTCCTTCAGGGTTTACCAAGTATCCAAGTGTTTAGAACTTCAAACCAATTGCATCTACTGCCCATAGCCGTAAAATGATATAATCACAACGATAAAATCATTCCTAGCTACACAAGAGGAAAAAAACAACTTATTGAATAAACCTTGGTTATTCTGTCATCATGCCTCACACCAGGAATAAGCTCATTAGATGTAATTATCCAGGGCCAATTTGCCAATTGTCAGCATCTGTTAACTTGATCATATAATATTGCATTTTATTTTGCTATCAATTCCTGCCACTATAACAAGTCAAGAAAGTACTATGCATCCCAACTACAAATATGAATCTCAATAGTACTTAAGCATCACCCAATTATTAAGCATCGAGATCACCATACTACAAAGTATATTATCCAGCCTAAAAGAACTAATAGCACTCCATCCGTAAATAAGTTTCTGCATCCATTTTGCCAATGGACAATGCAAAATTGCAAATTCCCAAAGACGAATTTATATAACAAGAACCAGCATCCCACAATCTAGACAATAGATACTAAAATTTGGCTACCATATTTTAACACGATCATATCATATGCTACATGATCGAATAGTAACCTCATATTATAATCTTATAGAAGAGCAATACTTCAGCATAAGGTTGAAAAGAAACGTAACAGGGAAAATTAGCACATTCCAAACTTTCAGAAGCATTATAACTCAAAATCAAAAACATCAAAAGCAGCACCAGAAAGACCCAATCGATAAGAAATAAAACCGTAAATAAGTCAAAGATCTAAGCACTGGGAAAGCAATTCATATCTATTTAAACCAAAAAAGTAGCAACTAGAAGCATAATAAAGTACCCATTAATAAGAAACTCAACACTTGAAAAATAAAAAACTGAAAGACTCAAAGTGATAAGAGCAAAACAGCTTAAGCCGTAAGCACAACAGCTCCACCATTCTCCTTTATCTTTTTCTCGGCAATCTTGGAGACAAGCTTCGCTTTCACCACAATCGGCTTGTTCTCTGGCAGAGCGCCCTTCCCCAATACCTTGAAGTAGCCATACTGAGTGACATCGATCATGGGCACATTGTCCTTGCTAGCCTTATCCTTCACTTCCTGAGGGATCAACGACCAAAGCTTGTCGATGTTGACGATGGGGCAGTAGAACTTGTTGCGCAACTTGTGGAAATATCGCATACCGACCTTTCCAAAATACCCAGGATGGTACTTGTCGAAGAGGATCCTGTGGTGATGCATGCCTCCGGCGTTACCGCGACCTCCAGGGTGCTTCCGGTGCTTGCCGATACGCCCATGGCCAGCGCTCACATGGCCGCGCTTCTTCCGGTTCTTCTTGAATCGGGTGGTCATTTTAGCTCTCTCTGCTTAAGGAAGGGTTTTTGGGCGGCTCTGTAGAGAATTGGAGGAGCTAGGGTTTTCAACATTTATAGAGAGAGACAATTGGCGTCATAGTAATTTTACCATTTTGCCCTGATTCCGTCAAAAGTCCAAACAACATAAACGACGACGTTTTTATTGCGTTAGCATTTTAGATATGGACTTGGGGTGAGTTGTCCTTTTGGAGACAATGGAATAGGGCTCAGAACGAAGCTGCCAATTTACCTAGTGCCAAACCCCAGTCGCTCATTTAACTAAGACAGCATTTTCTGTTTCTGTTGTTCAAATCCTGAAAAATAAACCTTTGCAGAAAGCAGTGCCTTGAGAATTTGAATTTGGTAGTCTTTTAACTAAACGTTATTAAAAACAATCCATGCCAGGGTACACAGATCAATTTTACTGTCCTTGGATGGATCCTGCACTCAAGTACAGTAAAGATAATCAAGCATTTACCCCCTAGAGCAGCATCTGACAATCTGCCCTGCTTCCTTTAGAATCTTGATAAGATCCCCAGCAAACTTTGCATCTGCATTGGTGAAAAAGGTGAATGCAGTTCCCCTAGGCCATGCACGACCAGTTCGTCCAATCCTTTGGACATAATCCTCAAGGCTGGAAGGAATTTGATCACACACTTCATGTCCTTCACATCTACAACCAATTGAAATAGAAATCAAGCCAATAAACTATATTGCATTAGGTTCAAAAAAGTACTAATGCGTCATAATTTAGGACTGCAAGCTAACGAAGCTCTCCATATTGGCTCATTCCACTTGAGACCATTAGTAAGATAGCCAATCTTGGACAAGAGAATACTCAGCTGTCATGTTTTTCATTCTCAAAGATTCAACCTACCCAAGCTTGACACTAGATCCGCTAAATAGAAGTCTCAGTCAAATCCGTTATGGTTCAAAATTGTAAAGTTTAATCAGCCCAAAAGTTTGGTTTTTTAATAAAACAATTATTCCCTTGAAGATCATACAAGCTACCCATGCATGATTAGGCACATGAAAATGAGCAAAAAGTTTTAAAGAGACTATTAAGAGTTGCTATCGTGCTAATGGAGGCCATGCAAATGCAAGTGGCTTCTGAGAACGATGGGACGGCCAAAAATGGACAGGACGGACATTTTACGTATCCATCAATCTCAAAAATAAGATTAAGATGGTTTCTACATTATTCAAATGCCATGTTTCTCCTCTATGCCTTGCAATATGCATGTCTTTGTACTCTTTGGTGGTTAATTATATTTTTCATGTACATGATGGTATGATGTGTAGGAAGCGGGAAATGTACTTATAATTTTGATATGTTGCTGATTTTGCAGGTTCTTTTTTCATCACGTGGTGCTAAAATGAGGACCTTTCTAAGTCCAGATCAGTCAAGGAGCTTCCATGCTTTAATTGCTTTATTTTTTGTGTACTTGGCCTTCTCATCTATTGTGTACTTCTAGTCAAATACATTATTGGTTATTATAGGCTTGGAAAGAATTCAATGAAGTAAAAGAAAATTGTTAGTTGTTGTCTTCTGTTCTGCTTGCACATTATTTTCAGACAACACCAAATCTCCTCCAGAACTTATGGGTTGTGCTTGTTGTGGCCTTTCCTTTTTCAATTGCAAGTTGTTCTTCATCCCTTGTACCTTGGAGCTGTTAAAATCTTAATACTTCACCTTACTCCTACAAGCTGAATGAAGCAGATGGAGTTAATTACTTAATTTAGAGGTAGATATTGGAAATCAAATTGAAAGTAAACAATTTTACATTTCTTGAAATTTAATAAAGTACATAGTGGTCTTGCTTGCATAAAATGCAAGTCTATTCTTAAAAGTCCCTCAGTCAGACATTTACAAAGCAGCATTTTACTTTCAGTTGAACTTGCCTGAAAAGCATGCGCACTCCAAAAACTTCTTTTCAGAGTTGCTCCGAGAAATATCGGGTCTTTTAGGATTGGTAGGGTGAGATGGATGCACCAGCTCTGTTACTTTCTGGTCATCCACAACCTTCTTGCGATCAGGAACAATAGTGATCTGACAATAGTCTGGAGCGTTCTTCTTGATAAACTCTGCTTTCGCCAATTTTTTCTTCAGTAACCTGAAGTTATAAAAGCTACTTCCTCAGTAATTAGTCTAATAAATAGCATAGATGGTTAGGCTGATTGCAATAGTGAATGTGATTGTAAACAGATAGATTGAATTGAGGCACTGCAGTCCAGACTCCAGAGTCGTTCAAATTCAACTGACACAAAAAGAGCAGGTGAATACACCTTGTGCGAGGCCGGCGTGTAGTTCCCATGACAAGATTGGTAATGTTCAGAACAGGAATGAGATCAAGAATAGCTTTGGCAGTCTCACTACTCTCAAGGAGCATTGTATCCACTGTCACCTGTCATATTGGGATCAGAATTTCTGTTATTAATCAATGTGTTTATTGAGTATGAACACACGGTACTAAAGCAAGCCTAATATCTCTGCACCTTGGCATCATTACACAAGCGAATGTATTTCTGCAATATATTCCTCCTCCTGTTATGCTCTTCATTAATGTAATATCTCACTTGATCTTGGCTTAATTGACTTCTGGATAATTTTCCAACTATTAACATATAATTGAAAAGATTAAAAAAAAAAAATGAAAAGAAGGCATTATAAATAATTGCTGTTGCAGAGATTAAAATCTCACACATGTTTATATAGTAACTTTGGTATCTATATGATTGATTTGCATCATCAAGCATTAACTGAAAGAAAAACTTTAGAATAATTAACATATTTCTTAATATGCTGATCCCTAGGCTGTGAAATTAATTCTGGTTGGCCTAATCAGATGCCTCTGCCATGTGGTCAATTACGTCAAGAGCACTTCTGCTTAAAAGTTTCAAATAATAAAAACAAAACATAATAACTGCCACAATTTCAATGAATAACACATTTCCTTATTCTTTTGTGGACTTAGAATGACAAGATGTTAATGTTAATTCAAAGAAGCAAAAGCTTCCTGCTTACCAAAAAATAAAAAAGAAAATGACCCCACTAAATTTGATGGATATTGTGAGAAGGAGAATACAAAAGTCAATACTGGAAATAATTAGAAATTGTAAAGGGAGGATTAAACGAGCGAAGTGTTACCTGGTGTAGGAATATATGTTATTGGAGGAAAAATATGAACAAGGAAAACTCGAGATCCAGGAGAAACAGCATGATCAAGAGCCCATTTCAGGACATCTAAATCATCTTTACCCACAGCTACATAAACATCACTGGCTCCAGCATCTATGCTGTTAACAAACGTACCACTCCTGCTATCCTCTCCTATCTCCACAATTTCCGATGATATAATTCTCGCACTGCAATATGGAAGAGAATTGGCCGGCAAGTATGATTTCTCTTCTTCCATCTCTTTCCCTAGCTCTCAAACATGTAAACAACAAAAACTATGTGTGAGAGATAGAGAGCCTTTGAGAGCGAAGATAACAAGACTTTGGCTTGTGTTGGTTGGCAGTTTTTATGAGGAAAGAGTCGTTGCTCTCAAAGCCACACAGCAAAAAGGCAAGAACATAAAATAAAAGAAATAAATTTAAAAAAAAAGACAAAGAAAAAGAAAAGCAGATTCTCTTTTGTCAAGCTTTGCAGCTATTGGACATGTCACATACGACAATTGATTGCACTATCTTGCTGTGATGAATCTATAGTTTTGTGCTTTCTTTATCCTCTATAAAGTATAGTTCTTTAGTCAGACCTTGCATTATATCCTCATATTTGAAACAGTACCCTCTATTGTGTGCCTATATTTTGGCACATGTAATAGCATAAATTGGACCTCACATTGCAATTAAATAAAAAAAAGAAACACTCATCGCTGTGCTATTCTCATGAATGATGAAGACTGCACAATGCCATTGAATTGATTACCATACACGTAGCATTTGAAAAAAAAACAAAAGAAGAAAAGGAGAGATGGGATATAATATATTATCAAAAACATTTTATTTTGATCATCTAATGCAATTTGCACCGTCAAAAGTGACTGAGTTAGGAGAGATTTCTGATTAATAGATCAACTTCTTCTATTTCTGCATAAATTAGTTGAAAACAAGAATTTGTTGGATTTTGACTAACCGCTAAGGAAAATATAAAAATGATTCAATGCATGAGGTGAGATGTCTAATTCCTTCTTCCTGCAGAAAACACCAAATGCCATAGTGCTTCACATTCAATCATCTCAATTTATGCATATAAAAGTGTTAGTGTAACACTTTCTTGGGCAGGCGCCTGCAACCTGCAAGGTAGAAGGTTTTAAAGATTACCCTACGAAGAAAAAGAGCCAAACTGGTGGGCTTTAGATCTATAAAATGGCCTTAAAGACAAAGCCTTATAATACAAACAGAAGAATTGGGCCTGGCAGTTGAGTGCCAACGCCATCCAATATTTTGTCCTCTTTCAAAGGAAAATTATTAAATACAGTCTTTTCGTAATTTGTATAAAAAAAAATCCACGAATTTTATAATTACTTTATTTAAATAAAGAAAGATTATTTTAAATAATAAGAAAATATATTAAATACTTAAGTAGATAAGATAACGCTAATCCTTTTCTTCCTAATAAAAATGCATTTGCCTCTCCAAAGGAAAGGGAGGGATATTTCTATTAATAAGATAGCTTTCCTTCTCTTCTAAAATTCTTTTGACCATATATTATCTCCTTCTTGGCAATTTCCTTTTCTATCTTGTTGCTTTTCTGACTTTGTTTCTCAAATGGACGAATTAATAAATCCAATTTTCTTCCAGCTGGCTGTATTTTAACAATCTCAAGATCCTTGGATTACGATGATCTATAAACCCGATCAAATCATCTATAAAAGACACTTCACCTTCCACTTGGTGTAATTTCTATATCAAGTTGGCGCAAAGCTTATCCACTTAACCATCTGATATACTTAAAGATGCTGGGTGGCACAGTTAGGCAGGAGAGGGACAAATCCTGAAGTAGAATATGTAAACTTAATCTGCAATCTATATTATGGATTTGGATACACTTAATTATACAGAATTTTTTTCATCCATCTATAAGGTTGTTGGATTAGCATATGCCATTGGATTCACAGACCAGAAGTAAGATAAATTTGTATAAGGTATGGAGAATCAGAATATATACACGACAGAAATTAAAGTTAGGTTGGGGTGTGCCATTAGTCCACTATTTGATACATGGGCCATTTTTTAGAGTTAAAAAGTACAATGATAATCATAACAGAAGGTTAAAGTTGTCCAAAGTTGCTATTTTCTCCAATTGTGAATATCTTAGCTATGCTTCCCAATGAACTTGACTCGCATAATACATGGGTAGTTGTTGTCCTTCTTCTTGTTGGACCAGAACCAAGGCAATAGTTTCTTTTAGGTGCGATCTGCGTAAGAGAGGCAGAGAGCTCAAAAAGCATTTTAAATGCTCAAAAGCAAGCTAGCATTATGAAGTCCATTGAAAAATTTTGACACTACAAAATGACTTGGCAAAATAAGAGGCACAGCTTAATTAGTCTGTTAGCATAATTACAGCAATTAGCATGATTATAGGAGATTTGTGTAGCATAATTACAGCAATTAGCATGATTATAGGAGATTTGTGTAGCATAATTATAGCAATTATTATTCTTGTCCAAATTAGTTCATATTTTCATGTATAAATAGATGTAATATCTCTGTAAATGAGACACAGACAAATACACAATCCTTTTCTTCATTACTTGTATTCTTTCTTCTAACATGGTATCAGAGCCATAAAGTTTTTATTTCTAGTTTTGTCTCTCTGCTCTCTCTACAACCTGTTCTGGTTCATTCTTTCATACCTATTATTATACCATTTTTTTTCTCCTCATCTTGTTATCAATGGAGAAATCTGATATTTCAAGACCTATTGCTTGATTCATTGGTTCCAACTATAATCTTTGGGTTCAAGGAATGAAAAGTTTTTGATAGGTCGTAAGCTTTGGCGTATTATTCTTGGAGATATCAACTGCGTGACAAGAGAGAACGATGAAACCGATGCAAAATTTCTTTGGCCGTCTTGAGGATTGGGATAGTAAAAATCATCAGATCATCACCTGGTTTCGCAATACCTCTGTCTCGTCCATCCACATCCAGTTTGCTAATTATGACTCTGCAAAAGAAATCTGGGATTTTTTGGCTAATCGATATCAGACCATTGGACTTGCCCACTATTATCAGTTGTGGACTACTCTTCATAATCTGAAACAAGAAGCAGGTCAATCTGTGAATGATTTTCTTGCCCAGGTCCAACCTATTTGGAATCAAATATCTCAGGCCAAAATCAGTGAAGATCATCTTCATCTCATTCAAGTTCTAATGGCTCTTCGATCAGAATATGAGGCCGTTTGAGCGTCCCTGCTACATTGAAATCCACTCCCATCATTGGAAACTGCTATTCAAGAGATTATTTTTGAAGAGACTCGTCTCAGTTTGGATAAAACTCCTCAATTTGAAGCTGCTCTTGCAACTACTCGATCCTCACATCAGAAATCTGGCAATCAACTCTGTAAGAATTGTAATCAAATTGGTCATGCTTTTGCATATTGTCCTACTATAAAATGCAAATATTGTCATGGTTACGGTCATATTCTTGAACATTGTCCCACACGTCCTCCAAGACCAAAAGGAGGGCATTCTAAATTCAAGAATGTCTCAAAGCCTGGATCTTCCTCTGTCACTGCTGTTGCTGCTACTGAGGGCTCTACTGCCATCACCATGAGTGATCTTGAGGCACTATTCAAACAGGTTATCTCTTCTAATTCTCCTGCTGCCATGTCTGCCACTCCGGGTAATTCTTATTGGCTTTTTGACTCTGCATGTTGTAATCATATGACCACTAATCTTAAATTCTTGTCTTCTGCAAAACCTGTATCTTCCTTACCACCAATCCATACTGCAAATGGTACTAAAATGAACATCACACATACTGGTCATGTGTCTACCTCAAATCTTCATCTCCCTGACACCTATTATATCCCTAATTTGGCACTCAATCTTATTTCTGTTGGTCAGTTGTGTGAAAAAGGACTAAATATTATTTTTTTCTCACCATGGTGTCAGTGCAGGATCCACAAACGGGGATGATTCTTGGGGAGGGTCGCAGAGTGGGTCGATTATTTGAGCTTACATCTTTACATCTTCCTCAGAGATTTGTGTCTGCAGCTACAATCCCTAATTCCTCCATTCACCAGTGGCATCTTCGTCTTGGTCATGCTTCTACCAGTAAAATTCAACCTTTAATTTCTCGTAGATTATTAGGATCTACTAAGTTTGAGTCATTTAATTGTTTAAATTGTCAGCTTGCAAAATAACCTGCATTATCTTTTTCTCATAATAATACTACTTCAGACACTCTTTTTGGTTTAATTCATTCTGACATTTGGGGTCCTTCTCCTATTTCTTCAATAAATGGTTTTCGTTATTTTGTAATATTTATTGATGATTATTCTCGGTTTACTTGGATATATTTTTTGAAACATCGATCTGAGTTATCACAAATTTACATCACATTTGCAAAAATGATTAAAACTCAGTTCTCTTGTGTCACGACCCAACCTATGAGCCGGACCGGCACTAGGACCTGGGCCAGCCTAAAGCCCCCGAGACCCGTAGTAAGCCTTAACTATTCATTTACCCAACTCTAAGGCCCATTTGGGCCCAATTTCAAGAAACCAACCGGACAGAGTCCGGCCATAAAATGGACCTACCAACGGGGAGTTTTTGACTCACCCGACCTGTAAACACAATAAACAATCCATTGGGGAGCTCAGCTCACCCTCCACATACTCATATCATTGTCGACACCATATTTTGGCCGATCCCCAAAATACTTTGAAACCGATCCCCGGTGCTAAGTTTCCTCGGAGTAGCTAATCACGTTTCCGATCCCTCTTTGGTAGGCGGTCACATTTCCGACCTCTCCTCGCAAAGACGTGAATCAATGATAAGTCCTACGCATCCCTTGAAACTCAGCCGATCTCTCAAATCATTTACCGATCCTTCAAACCCGTTGCCGGATTTCCGGACCTGTCAAGAATATTCCCGATCCCTGTTGATAAATGGAGTGAACTAGCACTAGATCTTTTCCTACCAGTTTTATTGCCGACCTCCTTTCCGAAAGTTTAAGAGCTAAAGTGTTGGTTCGATTCCGATCTTAAGTGTTCGAGTTAAATTTTCGGTCAAGTTCTGTTCAGCATTTCTTCCCTACCGATCTCATGTTCAGAGTGCTTTCCGATCTCTCATACTTAGATTAATAATCACATTTAGTTTTTGTTTTGCTGTGCTCATACAATCAAATACTCAGACAAATAATGGTTCAAAATTTTCCGATCACAATCATTCATTGAACAAAAGGCATTTCATTTCATGTCATAATTTGTACAAAGTTATTCGGCTGGGGGATCACCCCCAGCCTGATCTACATTTGGATCACTCCCTCTCTCCCTCTCACCCTCGGCTTCATCCTCACTATCTTCACCATCGCCCCGGGTGCAGTCGTCCATCCAAGAAAAGTCTTCTTACGGGTACGCTCCTGGAGTGCGGCCAAGAGATCCTTGTGAGCCTTCACATAGGCCTCAGCTATTCCCGTCACCATCTCCTCATCCCTCTCCTTAAGCTCCTTATCCTTCGCCTCGAGTTCCTCTATAAGTTGAGCGACCTGAGAGGATGCATTGGCGTGGAGCGCCTGGACTTCCTTAAGAGCGCGGTCCCTCTCGTCCGAAATACGGTTCTGTTCGGCCAACCGGTCTTCATGGAGCTTTGCCCGTCCCTCGACCTGAGATATATAATCACGAGCCGATGAGAGTTCGGATCGGAGGAATCCACTTCTGGTTCTTCTTCGATCTCCTTACCCGGTATTGAATCCTTTCGGATCATGGTGCAGTTCACGGACACTCCACGTTTAATCTCATGTTCCGAGTCAATATGTCATCAAGGCCACTGCAGGATAGCTGTCCCGATCCTCTGAAAGAAGATGGTAGACCCGGGACTTTAGCAAAACCGGGTTCTCCTATGATTCGGTTATCCTTCAAGGAGTCGATCGATGTCGGCGCCCAGAGGAGGTCCTCGAAGCTTGAGTAGGTCCCCTTTCCGCGCTTGGGACAAGCTGCAAGAATCGAGGCTGCTCTTCCGATCTAGGAGGAGATCGGGTAGCTTCAGTGGTCGAGGGACCCGAAGGTTGGGGAGGATCTCTTTGTATCTCCCCAGGCTCGCGACCAGGTGTTTGGAGTCGTTCTGAACGCTTCATCTCCTTTACTTTCCGGAAGATCTCTCTTTCCTTTTTCGCTTCCTATGACCTTCACCACCCGCCATACCTGCACGAAGAAAAGGTTAGTGAGATCACTAAGGTCGTGAGAATTGAGATATAGAAAATACCGATGCCGAGGTTAGAGAGCGGAAGTTCGCGGTCTTGGCGGTGGCGATTGAAACGATCCAATGGTGCGGCTCGGCGATCACGAATCCAAACAAGAATACTTTTAGTGGCAGCCTCACTCTTGAGATCCATCACTATCAAACTTTCCTCTTCGCTCGAGGTAATATGGTTGGAAGCAAGGGTCCACTGGTACCACCAAATGTGGGAAATCCTCAAAGCGGCTCGGATCTTTGCTCCTCACAATGAAGAAACGATTCTTCCAGTTCTTAAGGGACGAGGCGGTCGGAAAAGAGCCGCAACTAGGCTTCGCTGAAAGAACCGATGGTCATCGTCCTTTCGGTGAGTTAGCCGGTGCGGCTTGGCGAACACTTTAGCCGTGAGTCCGATTCCCTTAGCTCGGCATAGACCTCGGAAAGCTACCAAGATCCGCCACGAGTTGGGGTGAATTTGAACAATGGATGCTCGATGAAATTTTAAGACCTCCTTGTAGAAGTCATCCGAGGGGAAGAAGGCGGCCTTTAATTGTTCCTCGTACACCATAACCATGTCGTTCTCTTCAAAGAAGTGATTGACACGAAGGTCGCCATGGCACTTGATTAGCTCGTACAAGTCGGGCGAATGTTATATTCTTGGCTAAGCGACCAAGATCGGATTCTCGAAGAACCGATCGTAGCTCGTCTATAGGAGATTCTCCACTCAAGAAGCGCGTGACGCCTTAATGGTACGACCGCCCACGACGACTGGAGCAGGACCCTAAGAGGTTCGGGTTGCGTGCTTGGCGGCCGCCTCTTCCTCATCGACGATGACCAAGAGAACTCAATGGAAGGAGGGCTCGCGCTCTCGACCTTCTGCACCGCTCATTTTCAAAAGAAACAAAGAACTTAAACAAAAAGAAGATCAAAGTCCTTACGAGTCTAATCGGTGTCGGAGAAACCGGAGAAAATGAGAGAACTTCGAAGCTATGAGCAAGAGACTGAAAATGAAATGAGAAAACAACTGGCTAACCCTCCCCTATTTATACTAGTCCGAGCATTTAATGCTCGCGAGGTTCTAGGCGGCGCATCGATTGGTGAGACTCGACAGCTGTTCTGACACTTTTCTCAAATATCCGAATGTTCATAGATCGGTTAATCGGAGATCGGCATAACAAGTTAAATATTTTGAATAAAGGATCACCAAGTGTCATTCAAGTAAAGAACCAGATCGGATAACCACCTTAGAGATCGGAAAATAATCAATGCAAAAAATAATAAGATGATAACTGCAAAATAAAGTCTTTATTTGCAAAAAGATCGGATTACAATAAAGGACTAACTACATCATTTGGGTGATCTCTAGAGATCTGATTACATTGACAGACTACATCATTTTGGCGATCTCTAAGGATCGGAATACATTGGAGATCTGACTATATCAAAAGGCCGATCTAAGGATCGGTTTACAACTGATCCCAAGGATACTCCCAGGAGATCCATGGATCAGTTTATAACTTATCCCAAGGATACTCCTGTGTGTTCTAAGGATCGGTTTATAATCGATCCCAAGGATATTGCCGACCGGATGCTTCATCCGCCGTCGAACACCCAATGTGGATCGATCATTTCGAACACTCAATGTGATGAGAAGCCGAATGAACTCAGTTGAGCAACTCGAGATCGGTACAACCGAAGCCCGCAATACGGATCGGTCAAATTCAGTTCTCTCACCATCGCCAATTAGGACCATCCAATCACCGGGATCGTAAATTTTCCGTCGAGGAAAAGGGAATTCCATCGGAAGAGGATCAAAACCACAGTTGTAGCCGGAACTTTCCCCGGAACAGCTAGAACCAAGAAACAAGGAGAAAGAGAGAAAAATCGAATGAAGGAAATGCCACTATCAACCGGGGTAGAGATAGGGGCAAATGGGCATTTAATGTCGAAGGAAACGGCGACGCTTCGAAAATCGAGATGTAATTAATGCTTGGACCGAATCCAGACTGATCAAGGGATAAAAGAGATCGGGAGATAGGAGATCAGCATGAGAGATCGGAATGGGAGCTAGGGGAGGGATCGGAAGACAAAAAGAATAAGACAAATTCCGATAACCGTCGTCAGAATCAGAGCCGAGGTAGTTAAAGCGTGGCAGACGAGATCTCCACCGCACGCCTAAGAATCGCCCGCAATGCTGACAGGTGCCAGGGTATGTCATGACAGTCCTGTACATCCCAATCCCCACCGTTGATCTCACTTGTAAGGATGAATCCGGAACCCTTGGATCAAGAGAGAAGACGACAATACCAGCGTCTTTCACTCTCAGCCCCCAGATCGTTCCGGACAAAGGATTCAAGACCGTCGGATTAAAAGAGGAAAAGGACAAATATTTTGAGAAGCGATCTCAGCCATTCGTTTTGATTCTCTTTAATTCCTGAACATCCGATCATGTACTTCAAAATCCTGACCCTCCATCTCCCTCAAAATGAATCCTGACCCTTCATGGGGAGCACCCGATTCCTATAAATACTGCATGAAAAAGCTGCTCAAGGGGGAGGACGGAAAAAAAGAAAGGTCAATTATTATAGCGGAAGAACTCAAAATTTCATTCATTTGTTATTCTGCTACTTTGAAGTATTGATTGGAAAGACTTTTGAAACTAGTTTTCCAAGTGTTTCTTGAAAAGGATTTTGAACACTGAACTCTACATTTCCAGCTTGTTCATCACCTGATCACGCCTTCACTTTCAACTCTTTATCATCTCTATTTTCATCCCTTCTGTTGGAGCTCAAATCCCACTCAGTTGTTATCTTGACCTAATCACATCATAGCTAGGCTCCCTCCAGTTCACGGTGAACATCAACTCTCAGGCTAATCAGTCCGCGGTCTTGTTTCTAGTGGCCACCCCACAATTATTCCTACAGATTCAGCTCCTCCCAGGTAAGAGCTCACGTCGCTGTTATATTAAGTGTTTGCGTTCATTTCTTTCGTAGTCTCTCTGTCCTTTTTACGTATGTGATTTTTCTCCAAGTTCATCTCGTGCAAAGAGACCTAAATGTTATTCTCAGGTCATCTCTTTAGTGATTAGTGTGCCTTTTATTAATCTTCGTCATTTCTGAATACAAGCTTTTCTGGTTCCTAGTAGAGTGTAAATGGTCAGGTAAGACGTAGGTAACTGCAACCTAAAGATCTCTCTTAAAGGGAAAATCTGAATAATACATAAGGAAGATAGTCAAACTATTAGGCTGACGCAAACGACAGTTCGGCAAAGATGCCATAAAATGGAAGTAAAAGAAGCGAGTAGATTGGTCATAAATAAATATTGGTAAAATAAATACATGAGAGGTCGGTAAATCAGTCTCATTTTCCCTGTCTAGCCGAAGGATATTGATAAGTCCTATCCCCAACCTCTTTAAACTTCGTGATCCTTATCTCTAGGTTCTTAGGGCACCAAAATTCGAGATCGGAATTATACCTTTCAGGCACCTTTCTAATTTAAAAGAGATCGGAGGAGAGTTCTTATCCGGTCTTAACTCAAATTCTAATAAACATTTAAAAGAGATCGGAGGAGAGTTCTTATCCGGTCTCAACTCAAAATTTTATTAAATAGGGATCGGAGGAGAATTCTTATCCGGTTCCCATCTCGAAATTTTAATAAATACCTAAAAGAGATCGGAGGAGGACCTCACCCGACCTCCAATTAGAATTTTAATAAATAATCCAGTAGAGATCGGAGGAGAGTTCTTATCCGGTCTCTATTCAAATAAATATTAAGAAGAGATAGGAGGAGAGTTCTTATCCTATTCTCACACCAAATTTCAACCCGTATGCAAGATAATCCCAAAACCTGAACAATTGTAACGCCAACTCACTAAGGTTGTCTCATTTACTTATGTATCCGGTAATCCTAATTAGTGAAAAATCAAACATTCCTTTTACAAAAAGGATTAACATTCCCACTATAGCCCTTCTAACTAATTTATAAATGACACAAAATTAAATCTACTTACCCTTGTTAAGGGACGAGGTGGGGTGCCTAACACCTTCCCACCCAAGTTAATGGACCCCAACCTAGAATCTCTGTTTTGAAGTGGTTTCATTTTTAATTTAACTCCTAAATGGTTTTCTTTAGTTTCCCTCAAAACTAAGGTGGCGACTCCTCACTTTTCCCACTTCGTGAGTGATCGTCCATGACCGCAAAATCCCGCTATGACAGCTTATGACTACTGGGGAAATGTATCCTAACCCCAGTCTAGAGGTCCAAAAGTAGGCTTAATTTTTGTCTGATCAAATTATAGTTAGAGGGGCTCACTCGGCAATGTCTTATATGCTAATTATTATTGCTGCTAACTATTTTGTTTTGCCTGTTCTATCTCCTACAGAGCTCTTCATTTCAAAGAAAAAGGAAAAAGGAAAAATGGAAAAATAAAATCCCCCTGAATCGGGAAGAGGTAAAAGTGTCCCTTCACACACCGAACACTTACACAATGTCCTCACACACTATAGTCCTAACCCGGGCTTTCTTACCCTTTTAGGAAAGTAGGAGGGGGTCATGTAGCGGTGCCCGTGGGTTTTACCCCGTTAGTATCCGTGAAGGCTCCTGCTCAAATTGAAACTCGTTCTATCCATTGTGATACTCGTGGAATTTTCCCGACAATATCATGGGGGTAGAATGGGGCTCTACTGTTTACAGTAGGGGCAATTTGGGAACCTGTGGCTATTAGAAAAATTAGATCCTGAGCTAAACCGTCACAATAGCTGAAAGCCGTAGTAAACTGCCTCATAAGATAGAACCATCCAGATAGGTAGCGCTTACCTGTGATCGAGTCTCCATATTATAGGACAAAAGGGGACATGTTTACTCTTACCTTACTCTCTTTCGATTTCTTTTCGTTCATTTTGTGAGGGTAATCTTGAATTCTACTGAAACACTTACACATTTTCCTACTTTGATAAATGTGTACGTGTCACTCACAACAAAGATGATTCAAAATTACCCTAATTTGTCTTACTAACGAATCTTCCCGCAGGCATCACCAAACCGAGGGTCTGTAAAAGGATAGGCATCATTTTTATCATGGCATCCTCGAGTCGACGCGTAAAATGTTCAGAATGCTAAACTGTTGTATGTATCGGCTGATGTTCCTGTACCCTCCCAAAATGATGCTTTCAAGGCGCCTGCTAGCTCGCTACCTTCACTGGATTTGGATGAAATAGAGGTCAAAATGAACAACCTCGAGGGTCCATCTAGTAGATGGAGGTCGCCTTCGATCGTGTCAAGGTACGCTTTGAAGAAAAGTACGGAAGGATTGCAACCTTAATGCAAGTCAAGGTCCAAATCCCGCATTAAAAGCCATGTTGTCGGTTTGGAATCCTAAGTACGAGTATTCTCTTTCAATGATATTGACACGGTCCCCACTATGGAAGAATATCGCATTGCTAGGGATCCCATACTCCTTGCGTAACCGGATCTACTTACACCTCGAGCATAGACAGCACTGAAACGGTTGGCACACATGTTGGGTTTTCCCCGTAAGAAGTAAAGTCCAGAGAAACAGTCAAAGGGAACACGTATGGATGGTATTGGACGTACCTTGAGAAGCGGTTAGATCATCACCTCCAAGAGAAACGATGGGATCAAGCTTCCGTAGCACTCGCCTTGGGAATCTATGGTCTGATCCTGCTCCGGGCCATTGGGGATCATCACTAGCAAGGCAAGAGAGGTATTTTGGACAAGAGAAAGGCAGGATCAACCCGATACGGCAATCCTTGAAACCTTGTTAACCCTAACTTACTGCATAACAGGGAAAGGGTCCATTAAGTGTTGCTCTCAGTTATTATACCTCTGGACTATCAGCCACATGTGTCCTGAGGAGACAAAAGGATTGACTTGGTACCTTGACCAGCCTCCCATTGAGAAGATGACCCGGTTAGTGATAAGCCCAAGAATGAAAAACAGCATGGAACGGATTACGAGTTTCAATAGCCATGATTACCGTTGGAGGAAGTCGTGGACGCCAAGCCAACCTGTCTTGATTGGTACAGAGGTATTCGGTGTCCCTAATTGGAATAACCGTATACAAATTACACTCCAAATAGTAACAAGGCGCTTTGGCTCAACACAACTGTGATCAACATTGAAGAATACCACCAAGGACACTTCTACCATGAACTCAAGGAAGAAGAAGGGTTGAAAATGGCTCGCAAGTCTTGGGAAAGCATCGTTCGATAGAGAAATCACCCAAAGGCCCAAGTGCCTCGCGATTATCTTAAATGGAGGACCGACAGGACCGAGAACACTCTCAGAGAATTCAAGGACGACAACCTCGCCAAGACGCCTTATTAGAGGAAGGCGATAATCGCTGGTTGACTCGCTACAAAAGGCAAATACCGAGAACTCACAATTGCAGAACAAATAAAACAAATTGGAGGACCAACAGCAGAAACTTAAGAGAAGGGTAAGAAAGCTCAAGGAAGAGGCAAGGGCCAAAGGATAGGGTTCAAGAGCAAGAGGTACAGTGGGAAAAGAAAGAAACTCTCTCAGCCGAGGTCAAAGAAATCAAAGGGCAGAATAGAAAGCTACAGGAAAGGATGAAGTACCAAGAGCTGCTCGTTGAAGAGTATAAACAGGAAAACAAGAAGAAGAAGCTTGAAATAAAAGAACAGGCACTACTCATCAACGATATCTTGAAAGAGTGTGCTAAAGAAAGAAAAGGAAAAGAAAAACAAGTCGCCTCTATCAAGAATCAAAGAGAATGTAGACCACCGAGAGGACAATAGCACAAGGAAAACAAGAATTATTACTAATCCGAGTACGCTGAAGCATTCGATCTGCCGTGCAAGAAGGAAGGTTATATGAGTATCTCATATAATGTCATCTTATTATAAAGAACCTACCAGAGCTTAGGCCGATGTAAAAGATACGATGTACAAATTATTCAGTTAATGAAGTGATTTTTGGACCATTGTTTAGCAAAATTTGTGAATGAATAGTATGACTCCCGTAGGAACTTCCTCGCTAGGGTTATGTGAAAAATTGAAATGCGTTGTATGGACCAGTATCATAAATGCGCACTCAATCTCGTCATTCACGGTCAGACTATCGAACGATGCCATGATAAAGCTGAGGAAATTATCCTTTTTAACGATTTCAACTAGGCTCTCAAATGCCATCGTATCCTTCGTCCGCATCAGACTTTTAGTTTCTGCAAAAATCCAAATTTTATTTCAGATTTTCTTTTTACTCCTCCCAGGAAATCAATATTGATTCAAACAAGGCAAGTCTGACCAAGCACACAGTTCAACCCAAGCGAGTGTACTTAACAAGATCTCGAACAAGAAAGATAATGGAAAATCAGAGCAAGTACGTAACCTCTGTGGGCAGGTCTCCGAATTGAAAGATCAGCTTTCTGAAATCATGAGACTAATGAAGGAAATGTCTCAGAACAAACCTACTTCAGAACCTAACCCACCATTACCTCCTCCGCCTCCTACAACAAATGATCCTCATCAAGCTTCAACCTCTTTTACCTTTCAGTCTCCCATTCCGGACCCGACAGTCACTGTCAATCCGGTGAGCATGAATAATGACCCACCTTTCTCCTATTACCCGGCTGTCTCAAATGCCGAGCCTCACCCTTCAATCCCGATCCATCCAGTTTACTCCACCCCTCAGCTCCCGGTTGGAGGAGCATATCACACAGTGGAAGGAGAACATAGGGCGAGAGATAACGAGAAACTATCTGCCCTAGAAGAAAGACTGAGGGCAATAGAGGGGCTGAACATGTATGGTTCAGTCGATGTGTCGTCACTAAGATTGGTGCCAGATGTGGTGGTACCACCCAAATTCAAGGTTCCGGATTTCGACAAGTACACCGGAAACTCGGATCCCCGCATCCACCTGGCAACCTACATTGCCAAAATGTCTGCCTTAACTGAAGACGATAGACTTCTCATTCACTTCTTTCACGAGAGCCTCTCCGGAGCAGCTCTGAGATGGTGCATACAATTGGACAGGAGCAAGCTACACTCCTGGAAGGATTTAGCCGATACTTTTCTGAAGCAATATAAATTCAATTGTGATGCGGCACCCACAAGGAGGGACCTCCAGAACCTGGTACAGAAAGACCGGGAAAGTTTCAAGCAGTACGCCCAACGATGGAGGGAGAAGGCTGCAGAAGTATATCCTCCAGTGACCGACAATGAACTTTGCTCCCTATTCATCGAAACGTTGAAGGCTCCCTACTTCAACTTGATGATCGGAAATACCTCCAACAGCTTCTCAGATATCATCCAAGCCGGTGAGAGAATCGAAGCCAATCTGAGAATAGGAAGGCTACAGGAGTTGGCTGAGAACCCTGTAAAGAAAACTGCCAATTTTGGCAAGAAAAAGGAGGGTGATGTACACTCTATCACCCGTCAGAATAATTACCCCCAATTTCCCCAAAATAACTACCGGCCATATTCCCCCTCTCATGGCCAAACCATCGCCAACATTCCACCTCCTTTCCCTAATTATCCACAAACACGCCCACAATACGCCCCACCCACAAATTTCCAACCAAGACCACCTCCTCCACCAACTCAACCACGACCACCACAAAATAACCCGAGACCTCCAAGAAATCCTGATCCACCCCTTCCCCTCCCTCTCAGTGAAATATACCGATACCTTGTCGGTATAAACCAAATCGCAGTCCCTTTAGACCCAATCCACCGCCATATCCTGTGGTATGATGCCACCGTTGTGAGTATCTGGGAGGAGCACAAGGGCATTCAATCGACAATCGGGGCACTCGGAGGAGAGTGCACGCCTAATCCGAACGGGTGGTTGAAAATCGAGGAATGGTTCCTCCCCAATGTCACCTCAAATCCACTGCCCAACCATAATGCGGGTAGTGGTGTAAAATGATCGAATCTAAGGGAAAGGGATCAACACCTGAAGTGGATGAGCTGGTTCCATACTTTGAGGAGATTTTTGCTATAGCAATGAGGGAAGGTTATCTTTCCCCCCAGGCAACGGGATTAGAGGAGAATACGGGGTGTCCTTACCATGGAGGGGCAGCTGATCATGAGCTGCGAGATTGTGAGGGGTTCAGGCAAGAGGTCCGGAACTTATTGTCTTTTAAGGGGTTGAGATGTCAGAAGAGGTCAAAAACGGAAGGGGAAGTGAACACCACAAGATTCAGCCAAACTGCTTCTACCTCCAAGCCCAGAATCACCTTCTCACCCCCAGTAGCCTCACCACCAGTAACAGTTATTCAGACTCCGCCACAGCTCCCCATCACCAACACTCATGCTGTCCCTTGGAACTATAATTTCCAAGTTTTTACTCAGGGAGCGTCAAGCAGCACATCCGCTCCTAGCCTCGCCTCACCTCCGGCACTACCAAAGCCATGTTTCGCTCCTCACGAGCACTTCAGGATGACTTATGCTGGACCTGCCAGCAACATCGCTCCCCAAACAAGTCCCCAGCCTATTATTGCAATAAAACCCTCTCCACCTGAGCAAGAAGTCAAGTTTATAACCCGAAGTGGGAGGTGTTACGGGAACGAGGAAAGAGAAAAGAGAAAAGGGAAAGTAAAGATGGGAGAGTCATCGAGAAACACGGAAGAGGAGGTTGAGAAAGCAGGGGAAGCAGAGCCTGTTGAGCATAGAGAAGATGAAGAACTGTTGCTCCAAATAATGAAGCAGAGCGAGTATGACGTGGTGGAACAGTTGAGAAAGACACCCGCTCGGATTTCGCTGTTATCGCTGATTTTGAGTTCGGAAGTGCACCGACAAGCCTTGCAGAGAATCCTGGATCAGGCCTTTGTCAACCCTGACATTACTCCGGGGCAGTTTGAGAAGTTAGTGGGACAAATCCAGGCATCCAGCTCTGTAGCCTTTTCTGAAGAGGAGGTAGACCCTGCAGGCTTAGGGCATAATAAAGCTCTGCATATAACGGTAAAATGTAAAGTCAGTATAGTGGCGAGGTCCTCATCGATAACGGATCATCCCTCAATGTATTGCCTAGCGCTACCTTGGCTAGATTGCCAGTTGACCAATCAGACATACGTCAAAGTACTATGGTGGTGAGAGCTTTTGACGGAACAAGGAGAGAGGTGCTGGGGGACGTTGACTTGCCAATCCAGGTCGGTGCATGTACTTTCAATATCACGTTTCAAGTGATGAACATTGAGCCAGCTTACACCATGCTGTTAGGGAGGCCTTGGATCCATTCTGCGAATGCTGTTCCTTCTACTTTGCACCAGAAGATCAAATACATTAAGGACGGCAAAATCATCACGGTGAAGGGCGAAGAGGCCATACTAGTCACCAAGCCGCAATCACTCCCTTATGTGGAAGCAGCCGAGGAGTCATTGGAAAGTTCTTTCCAGGCCCTTGAATTGCAAGATACTGGGAAGGAGGGGGCCATGGCTATGGTGGCCAAAGTAATGTCAAGAAGCGGGTATGAAGAGGGTAAAGGCCTAGGCGCCACTTTACAAGGGATTGTCAAGCCTATACATGCCATTCAGAAGATAGGCCGTTGTGGTTTGGGATATGAGGAGGATGCCCTCGTGGATGGGCGATTCTGGATGAGAAAAATGCTTCGGGATCAGAGATTTGACCAGAAGATAGGAAAGGTGAAAGTAGTCCCGAGAATCACGGAAATCTTCACTAAACCGGTCATTCAACATCCGGCAAGTACAGAAGAATCACCTGATGATCCATCCATAGATGTCATCCAACTGGATTCCTTGTATGAGGCCCTAACTTCGCCAATGGCTGAAGAGCAGGAGCTTGACAACTGGACAACGGAGGATATCCCCGTACTCAATCTCGAGTAAAGTACCTCTGGTTATCTACACTTGATCACTTTGTCCATGGTGACAAGTGTAATACTGTAAATGGACCTTTTCTTATGGCATTAATATTAATGAATTAATAGCGCATTTTTAATTCAATACTCTTTGTCTTTCCATCCTTATAACATGGTCTATGCTTTATTCCTTCAGGACAATTCATCAATTAACACCTAATAATCCAATAGACTCGTAAATTCCTCCGTTAATTTTGAAATCCCCATAACGCCATTACTTCAAGTAATTCGAGGAAGACCTTACGGAAGAAAGCAATGAAAAGATGAACCTCCTCGTGCCTTGTGAAGACGAAACGTGCACAATAAACTTAGGCACGGAAGAAGTAAAAAGGGAACTTAAGATAGTGGAGAGTGAGGAGTTGGGAGATATGATCGGTCTGCTTAAGGAATTTCTCGACGTGTTCTCTTGGAGCTATGATGACATGGTCGGTTTGGACCCTCGATAGTGACGCACAAGATTCCTTTAATTCCGGAACGATCCCGGAAGCGTAAATCGAGGAGAATGAATCCCGATACACCGCTCAAGGTTCGGATGAAGTCAAGAAACAAGATGACGGGTTCTTAGAAGTGGTCAAATATCCCCAATGGGTGGCTAACGTCGTCCCGTTGATGAAGAAAGACGGAGAGTCGTGGTGTGTGTTGACTACAGGGATCTTAATAAAGCTAGTTTGAAAGACGATTTCCCTCTCCCCCACATTGATGTGTTAGTTGACAATGCCGCGGGTTTGGGCAGATGTTCGTGTATTGATGGGGCATCAGGGTACAATCAGATCCCAATGGACGAGGAAGACAAGGATAAATCGCTTTATCACCCAATGGGGGTATTCGCTATCGGGTCATGCCCTTCGGGTTGAAGAATGCCGGCTACTTACCAGCGCAAGAATGGTCACATTATTCCACGATATGATGCATAAAGAAGTGGAGGTGTATGTGGATGATATGATCATCAAATCCCGGAGAGGAGAGCCACGTTCAGTGATAAGGAGGGTGTTTGAAAGACTCAGAAATACCAGTTGAAGTCAACCTGCTAAGTGCATATTCGAGCTAGATCGGGAAAAGCGTTGGGATTCATAGTAGCGAGAAAGGGATAGAAGTAGATCCGCATAAGGTTCGAGCTATTCAAGAAATGCCGTCCCAAAAACAGAAAGGGAGGTGCGCAGCTCGGGAAAATCGAACTACATTTCGAGGTTTATTTCTAATCTCAGCCAAAGCTGAGCCTATTTTCAGATTACTCGGAAAAACAACTCTACTCAATGGGATTCAGTTTGTCAAGAGGCTTTTGAGAAAATCAAGCGATTCACAAACCCACCAAGATTGGTCCCACTGTGTGTAGGCCTCGATCTGCATATGGCACCCAACGAATTCCATGGGATGTGTTTTGGGACAAGATGATGATACCGCCGAAAAGAGAGGGCCATTTATTACCCGAGCAAGAAGTTCAATGATTGTGAGTCAAGGTACTCTTCCTTAGAAAAGACTTGCTGCTGGCGTTGACAAAGAAATCGCCTTAAGCACTACATGTTAAATCACAAAACATGGCTCATCTCCGTGATGGACCCTATCAGATATGTATTTGAGAGCCCCTTCGTGCAGGAAGAATAGCCAAGTGGAAGGTTATACTCTCCCAATATGATATAGTCTACATGACCCGGAAAGCTGTGAAAGTTAGCGTGATTGCTGACCTCCTAGCGTAAAAACCCTATCCCGGATTATGAAGCTCAATTTTGAGTTCCCGATGAGCATATTAATGAAGTAGATCGCGAAGAAGGGAACCAGCCAATGTATGGGAAATGTATTTGACGAGCGGTCAATTTATCCGAACGGAATCGAGCCGCACTAGTATCCCCGTATGAAAGCACTTCCCAATAGCCGCTAAGTTGGGATTTGACGCACCAACAATGTCGCTGAATATGAAGCTTGTGTGATGGGTCTACATGCCGCTATAAAGATGAAAATCGAAAGTTGGAGGTGTATGGAGACTCGGCTCGATAATTTATCGAGTTAAGGGAGAATGGCAAACCAAGGATCCCAAGCTAATCCCCTATCGAAGCACTTCATCGGAGATGATCAAGGAATTCAAGAAATCTCTTTCACTCATCCGAGTAGAGACAGAATCAATTTGCGATGCCTTAGCTACTCCGGCTGTTATGGCTCAAATCGAAGAAGGACAGACGTTTCAGACGTTCAAGATTAAGGTAAGGGATGAGCCAGCCTATTGTCTCATGATTGAAGAAGAGCCCGACGGAAAGCCTTGGTATCATGACATCCTGGTCTACTGTAGAACCGGAGAATTCCCTTCGGGGGCAAGCAAGAATGAAAAGAAGATGATTCGGAGATTAGCATTAGGGTACTTTCCCAGTGGAGAGACCCTATACAAGAGGAGCGCCAACGGCGAATTACTGAGATGCGTAGATGCAAAAGAAGCTAAGAGAATCCTCTTTGAGACGCATGAGGGAAATTGTGCCACTCACGCCAATGGTCACATGATGACGAAGCAAATCATGCGACGTGGGTATTTTTGGACCACAATGGAAAAGGATTGCATCGAGTATTTCCGGAAGTGCCACAAGTGTCAGATTTACGCAGATCCGATAAATATGCCACCTCACAAGCTGTTCAATCTCGTCTCACCGTGGCCTTTTGCAATGTGGGGCATAGATGTGATTGGTCCCATCAATCCCAAGGCATCCAATGGGCACAGATTCATCCTTGTAGCCATCGACTATTTCTCCAAGTGGGTCGAGGCGACATCCTATGCTCACATCACGCAGAACACGTTTCTCAAATTCTTCAGAAACAATATCATCTGCCGGCATGGTCTCCCGAATGAAATTGTCACCGATAACGCCAAGAACTCAACGGTCCAAGATTCAAGGCCGTGTGATCAATACGTAATCCGACATCTCAATTCCTCCCCATACCGTCCCAGATGAATGGAGCGGTTGAAGCCGCGAACAAAACCTCAAGAGAATAATCCGAAAATGACAAATACATATAGGGATTGGCATGATATGCTTCCCTACGCTCCACGCATACCGGACTTCGTAAGAACCTCGACCGGGCAACACCATACTCACCGGTCTACGGATGGAAGTCGTATTGCCTATTGAGGTTGAAATCCCGCCCCTAAGAATTTTGAAGGAATCGAGGATCGATGAGTCGAATGGATCCATCAAGGTTGGATCGATTGAATTTCTTTGGATGAGAAAAGGTTAACAGCATGTCACGGACAATTATACTGAGAAGAATGGCGGGCATTTGATAAAACGCCCACGGGAATTTCAACCTGGGGACTTAGTTCTGAAGAAAGTACTGCCAAACCAAAACGATCCCCGGGGCAAATGGTCACCAACCTACGAGGGTCCTTATGTGATTAAAAAGGCGTTTTCTGGAGGAGCCTTGATCTTGACTCACATGGACGGTGAAGAATTCCGAGACTGTGAATGCCGACACTCACAAGAGATAATAATCAAGAAAAGGACAAAGGATGAAACCCGAAAGGGCGTCTTAAAAAAAATAAAAAAATCTTGGGGTGAAAACCCAAAAGGGCGTCCCAAGAACCGAAGTGGAGGAATAAGGAAGGGGGCATGAAACCACGGATAGAAAAGAGACCGTTACGACATGCAGCTTCAAAGAACTCGAAATAATGGCAGTTAAAAGACTTCAAAATTAACCATAAGGAATATGTGAGATCTATCCCTATGGCCTTTCCCTTTGAAAGTTTATCTTCGTTTTTTCAAGACCATAATAAAGTTATACTTTATTCCTTCCGCTCTTATTTTTCTGCCTGCCCGCTTTTAATACTGCCCTTTCTCTTTGTTTAATGTGCTATTAATTAGTTAAATTTTTGCCATAAGATTTGAATTCGAGAATTGATAACCTCACGTACTTTGCTATGAGATTTGCAGGGAATGACGGCCTTAAAAAAAAAAAAAAAAAAAAAAAAACTAGAGGCGAAACCCGAAGGGCGCTTCTAGAATTGACGAAGAGAAAGTGAAAACCCGCTAGGGCGCTTTACGTAGAATAAGTTGAAAGTCTGGAATGAAAAGGGGCATGCGAAAGAATGAAATCATAGGTCAGGTCTTGCAACTCCTCCTCCATTAATCGTCCGCCAAGTTATCTTGTTGAGTACACTCTTTCAGGGAATAACTTCATATGCCAAAGTCAGACTTGTTTTGTAAGTTGATTTTATTTTCCTGCAATTCCACCATCAACCTCTGGATCCTTGATCCAAGTTGATTTTATTTTCCTGCAATTCCACCATCAACCTCTGGATTCTTGATCCAAGTTGATTTTATTTTCCTGCAATTCCACCATCAACCTCTGGATCCTTGATCCAAGTTGATTTTATTTTCCTGCAATTCCACCATCAACCTCTGGATCCTTGATCCAAGTTGATTTTATTTTCCTGCAATTCCACCATCAACCTCTGGATCCTTGATCCAAGTTGATTTTATTTTCCTGCAATTCCACCATCAACCTCTGGATCCTTGATCCAAGTTGATTTTATTTTCCTGCAATTCCACCATCAACCTCTGGATCCTTGATCCAAGTTGATTTTATTTTCCTGCAATTCCACCATCAACCTCTGGATCCTTGATCCAAGTTGATTTTATTTTCCTGCAATTCCACCATCAACCTCTGGATCCTTGATCCAAGTTGATTTTATTTTCCTGCAATTCCACCATCAACCTCTGGATCCTTGATCCAAGTTGATTTTATTTTCCTGCAATTCCACCATCAATCTCTGGATCCTTGATCCAAGTTGATTTTATTTTCCTGCAATTCCACCATCAATCTCTGGTTCCTTGATCTAAGTTGATTTTAATTTCATGCAATTTACATTTCTGTTATCAACCTCTGGTTCCTTGATCTAAGTTGATTTTAATTTCATGCAATTTACATTTCTGTTATCAACCTCTGGTTCCTTGATCTAAGTTGATTTTAATTTCATGCAATTTAAATTTCTGTTATCAACCTCTGGTTTATAGATCTAAGTTGATTTTAATTTTCTAGGTCATTAACTTAGGTGTGCTTTAGTTCCCTAATTTCAAATACCTAATCGTCCAAAATATGAGTCGGAATCTTTACATAATTCCTATACGGAAATTTTTCCTTTAATAGAAATTACGTAAAGAGGGGCAGCTGTCGACACCATATTTTGGCCGATCCCCAAAATACTTTGAAACCGATCCCCGGTGCTAAGTTTCCTCGGAGTAGCTAATCACGTTTCCGATCCCTCTTTGGTAGGCGGTCACATTTCCGACCTCTCCTCGCAAAGACGTGAATCAATGATAAGTCCTACGCATCCCTTGAAACTCAGCCGATCTCTCAAATCATTTACCGATCCTTCAAACCCGTTGCCGGATTTCCGGACCTGTCAAGAATATTCCCGATCCCTGTTGATAAATGGAGTGAACTAGCACTAGATCTTTTCCTACCAGTTTTATTGCCGACCTCCTTTCCGAAAGTTTAAGAGCTAAAGTGTTGGTTCGATTCCGATCTTAAGTGTTCGAGTTAAATTTTCGGTCAAGTTCTGTTCAGCATTTCTTCCCTACCGATCTCATGTTCAGAGTGCTTTCCGATCTCTCATACTTAGATTAATAATCACATTTAGTTTTTGTTTTGCTGTGCTCATACAATCAAATACTCAGACAAATAATGGTTCAAAATTTTCCGATCACAATCATTCATTGAACAAAAGGCATTTCATTTCATGTCATAATTTGTACAAAGTTATTCGGCTGGGGGATCACCCCCAGCCTGATCTACATTTGGATCACTCCCTCTCTCCCTCTCACCCTCGGCTTCATCCTCACTATCTTCACCATCGCCCGGTGCCAGTCGTCCATCCAAGAAAAGTCTTCTTACGGGTAACGCCCCGGAGTGCGCCAAGAGATCCTTGTGAGCCTTCACGTAGGCCTCGGCTATTCCCGTCACCATCTCCTCATCCTCTCCTTAAGCTCCTTATCCTTCGCCTCGAGTTCCTCTATAAGTTGAGCGACCGAGAGGATGCATTGGCGTGAGCGCTGGACTTCCTTAAGAGCGCGGTCCTCTCGTCCGAAATACGGTTACGTTTCGCCAACCGGTCTTCATGGAGCTTTGCCCGCCCTCGACTGAGATATATAATCCCGAGCCGATGAGAGTTCGGATCGAGGGAATCCACTTCCGGTTCTTCTTCCCGATCTCCTTACCCAGGCGCTGAATCCTTTCCCGGATCATGGTCTGGTTCACCAGACACTCCACGTTTAAGCTCATGGTCCGAGTCAATATGTCATCAAGGCCACTCTGGGATAGCCTGTCCCGATCCTCCTGAAAGAAGATGGTAGACCCCAGGACTTTAGCAAAACCGGGGTTCTCCTTAACAGTTCGGTTATCCTTCAAGGAGTCGATCAGTATCTGAGCGCCCCGAGAGGAGGTCCTCCCAGAAGCTTGAGTAGGTCCCCTTTCCGCGCTTGGGACAACTGCAAGAATCTGAGGTCGCTCTTCCGATCTAGGAGGAGATCGGGTAGCTTCAGTGGTCGAGGACCCAAGGTTGGGAGGATCTCTTTGTATCTCCTGTGCTCGCGACTGTGTGTTTGGAGTCGTTCTGAACGCTTCATCTCCTTTACTTTCCGGAAGATCTCTCTTTCCTTTTTCCGCTTCCTATGACCTTCACCACCCGCCATACCTGCACGAAGAAAAGGTTAGTGAGATCACTAAGGTCGTGAGAATTGAGATATAGAAAATACCGATGCCGAGGTTAGAGAGCGGAAGTTCGCGGTCTTGGCCGGTGAGCAGCTGAACAGTCCAATGGTGCAGCTCGGCAGTCACCGAATCCAAACAAGAATACTTTTTAGTGGCAGCCTCACTCTTCAGATCCATCACTATCAAACTTTCCTCTTCGCTCAGGGTAATATGGTTCGGAAGCAAGGGTCCCTGGTACCACCAGCTGCGGGGGAAATCCTCAAAGCGGCTCGGATCTTTGCTCCTCACAATGAAGAAACGATTCTTCCAGTTCTTAAGGGACGAGGGCAGATCGGAAAAGAGCCCGCAACTAGGCTTCGCCTGAAAGAACCAGTGGTCATCGTCCTTTCGGTGAGTTAGCCGGTGCAGCTTGGCGAACACTTTAGCCGTAGGTCTGATTCCCTTAGCTCGGCATAGACCTCGGAAAGCTACCAAGATCCGCCACGAGTTGGGGTGAATTTGAACAATGGATGCTCGATGAAATTTTAAGACCTCCTTGTAGAAGTCATCCAGGGGAACCAAGGCGGCCTTTAATTGTTCCTCGTACACCATAACCATGTCGTTCTCTTCAAAGAAGTGATTGACACGAAGGTCGCCATGGCACTTGATTAGCTCGTATAAGTCGGGCCTAATTTTATATTCTTTTCTAAACGACCTAAGATATGATTCTCGAAGATCCGATCGTAGCTCGCCTATAGGAGATTCTCCCGCTCAAGGGCGCCAGACGCCTTAATGGTACGACCCGCCCGACTGGAGCAGGACCCTAAGAGGTTCGGGTTGCGTGCTTGGCGGGCCGCCTCTTCCTCATCGACGATGACCAAGAGAACTCAATGGAAGGAGGGCTCGCTCTCGACCTTCTCACCGCTCATTTTCAAAAGAAACAAAGAACTTAAACAAAAAGAAGATCAAAGTCCTTACAGAGTCTAATCGGTGTCTGAGAATCCGGAGAAAATGAGAGAACTTCGAAGCTATGAGCAAGAGACTGAAAATGAAATGAGAAAACAACTGGCTAACCCTCCCCTATTTATACTAGTCCGAGCATTTAATGCTCGCGAGGTTCTAGGCGGCGCATCGATTGGTGAGACTCGACAGCTGTTCTGACACTTTTCTAAAATATCCGAATGTTCGAGAGATCGGTTAATCGGAGATCGGCATAACAAGTTAAATATTTTGAATAAAGGATCACCAAGTGTCATTCAAGTAAAGAACCAGATCGGATAACCACCTTAGAGATCGGAAAATAATCAATGCAAAAAAAATAATAAGATGATAACTGCAAAATAAAGTCTTTATTTGCAAGAAGATCGGATTACAATAAAGGACTAACTACATCATTTGGGTGATCTCTAGAGATCTGATTACATTGACAGACTACATCATTTTGGCGATCTCTAAGGATCGGAATACATTGGAGATCTGACTATATCAAAAGGCCGATCTAAGGATCGGTTTACAACTGATCCCAAGGATACTCCCAGGAGATCCATGGATCAGTTTATAACTTATCCCAAGGATACTCCCAGGTGTTCTAAGGATCAGTTTATAACTGATCCCAAGGATATTGCCGACCGGATGCTTCATCCGCTGTCGGAACACCCAATGTGGATCAGGATCGCTGTCGGAACACTCAATGTGATGAGAAGCCGAATGAACTCAGTTGAGCAACTCGAGATCGGTACAACCGAAGCCCGCAATACGGATCGGTCAAATTCAGTTCTCTCACCATCGCCAATTAGGACCATCCAATCACCGGGATCGTAAATTTTCCGTCGAGGAAAAGGGAATTCCATCGGAAGAGGATCAAAACCACAGTTGTAGCCGGAACTTTCCCCGGAACAGCTAGAACCAAGAAACAAGGAGAAAGAGAAAAATCGAATGAAGGAAATGCCACTATCAACAGGTATATATAGGGAAAATGGGCATTTAATCTTTGGCGGAAAGCGGCGGGCGCTTGAAAATCGAGATGTAATTAATGCTTGGACCGAATCGGTGTCGATCAAGGGATAAAAGAGATCGGAGATAGGAGATCGGCATGAGAGATCGGAATGGGAGCTAGGGAGGATCGGAAGACAAAAAGAATAAGACAAATTCCGATAACCGCCGTCGAATCGAGCCGAGGTAGTTAAAGCGTGGCGACGAGATCTCCACCGCACGCCTAAGAATCGCATAATCTTTGACAGTGCGGTATGTCATGACAGATCCTGTACATCCCAATCCCCACCGTTGATCTCACTTGTAAGGATGAATCCGAACCCTTGGATCAAGAGAGAAGACGACAATACCAGCGTCTTTCACTCTCAGCCCCAGATCGTTCCGGACAAAGGATTCAAGACCGTCGGATTAAAAGAGGAAAAGGACAAATATTTTGAGAAGCGATCTCAGCCATTCGTTTTGATTCTCTTTAATTCTGAACATCCGATCATGTACTTCAAAATCGACCCTCCATCTCCTCAAAATGAATCGACCCTTCATGGGAGCACCGATTCCTATAAATACCGCATGAAAAAGCTGCTCAAGGGGAGGACGGACGAAAAAAGAAAGGTCATATTATAGCGGAAGAACTCAAAATTTCATTCGGTTTGTTATTACGCTACTTTGAAGTATTGATTGGAAAGACTTTTGAAACTAGTTTTCTCAAGTGTTTCTTGAAAAGGATTTTGAACACTGGAACTCTACATTTCCAGCTTGTTCATCACCTGATCACGCCTTCACTTTCAACTCTTTCTCATCTCTCTTTTCATCCCTTCTGTTGGAGCTCAAATCCCACTCAGTTGTTATCTTGACCTAATCACATCATAGCTAGGCTCCCTCCGATTCACGGTGAACATCAACTCTCGAGCTAATCAGTCCAGCGGTCTTGTTTCTAGTGGCCACCCCACAATTATTCCTCTGATTCAGCTCCTCCCTGTAAGAGCTCACGTCATTTGTTATATTAAGTGTTTGCGTTCATTTCTTTCGTAGTCTCTCTGTCCTTTTTACGTATGTGATTTTTCTCCAAGTTCATCTCGTGCAAAGAGACCCGAAATGTTATTCTCGTGTCATCTCTTTAGTGATTAGTGTGCCTTTTATTAATCTTCGTCATTTCGAATACAAGCTTTTACGGTTCCTAGTAGAGTGTAAATGGTCGTAAGACGTGGTATCGCAACCTAAAGATCTCTCTTAAAGGGAAAATCTGAATAATACATAAGGAAGATAGTCAAACTATTAGGTGTATGCAGCGATTCGGCAAAGATGCCATAAAATGGAAGTAAAAGAAGCGAGTAGATTGGTCATAAATAAATATTGGTAAAATAAATACATGAGAGGTCGGTAAATCAGGTCTCATTTTCCGTCTAGCCGAAGGATATTGATAAGTCCTATCCCCAACCTCTTTAAACTTCAGGATCCTTATCTCTAGGTTCTTAGGGCACCAAAATTACGGAGATCGGAAAAATACCTTTCGTGCACCTTTCTAATTTAAAAGAGATCGGAGGAGAGTTCTTATCAGGTCTTAACTCAAATTCTAATAAACATTTAAAAGAGATCGGAGGAGAGTTCTTATCCGGTCTCAACTCAAAATTTTATTAAATAGGGATCGGAGGAGAATTCTTATCCGGTTCCCATCTCGAAATTTTAATAAATACCTAAAAGAGATCGGAGGAGGACCCTCACCCGACCTCCAATTAGAATTTTAATAAATAATCCAGTAGAGATCGGAGGAGAGTTCTTATCCGGTCTCTATTCAAATAAATATTAAGAAGAGATAGGAGGAGAGTTCTTATCCTATTCTCACACCAAATTTCAACCCGTATGCAAGATAATCCCAAAACCTGAACAATTAAACGCCAACTCACTAAGGCTGTCTCATTTACTTATGTATCTGGGTAATCCTAATTAGTGAAAAATCAAACATTCCTTTTACCAAAAGGATTAACATTCCCACTATAGCCCTTCTAACTAATTTATAAATGACACAAAATTAAATCTACTTACCCTTGTTAAGGGACGAGGTGGGGTGCCTAACACCTTCCCCACGTTAATGGACCGAACCTAGAATCTCTGTTTTGAAGTGGTTTCATTTTTAATTTAACTCCCTAAATGGTTTTCTTTAGTTTCCCTCAAAACTAAGGTGGCGACTCCTCACTTTTCCCACTTCGGTGAGTGATCGTCCGGGCGACCGCAAAATCCCGTTGCGACAATCATCATAATGATAAATGGGAGCTCAGCTCCCTCATCCAGTCCATCAAACATGCATATAATAATTTTACAGGTCCACAATAATAATTTAGTTTACAGACCCAAATCAAATAAACATTTCTAACACATGTAAAAATTCTAGGAGTAAATAAAATTACACAAATATTGATAAACAACCTGCGAGGAAAGGAAGCAGGTTAACCTCAAAAATATCCTCCTGTGGCCTGGAAAAATATTGAACAGGAGTGAGCGTTCGACTCAGAGAGTAAAATATCAATTTTAACCATAATCTCTATAACTATCTAAAACTAATGCACCCTGTAGAGTGAAATGCAACATCAACAACATTTTCACATCATAACATCAAAAAGGTAAATTTGGAGCACTCACGCACCCTGTAACATCAATCATAATATATGGGAGCTGATCCCCTATATAGCTCTCTTAAATCCAACCTGATGCCAGCGAAGAACTCAGCTCGGACTTCCACTTAATAACCAAATCGGGGTCCCAGCGAAGAACTCAAGCCGTGTCTACCCCGAAGGACCGGGTCCCAGCGAAGATCTCAAGCCGTGTCTGCCGTCCTATCCATAGTCCACACCACATCACACGCGCCAACGCACATACGCTGCTGCTCCAAATTACCACAACAACATCCATGGCACGCTAACAGTTATGAATGCAACATAAATCGTGCCTAGAGTTTAACTACATAAATATATGCATATAAGTGATGCATGGGCATGCTTGAACATATAATAATATCGAAATTACAATTAAAATTAATATTTTACTCACAGACTTGTGATGGTCAATGAGGCGGTGGGCGGAGGAAGAAAGGCATCGGCTCACGACAATTTTATTACAATCATTTAATAAATTTGACTCAATACAAACAAAGAAAAGATCAATACGTCTAAGTCGTGTAGAAAATCGCGAGTCTCCCTATACCTAGGACCTACCCAACTGCAAAAGGGCTCAAAACACACTTCTATATTCAAAATCCATATGTCCACAACTCAATCACATCACACAGCCCCTCCTGGGCCCACCAAATCAATCATCCATCACAACATGTAAAATTTCAATTTAGTCCCTATAATTGATCATTTTTGCAAAAACTGCCCAAATAAGCTCTAAAAATACAAAAACTTTGCCCATGGTCCTTAGCAATATTACTAAGCTATTGCAAAAAGAATCATAATTTTCTAAGCTACCACGAATATTTTATGGATTTTTAATCCTATTTAAGCACTAGAAAATTACGAAAAAGCAGGGTTCGGGTTTACCTTTGCCAATTCCGATTTCGGGAACGCGCTCGGGACGTCTGACAATGGGGGGCTAGCCAAAACCTCGGTCCAATTCGGAGACTTTTCCGTAGCAGTGCATGCGCCGAATTTATGACACTGGTCAACTGTTGAATTTCCGCGAATCGAGGATACCTACATGAAGCCCATAACACGAGGGTTAGTACATAAATTTTTCAGAATTTTCTAAGCTCATTAAATGCTCGGAAAAAATACTGCGAAGTTCCGTGGGACCCACCGAAAAACGGTGTCGGAAAAATTTGAAATTAATGTCGCTGCGAAGCTCTCGACGAGTGGAGCGTGCTGGTACTCTCGGTTTTCTCGTGGGATTCACGGTTTTCGAGAAATCTAGCCCAAAGTCGAAATGGGCTAAAAACTTTCCGAGCAAAAATTGGACAAACCGCTCGATGGATTTCGGCGTTCTTGGTGTCTATGGAAAGCTCTTGCCGAGTAGATGATTTTAGACACAAGACTCGGTCCAATTGGTGGCCGGATCGGCCGAATTTTGGCCGGGGAAGCCGCGCTTGTAGGAGAGAGTGTGATTCCGTGGTTTAGGCGCGACCGGTGGTGAGGAGGTGGGTGGCGCGCCGTCGGTGGGGTGGCGGGGAGGTGGGTGGCCGTGGCGAGGCGGGAGGAGAGAAAAGAGAGAGAAGGGGAGGAGGTCGACGCGCGCGGGGAAGGAAAGAAGAAAAAGGAAAAGGCCAGTCCGATTCGACCGGTCCGATCCGATTCGGCCGGTCCGATTCAAGATACAAAATTTTGAACTTTTACTCTGCCTCGGGACCGAAAACGAGGTCCAAAAATTTCGAAAAAAATTCCAGAAAACTCAAAAAAATACGTAGACTCCAAATATATTTTTAGTTTTGCCACGTGGCCTTTAAATTAATTTTTAAAAATCATCAAAGTTTATATTTTCGAAAAATCGAACCCGATTTTTAAAATCCGAAAAATCTCAAAAAAATTCCTAAAATTTAAATAAAATTAAAATACCAAAAATGCTCATAAATTTAAAATTTTGGGGTGTTACATTCTTCCCCCCTTACAGAAAATTCGTCCTCGAATTTTTACACAAGGCAGAATAAAGCACATGATTATACATTGAACAAATAAGGGTACTTGCGCATGTCCGTTCGACTCCAGTGCACTCTTCCACTGACTGACTCCTCCATAAAACCTTAACCATAGGGATCTGTTTGGATCTCAGCTGTCTCACTTGGTAGTCCACTATGGCTACAGGCTGCTCCTCAAATGTCAAGTTCTCTTTTAGCTCTATCACATCCGGCTGTAGTACATGGGAAGTATCTGGAATGTATTTCCTGAGCATGGAGATGTGAAACACGGGATGAACGTGAGAAAGGTTGGGTGTTAGCTCCAGCCGTGAGCAACTGCTCCAACTCTATCGGTAACCTCAAAGGTCCGATATCCGAGGTGCCAACTTGTCCTTCTTTCCAAATCTCATGACTCCCTTCATTGGAGAAACCTTGAGAATACATAATCGCCTTGCAAACTCCACATCCCTCCGTCTGGGTGCATAACTCTTACGCCTACTAAAAGGCTGTTTTGATCGTTCCACGATTAAAGGAACTACCTCAAGTGTCTTGCACTAGGTCTACATCATGCACCTTCGCTTCCCCATTTCTGTCCAACACGGAGGAGACCTACACTTTCTTCCATATAATGCCTCATAGGGTGCCATCCCTATCTTTGGAGTAACTATTGTTGTAGGCAAACTCCACCAAAGCTATTGCTTATCCCATTGACCTCAAAATCCAAGACACTCATGCGAAGCATGTCTTCGATGTTTGGATTGTCCTTTCAATTTGTCCGTCTGCATGCGAGGTGGAAGGCCGTCTTGAAGTTCAGCGTGTGCCAAGTGCCTCTGCAACTTTCTCCAAAACAGAAGTGAATCGGGGCCCTCTGTCGGATATTATGGAAGCGGAACTCCATGCAATCGACTAGTTCTCGAATGTAGAGCGGGCATCTTGTGCCACGAGTATGTAGTCTTTACAAGTAAGAAGTGAGTGATTTGGTCAAGCGGTCTACAATTACCCATATCGAATCATATCCTCACGTGGTACGAGGCAACCAGTCACAAAATCCATAGTGATCATTTTCCACTTCCATTCAGGATAGGGAGCTCTTGCGGCTTCCTTGACGATCTCTGGTGTTCAAACTTCACCTTCTGACAAGTCAAGCACTTGGACACAAAGTCTGCTATGTCTCTCTTCATGCCATTCCACCAGTAGCTATCTTTCACATCATGGTACATCTTGGTGGAACCTGGGTGGACACTGTACAGTGTGTAGTGTGCCTCTCGCATGATTTCATTTCTGAGGTTGTCCACATTGGGCGCACATATCCTAGAACCTTGCACTAGGGCGCCATCATTGGCAAATCCAAACTCACCACCTTCACCTTCTTTGTACTCTTTCTATAATCTTCATCAATTGTTGGTCTCGTCTTTGGGAAACTCTAACTCTGTCCCTCAAGTCGGCCTCACCGAAAAGTGAGCCAACAATACCCCTCATCTGAAAGATCTAGGATTAAACCTTGATCCATCAACTCATGTACCTCTGAATCAATGGTCTCTTCTCTCTTGAAATGTGCCAAGCGCGAGAAGATTTTTACGCTCAAGGCATCTGCCACAACATTGGCCTTTCCAGGGTGGTACTGGATGGTGCAATCATAGTCTTTCAGAAGCTCCATCCATTTCCTCTGTCTCAAGTTTAAATCCCTCTGTTGGAAGATGTACTTCAAGCTCTTGTGGTAGGTGTATATATTGCAAACTTCACCATAAAGATAGTGTCTCCAGATCCTTAGAGCAAAGATTACAGCAGCAAATTCCAAATAAAGCGTGGGTAAGTTATGCTCATGCCTCTACACCTTCCTTGAAGCATAAGCCACTACCTTTCCATTCTGCATCAATACACACCCTAGGCCAACTCTGGAGGCGTCACAATACACGGTGTATCCTTCACCACTCACAGGTAGTGTCAACACAGGGGCAGTGGTTAGACACTCCTTAAGCTTCTGGAAACTCACCTCACAGTCATCTGTCCAAATGAATGGAACATTCTTCCTAGTCAACTTAGTTAGGGGAGCCGCTATCCTGGAGAAATCTTGCACAAAACACCTATAGTAGCCAGCTAAACCCAGAAAACTTCGCACCTCAGTGACTGTTGTAGGCCTAAGCCAATCAGTTACAGCTTCAATTTTCTTGGGATCCACTTGAATACCTTCTCTTGAAACCACGTGTCCCAAGAATGAGATGCTTTCTAGCCAAAATTCACATTTCGAAAATTTGGCATATAGCTGGTGCTCCCTCAAAGTCTGCAACACCATCCTCAAGTGCCACACGTGTTCTTCCTCGGATGCGAGTATACCAAAATGTCATCTATGAATACGATGACAAAGCGGTCCAAAATGGCTTGAACACCTGTTCATCAAGTCCATGAAAGGTCTTTGGTGTATTAGTGAGTCCAAAAGACATCACCAAGAACTCATAATGACCATATCTTGTCCTGAAAGCCGTTTTGGACACGTCCTCATTCCTGATTCTCAACTGATGGTAGCCTGATCGCAGGTCTATTTTGGAAAAGAATCTAGCCCCTTGGAGCTGATCAAACAGATCATCGATCCGAGGAAGTGGATACTTGTTCTTCACAGTCACCTTGTTCAGCTGTCTATAGTCAATGCACAACCTCAATGACCCATCCTTCTTTCTAACAAATAGAACAGGAGCGCCCCAGGGTGAAGTGCTCGGACGTATGAAACCCTTGTCCAAAAGCTCCTGTAGTTGCTCCTTCAGCTCTTTCAATTCTGCTGGTGCCATCCTGTAAGGTGGCATGGATATGGGGTTTGTACCCGGCACAACATCAATACAAAACTCTATTTCCCTTCCTGGTGGCAACCCTGGAAGCTCCTCTGGGAAGACATCCATAAATTCTCTAACAACAGGAACATTTTCCATGCTGACACCTTCTACAGATGTATCTCTCACCAATGCCAAATACCCTTGGCATCCACGCCTCAACATTTTTCTAGCACTAATTGCTGACACCAAATTATATGGAGCCACGCTCCTGTCACCATCAAAGCTAAACTCTTCCACACCAGGTATGTGGAAATACACCTTTTTGTTCCTGCAGTCTAAAGTGGCATAGTGAGTTGACAACCAATCCATCCCCAGGATTACATCAAAGTCCATTACTGGTAGAGGAACCAAGTCTGCTGGGAGGATCTTTCCATCTACTACCACTGGGCTACCCGGAAAAACCATATCTACATCTATGTTGTCACTAAGTGGGGTAGTTACCGACAAAGGGCATTCTAAAGTTGTAGGGTTTCTACCCAACCTCATGGCAAATACAGGGGAGACAAATGAGTGCGTAGCACCCGGATCTATCAAAACACGAGCCTCATAGGAACAGACCAGAAGAATACACCACAAGCGCATTTGAAGCTCGAGCATCTTGGTGGGTCGAGTAAAAACCAGAGCTTGACCCTACCTGAGTGGCGGAACCACGATCGACTTCTACCTCTGATCCGCCTCCAAATCCATGTCCCCCTTGTCCTCGGCCTGTTGTACTTGGTATTGCTGCCATGTTGGAAGTACCCGGATACAACTGGCGAGGAACATTTGCAACAGAACCCTGTGACCCCATCTGTGGCTCGCTGAACACGGGGCATTCCCTAGCAAAGTGACCTGGTTGGCCACACCTGAAGCATACTCCTGAACCCATCAAACAGGGTCCTGAATGTCCTCTTCCACACTGTGCACAAGGTGCCAAAGAGGATCCTGAACCAGAGCCAGAACTGTTGTACCCTGAACTGTTACCACTGCTGAATCCGTACCCTGATATGAACCCTCGGGATTTGTGTCTAAAACCACTCCTCTTATTCCTGCTTCTTCCTCTGTAAGTAGTTTGGCCACCACTATTCGTAGTACCCATGTGGGGAACACCTGAAGAACCCTCTGCTCTGTTTTTCTTTGCTCTTTCGCTGTCATCCACAGCATAGCTAATCTCAATCTGTCTGGCTCGATCAACCACCACATCAAAAGACTGATCAGACATCATGGCCAGGTTTGCATACCCCCTGTCAAGCCCCTTTAGGAATCTCTTCACCTTCATAGTTTCTGTAGCTACTGCTGTAGGGGCATATCTGCTCAATTCGAGTGCAGAGCATATTCATCTACAGACCTGCCATTCTGTCTTAAGGCCTCAAAGGCCCACTGTTTCTGATCTCTGAAGCTTTCTGGCACAAACCGATTGATGAACAGTTTCACAAACTGAGCCCATGTCAAACCCTCCATCCGGGGTAACACGTAGTCATTCATCCATTGTCTAGGCATAGGCCCCATGACATGCTGCATACACTCTATCAGTCTTCTATCAGTCAACTATAATTACATTCTGCACACTGCGAGAATCCAAAACCGATATGCATCGTCGACACATCATAAGTACCGTGCACCAACTTCTTGAAATTGATTATCTGTTTGTAAGGTTCTCCTCTTGGTGCGGTGGACTGCTGCTGCTGTGGAGGGTGGACCATATATTGTGCCATCATATCGATGGTTCTCTGCAACCCAGCGAGAGTAGCTGCCATGGGGTCCATGGGACCCTGTGCCATAAAGGATTGATCCTGTACTGGGGGTGGCTGCTCCTCTACTTGAGCAGCTCTAGGCCTCCTACCCCGCCTCCTCGGGGCAGGCGCCTCATCTGTCTTGACACCTCGTCGGGCACATGCAGTTACAGTGCGATGGCGGCTCTCTTGCTTCTATGCATTTTCCTGAAATTCAGCAGCATTAGCCCACAAAATTCAAAACTGTACATTACATAGTTCTATAGACTCATATTTACACACAATATATGAAGCAGAAACTAGAAGCAAAGGCGACAATGCAAGACGAATGTGAACCCTATTTTTCCGCATGTGACTCCTAGTAGACTCTTCCCAACACTTTAGATGAACATTCTCTAAGAATCTGGAGCCTAAGCTCTGATACCACATTTGTCACGACCCAACCTATGGGCCGGACCGGCACTAGGACCTGGGCCAGCCTAAAGCCCCCGAGGCCCGTAGTAAGCCTTAACTATTCATTTACCCAACTCTAAGGCCCATTTGGGCCCAATTTCAAGAAACCAACCGGACAGAGTCCGGCCATAAAATGGACCTACCAACGGGGAGTTTTTGACTCACCCGACCTGTAAACACAATAACAATCCATTGGGGAGCTCAGCTCACCCTCCACATACTCATATCATCATAATGATAAATGGGAGCTCAGCTCCCTCATCCAGTCCATCAAACATGCATATAATAATTTTACAGGTCCACAATAATAATTTAGTTTACAGACCCAAATCAAATAAACATTTCTAACACATGCGGAAATTCTAGGAGTAAATAAAATTACACAAATATTGATAAACAACCTGCGAGGAAAGGAAGCAGGTTAACCTCAAAAATATCCTCCTGTGGCCTGGAAAAATATTGAACAGGAGTGAGCGTTCGACTCAGAGAGTAAAATATCAATTTTAACCATAATCTCTATAACTATCTAAAACTAATGCACCCTGTAGAGTGAAATGCAACATCAACAACATTTTCACATCATAACATCAAAAAGGTAAATTTGGAGCACTCACGCACCCTGTAACATCAATCATAATATATGGGAGCTGATCCCCTATACAGCTCTCTTAAATCCAACCTGGTGCCAGCGAAGAACTCAGCTCGGATTTCCACTTAATAACCAAATCGGAGTTCCAGCGAAGAACTCAAGCCGTGTCTACCCCGAAGGACCGGGTCCCAGCGAAGATCTCAAGCCGTGTCTACCCGTCCTATCCATAGTCCACACCACATCACACGCACGCCAACGTACCACACTGCTCCAAATTACCACAACAACATCCATGGCACGCTAACAGTTATGAATGCAACATAAATCGTGCCTAGAGTTTAACTACATAAATATATGCATATAAGTGATGCATGGGCATGCTTGAACATATAATAATATCGAAATTACAATTAAAATTAATATTTTACTCACAGACTTGACGATGGTCACTGAGGCGGCTGGGCGGAGGAAGAAGGCTGTCCCGGCTCACCTGACAATTTTATTACAATCATTTAATAAATTTGACTCAATACAAACAAAGAAAAAGACCAATACGTCCTAAGTCGTGCCAAAAATCTGGCAGAGTCTCCCCTATACCTAGGACCTACCCAACCTGCAAAAGGACTCAAAACACACTTCTATATTCACAATCCATATGTCCACAACTCAATCACATCACACAGCCCCTCCTGGGCCCACCAAATCAATCATCCATCACAACATGTAAAATTTCAATTTAGTCCCTATAATTGATCATTTTTGCAAAAACTGCCCAAATAAGCTCTAAAAATTCTAAAACTTTGCCCCGCGGTCCTTAGCAATATTACTAAGCTATTGCAAAAAGAATCATAGTTTTCTAAACTACCACGAATATTTTATGGATTTTTAATCCTATTTAAGCACTAGAAAATTACGAAAAAGCAAGGTTCGGGTTTACCTTTGCCAATTTCGACTTCTGGAACGCGCTCGGGACGTCTGACAATGGGGGGCTAGCCAAAACCTCGGTCCAATTCGGAGACTTTTCCGGTAACGGGTCTGTCTCGCCGGAATTTAGCAGACCCGGTCAACTGTCGAATTTCCGCGAATCGAGGATACCTACACGAAGCCCAGAACACGAGAGTTAGTACATAAATTTTTCAGAATTTTCTAAGCTCATTAAATGCTCGGAAAAAACACTGCGAAGTTTCGTGGGACCCACCGAAAAACGGTGTTGGAAAAATTTGAAATTTATGTCGCCGAAAAGCTCTCGACGAGTGGAGCGTGCTGGTACTCTCGATTTTCTCGTGGGATTCACGGTTTTCGAGAAATTTAGCCCAAAGTCGAAATGGGCTAAAAACTTCCCGAGTAAAAATTGGACAAACCGCTCGATGGATTTCGGCGTTCTTGGTGTCTATGGAAAGCTCTCACCGAGTAGATGATTTTAGACACAAGACCCGGTCCAATTGGTGGCCGGATCGGCCGGATTTTGGCCAGGGAAGCCGAAACGCGGCGCGTGCGAGGGAGGGAATTCGCGCGCGATTTTCGGCCGTTTGGGGCGGCGACCGGCTGGCTGGGGAGGCTGGGTGGCGGCGCCGGTCGGCTAGGGTGGCAGGGGGTGGTGGCTGGCCGGCGGCAGGGGCAGGAGGAGAGAGAAAAGAGAGAGAGAAGGGGAGGAGGTTGACGCGCGCGGGGAAGGAAAGAAGAAGAAGGAAAAGGCCAGTCCGATTCGACCGGTCCGATCCGGTCCGGTTCGATTCGGCCGGTCGGATTCAAGATACAAAATTTTAAACTTTTACTCTGCCTCGGGACCGAAAACGAGGTCCAAAAATTTCGAAAAAAATTCCAGAAAACTCAGAAAAATACGTAGACTCCAAATATATTTTTAGTTTTGCCACGTGGCCTTTAAATTAATTTTTAAAAATCATCAAAGTTTATATTTTCGGAAAATCGAACCCGATTTTTAAAATCCGAAAAATCTGAAAAAAATTTCTAAAATTTAAATAAAATTAAAATACCAAAAATGCTCATAAATTTAAAATTTTGGGGTGTTACATCTTGTGACATTAAAATTCTCCGAACAGACAATGCCATGGAATATCGGGATTCTTCTTTACTTCAGTTTCTTAGTCAACAAGGCATCGTTGTTCAATGTTCTTGTCCTCACACCTTTCAACAGAATGGGCGAGCCGAAAGCAAGCATCGCCATATTCTTGATTCTGTACGTACTCTTCTTCTTTCTGCCTCATGTCCAGAAAAATTTTGGGGAGAAGCAGCTTTTCATGCTGTTTATATTATTAATCGTCTTCCTACCTTGGTTCTTCATAATTTATCTCCTTTTGAAAAGTTGTTTGGACAACCTCCTGACTATTCCATCCTTAAACCTTTTGGATGTGTTTCTTTTGTTCTTTTACAACCTCATGAACATACCAAATTAGAACCCCGTGCTCGTCTATGTTGTTTTCTTGGTTATGGCATTGAACACAAAGGGTATCGTTGTTGGGATCCTGTTTCTAATAAGTTACGCATCTCTCGTCATGTTTCCTTTTGGGAAAATACTATGTTCTCTTCTCTTTCCAAATTTCATCACTCTGTCAATACTGACTCTCTATTTTTCAGACTCCTCCAAAGAAATTTGTTTCCAAGTCTGATCCGGATGATTATGATGTGCTCAATATTAGCCCAACTACACTGCCTGTTGAATCGGCACGATTGTTGATCCGATTACTGCGCTGCATCTCCTCCTAGCACTACTCTTCGTCGTTCTACCCGTGTAAGAGAAACTCCTCATTATCTTTATGATTTTCACTATTACTCTACTATTGCAACCCTTCATGAGCCTCGTTCTTATCGTGAGGCAAATCGACCCTCTTTGGCGACAAGCTATGGTAGCGAACTTGGGCTTTAGAAAACTCATACTTGGGATTTAGTTGATCTTCCACCAAACAAGACCCCTATTGGTTGCAAATGGATTTACAAAATCAAGACCCGTTCTGATGGAACTATTGAACGCTACAAAGCTCGCTTAGTAGCCAAAGGGTACACTCAAGAGTATGGTATCGACTATGAAGAAACTTTTGCTCCAGTGGCCCGATTAACATCTATTCGCAGTCTCTTAGCTATTCTGCGGTTCGTACATGAAAACTTTTCCAGATGGATGTCAAAAATGCTTTTCTTCATGGTGATTTAACAGAAGAGGTTTATATGCATCCTCCTCCTGGTTATCATTCTCCTCATAAGGTTTGCAAACTTCGACGAGCCTTATATGGATTAAAACAAGCTCCCAAGGCCTGGTTTGCCAAATTTAGTTCCACTCTTGCTCGACTTGGTTTCTCTCTAGTCCACATGATTACGCATTATTCACTCATGCCGAAGCAGTGGTATTGTTCTTCTGCTGCTTTATGTTGATGATATGATAATAACAGGAGATGATTCATCTGGTATTTTAGAGTTACAACATTATCTCAATCAACATTTTGAAATGAAAGACCTGGGTTCTCTCAGCTATTTTTTGGGTCTTGAAGTTTCTCAAAATTCTGATGGCTATTATCTATCTCAAGCCAAGTATGCATCCGACTTACTTTCTCGGCGGGCATCACGATAGCAAAAGCGAGATCAACCCCATTGGAGCTCAATTGCAAACTTACACCTCTTGATGGCACTCCTCTTGATGATCCTACTTTATATCGACAGCTTGTCGAGAGTCTTGTTTATCTCACAGTTACTCGACCTGATATTTCATATGTTGTTCATCTGGTCAGCCAGTTTATGTCTGCTCCTCGCTCAACTCATTTCTCTGCAGTACTTCGAATCCTTCGTTATATCAAAGGCACTCTTTTTCATGGTTTGCACTTTTCTGCTACCTCCTCCCTAGTATTATCTGGCTACTCTGATGCTGATTGGGCTGGTGATCTGACAGATCGTCGCTCTACAACTGGTTATTGTTTCTTCTTGGGTAATTCTCTTATCTCTTGGCGTAGCAAAAGGCAAACTGTTGTTGCACGTTCTAGCACAGAATCTGAATATCGTGCTCTTGCTGATGCTACATCTGAATTACTTTGGTTACGGTGGTTATTAACTGATTTGGGTGTCACTCATTCTTCTGCCACAATGCTTCATTGCGATAATAGAAGTGCCATACAAATTTCTCATAATGATGTATTTCATGAGCGTACTAAATACATCGAAATTGATTGTCATTTTGTACGTCATCATGTTGCTCATGGCACCATATGTTTTATTCTTGTCTCCTCTGTCAGCCAAACCGCTGATATATTCACCAAAACGCATCCTCCCGCTCGCTTTCAGGATCTCTTAAGCAAACTCAAGTTGGCACCTGTGCTACCACCTTGAGTTTGAGGGGGGTGTTAGCATAATTACAACAATTAGCATGATTATAGGAGATTTGTGTAGCATAATTACAGCAATTAGCATGATTATAGGAGATTTGTGTAGCATAATTATAGCAATTATTATTCTTGTCCAAATTAGTTCATATTTTCATGTATAAATAGATGTAATATCTCTGTAAATGAGACACAGACAAATACACAATCCTTTTCTTCATTACTTGTATTCTTTCTTCTAACATAGCCGAACAGGATATAAACCTTTCAAGAGCTGTTACATTGCTATTCTCGCATAAAGGTGATCATTTTGGTGATTGCCAAGGTTAGGATTCTTGCAGCGTCTAGGCCTGCCAAGAGATTTATGGCAGCTTGTGCCTAGGATTTTCTTAAGGTGAAAGGACTTGGTTATAGTGTTAGAGTTATTCATTCAACGTGGAGTTATTCCTTATAGTTGGGATAAGAAATTTGTTGTGCGTTGTAGAAGTATGAAAACTGCAAAGAAATAAAGCAAACACACAAAATACTAATATTTACGTGGCTCACCCTCTCAACATAAGGCTACATCCAAAGGTATTCCATTTTCCACTATCAACAATAATAAATCATTATTACAAGCTCAAAGCTATATCACCCATAAACTCAATTACACCCAAGAGAACCCATACTACATAGTTGCTCATAGTAAATATATTAGTTAGTTTCTCTCAATCTTCTTTAGACATAACTCAATGTATTTACTATTACAACACTACACCACAAAGGATGCCTTCAATTATATGGGCAAGAGCCCTCTCACCAATGGATAGGAATCATTTTCTCTTGAATTTTATGTCCTTACTTTACCTTAGGCCAAAGCCTCTCTCCATTGCAATGAGTAAGTGCCCCTCATCAATGGAAAGTGCCAAATCCTTAGCAATTGGCAAAGCCGCTCTCTACAATGGGTGATAGCCTCACTCAATAAGCTGAAAGCCAAATAATATTTTTCATAATTCTTCTATTTATAGTATTAATTTTCTCAATCCTAATCTAGTTAGGAGTTTCATTCAATTTAGAAAAAAACACTAAAATAAGAGTTTTATTTTATATAGGAAATATTCTTCTATCCTATTGAGGAATATTTCTCCCACTCAAATTAGAAAAATGTCTCTCCAAATCCCATTAGGATTTTGAGTCATAATTCTAATAATTTGTATCAAATTATTAGAGTCCAAGTCCAATTGGAATTAGAAAGTATAATTAATTTAGAAAGTTTAGTAGAATTTAAATTATGAAGTTTAATAATTAGAGTTCTAAAAGGATTGGGTTTTAATGGCCTATATATATGAATAGTTGATTGGCCATTATATGAAATGAGTTTTGTTTGAGTGATTTTAAGGATGAGAAAAATAATTAGTGGTTGTAATTATTTTTTTTTATAGTGGATTTGTTTGGTGAAGTAGGCTTACACCGAACAATGTTAAATTTTGTATTCTTTATTTAGTGTGATTTTCACAACAAGTGGTATCAGAGCTGTGGTTCGAGATGTCAAAGATGGTAAGCACAAAATTTGAGGTGGAGCCATTCGTTGGGAAAAATAATTTCAGTTTATAGCAAAGCACCGTGAAGGATGTCCTTGTACAATAAGGATTAATTAAAGCATTGAACGAGAAGTAATCGGTGATCATAAAAGGTGATAATTGGGAGGAGCTTCAACAAAAGGGTGTGAGTACTATTAGATTGACGTTAGCCCTAGATGTGAAGTACAATATCTTGGAGGAGACTTTGCCAGTTGTTTTTTGGAAGAAATTAGAGAGCCTGTGTATGTCAACATCACTCACAAATCATTTGTATTTAAAGAATGAGTTGTACCAACTCAGAATGGATGAATGTACTAATGTGAGGGATTACCTTAATATTTTTAATAAATTGATTACCCTATTATCTAGTGTTGGTGTGAAGGTTGATGAAGAAGATAAAGCCCTCTTGCTTTTAACCTCTATCCCACACTTTTATAAAAGCTTGGTGGCAACTCTAACAGTTAGAAAGAAAACTTTAAAGGTGGAGGAGGTTACGCAGTTATCTTGGATGATGAGAAGTTTAAGAAGACATATGGTAGCAATGAAGATGGAGCTTTTGCTGCTGGTTCTAGTCAGTGGTAGAAGCAATCCACATGGAAACAATTGGAGAAGAAATAGTAGATCGAGCTCGAGACCACGAGTAGACCATAAAAATAGAGAATGTTACTACTTTTATGAGAATAGTCACATTCAATACTATTGTATGAAGATAAAGGAAGATCTTACAGAGTTTAAATAATTCAAGAAGAGTCGCAAAAAAGAAAAAGGAGGAACTATTATAATTGCAATGGATGATAGTGTTGATATTGAATGTTTGAATGTGGATGATGATAAGGAGAAAGCAAAAGATCCATTACAAGATGAGTGGTTAATGAATTTTTCTTACCCATTCCATATTTGCTCAAAAAAGGAGTAGTTTAATGTGATTGAAGAGAAGAAAGGAGAAAAAGTAAAGTTAGCCAATGGGAACAAGATAAAAGTTGAAAGTGTTGAAGAGTGAAGATCAAACTGCATGGTGATTGTGTAAAAGTGTTTGATGAAGTGAGGTATGTTCCAAAATTTGAAAGGAATTTAATTTTCTTAGATAAGTTGGTTTCTTTGGATTATGGGTATTCAATTTATGATGGAGTCATGAGAGTTAGACGAGGTGCTCTTGTGATATACAAATTGAAATGAAGCATACTGATTGGAAGAATGCAAGTGGAAGCAAGAGGCAACATCAACAATCAAGAATGCAAGGAAGTACCCAAGAGAAAAATTGACTTTTGCATAACTTGTGAAGACTAATTCCATTTGATTTGGAGGTGGAGATTATTAGAGTCCAAGTCCAATTAAAATTAGGAAGTATAATTAATTTATAAAGTTTAGTAGAATTTAAATTATGAAGTTTAATAATTAGAGTCCTAAAAGGACTAGGTTTTAGTGGCTTATATAAATAAACAGTTGATTGGCCATTATATGGAATGCATTATAGAGAGCTCACAAAGTAAAGAGATGTGTTGAATTCTGTAAGTTTTGTTTGAGTGATTTTGAGAGTGAGAAAAATAATTAGTAATTGTAATTATTTTTCCTTGATAGTGGATTTGTTTAATGGAGTAGGTTTACGCCGAACCACATTAAATTTTGTATTCTTTATTTTGTGTGAGTGTGATTTTCACAATAAAATTATTATTAATTGTGGCAAGATCTTGGTATACACCTTCTGAGGCGACTGAATAAACGATCGTCGGGATCCCATCATTGAGGTTTTGGGATGGACCTTTGGCATTCTAATTTTCATGAACGGTTTCTACAGGTAATGTTGTATTTTTTACCATTGCACGTTTGATCTGCACTCACCACAACAATTAATGACTGGGGCTTCTGGAGAGAGTAGAAGTCTGCCACTTGCAAACAAAGAAAGAGTTTAGAGAGGATCCCCAGTGCTAGCTATGGGTCCATTCCCATAAGTTAATAAGAGAGCAACAGGAATCATATGCCATCACATACCTGTTAGACACGCAGAAGGCCACTTTCCAATAGATTTCTACTTATATGATAATCTATTAATCCTAATTCTATTAGGATTTAAAGGCTTTAATACAACTTCCTCGATGATAAAACTTTTTTTCGATAGCTGAGCCCTTTTCATATCCTGCTCTTAGCAAGTGACATCTTTTTCTGCAAAATGTCGTAAGTATGAAATGAGAGTGTCCTGTCACCATTCTTCTATTGTGTAATGGAAAATATTATTGAAATGCCAAAAATTTTTCAATCATGTGGTACACATGCATATCTATTTCAGGTCACACTGGAGAAAATTCACGTAGGAACTTGATGACTATGGGGAAGTGGTTGAATGATGGGCGCTTCTGAAAGCTGGTGTGATATGTACAATCTTCTTGTGGCCTAATCGGCGTGGCTATGTAAGTTACTGGCATTCCTACAAGCCAATGGTGGGGTTATCTGCAATATTTTTGCAGCTGAATGGGGTCATTCGTTCTTCTGGATTCTTTATGTGCGTGATACCTTTTATACCAAGTGAAAAATTAAGCAATGAAAAATCCTCTTGAAACAATCTTTGGAGGCGAACATGGCAAAATATATTCTTCTTGCCATTCTCAAAGTATGATGATCTTAATATTCACCTGTTGGGTTTCTCTTTGGCTTGTAAAGCCCACTAATCTATGGACAAGAAAATGGAAAGGAGCTGAAGATAGCGCTAGATCTACTCTATTTGGTTATTATGGTTGGTGCTCATAAACATCATCTAGATGTGTTATACTTGCTACTAAATCACCTATTTCATATTTGTAAATACAAGGACTTTTTCCTTTAGTAGCTGCGAACTTAAGATCAAAGGCTGTTCCAAAAGCAAGGAAGTGAGAGAACCAGGTTCGATAGGACTTGGAAGAGCAGATAGGTTCTTTGTGAAAGAAAAAGACTAGGCCCCATGTCTAAGAGCTTTCTCCACGAAGGCAAGTTGGAACTGATTCAAAGCAAAGTTTCGAGGGGCTGAATCCCCTATAAAGTAATAGAATTAAGCATTTAAATGCTCATTCTCACTAAAAAAAATAATGGATTCTCGATTGTGACTGTGAGCACTGCTATAAATGCTAAACCTATATTGAATGCATTGCAGGTCTTGACTTTCCTGTGTACACATTTCTTGTAATTGCTCTGGCTATAATTGAACTTGTTTACTTGAATTTGCTGTCGAAGGGAGCCACTATGAACGTAATATATTTGGGCACTTACATCATCGTTACTGCTAACTATACTAAATTATCACTAGCGATTCTTGTAGATGATAGAAAACTAATGAGTACAACTACTGGCTTCTCAAATCCTGTGATATTAACAGCTTTGTGGGTATTATGTCTAGCATGGAGATCCTGGTTGTGTTCTTCTTCATACCAGCATCTTTAATGATTACTAAATTATCACTAGCGATTCTTGTAGATGATAGAAAACTAATGAGTACAACTACTGGCTTCTCAAATCCTGTGATACTAAACAGCTTTGTGGGTATTATGTCTAGCATGGAGATCCTGGTTGTGTTCTTCTTCATACCCCCATCTTTAATGATTTCAAAAAGTTTATGCCAATCAAATCTCTGAAATTGAATGAGTTATGATGATTCTAAATAAGATCTGGTGGATTTACAAAATAAAGAATATTAACCTTCCTGGCGTTGACCTATATTTTAGATGGCAACTCAAGTATCTGAGACTGGCAACCCAGTTTAAGTTTGCAAGCAGAAGCCTGCCTGGCTTTGCTTCTTCCTCCTATTTGAAGGGTAAAATTACTCCAACTTTCCTACCTTCTTTCCCTTTTCTTTGTCCCATATATATATATATATATATATATATATATATATATATATAAACCACCATGCAGCCACCATGTTCAACTGCGTGAATACGCTCAATATGCAAAATGACATCGTTTTGTCCTTTAGCTTCATGTTTTGATCATTTCCCATGCATCATTCATGCATGCGTTGAGATACTCTTTCATAGTTGTAGCATGCTTTTGTACCCTCCCCTTGACTTCTTCCAGCACTTCTTTTATTCCCACAAAATATTCCCTTTTCAAGTCATCACAATTGACTTTCAAGCTTTTGTCCCTGTTTAAGCATCTTCTTGCACACTAACTAGTCATGCTCCTTGCATCTTTGGCTGCTATACTTCTGTACCATTTAAAGCATCTCCTTTAACCCTGTGTCACTTGCATGCTGTGATAGTGTGTTCTCCTGTTGGCATTTTCATTTATTGTTGGTGCTTCCATCTTCTGAACTTTTCACTTTCAAACCTTTCATTTCTAAAGTCCAAACTATTGATATCCACTTCTACTTTGAAAGTTTATACTCTTGCATTTCAAACTATTGGTAGTAAAGAGCAAAAGAAATTTTTTTTTCCTTTGTTGGTTTGTGAAATTTAAAAAGATGCCATAGGTACACCATTATTTGACTTCTTTCTTTCAAATTTTCTTTTTAATTTTTTATATATTTCCTGTTCCCATTCTATAATTTTTTTACAATCTCTTTCATTCTTTTTAGTTTTTTTTTTATCATAAAATGCTTCTTTTTATTGCAGTATTCTGGGAAAAAAAACTCGAGTATTAGGTATGAACTTTTCTAGTGAATATTGTACATCCTATTATTTTGTAATATTTATTTGTATTGTTGTGATGGTGTTTCGTTCGATCAATGTAACATCACCCATTCATTATCTTCCCTTTCCATTTTGTGCTGTGTATGTTTTTTGTGATGGATTCTTAAAGGGAGCTGGATTTGTGGATATTGATATGCGTTTAGCCCCCTGTGGAGGTGGGGCGTGAGGCGAAATATCATCCATTAGAATTATATAAAATGCACCAGGTAATGCCCAGGAAAGATGGTGGAGTCACAATGGTCTCACTTAAGTACCACCTCCTTAGACAGCATTTTCTAGACATGCACTTCATACAATCCTAATAGAATCAAACCACTGGTAAGTACCGTCTTCCCATAACACTACCACGGTACTAAGGATTTATGCCACAAAGGCATAGATAGACAGGAGTCGCCACCCGGGTAATAACCGGGACATATTCAGTGTTTCTTCCGAGGGTCATGGATGGCAACTTACTCCTTGCAGAGTTTCCACAACCGTCGTTACCATAGCCCAATGTCTAGGTTCGGGATAGTGGGTACGTAAGGGGAAGGTGTTAGGCACCCCTTACGCCTGGTCTAACCTCGTTAATTCGAGTGCCAGTCCTCTACTAATGTTTCTAGAAGTCTTGTTTATTATTCCTTTATTAAACTTTATCCTAAAAATGCAATTCTAATCCTACACACGCAAGTAATTCACAAAAGGATTGTTGTTTACACACAATTTTCATGCACAAGTAATTCCTATCTATGGGGTTGCTAATTATTTAAATGATATTTACCAGATGACTAAAATTAATTTATTATTGAGAATTTAATTCACAAACAAATTCAATTTCAAATAACCATACGTTTCTATTTAACATAATTAATTAATTTTCACCAAGTTACCCTAAGGATAATTAAACTAAGTTAATTATGTACATGTGTAATTTATTCTAATATCACATAAGGCCCAAACAATCACAACCTAATAAAGATTTCTAACATGCAAATTTATTTTACAATTACCAAGTATTAAATTAAATTTATTTACATGCCAATGTTAGTTTAATTTACAAACAAGATTAATTTTAATTTACAAAATATTTATTTAAATTAATTACATGCAAAAGTCAGTTAAATTAAAAATAAAGTTAATTTTAATTTACCAAATAAAAGTTCTATTATTACTACAATTTCATGCCAATGGTTATTCGAGAAGTTTAGAGCTACTTACCTGTTGGTAAATGCAGTTGCCATTGGGGCAAGCTACCCTTAAAAAAGGGTCTTCTCTTCTAGTATGGCAATGATATCCCAAGCTTACTCCCGTTTAGCTCCATATAAGCTCCACGCAAATGCCCTCTTTGGTACTTACCTTAGGGCTACTTACCAATTTTGTTTGTAATAAAAAATAAAGGAACTAAAGAAAATAAAAGAAATAAAGAAAATATTAATAACAATTTACATTGGATTCTAACTCTAGTCTCCTAAAGGGTTAAGATTCCTAATTAGTTACAACTACCTAATGGTCTAAGTCTTCTAACATGATCCAAACACTTTATAACACTTCTTGAATTAAAAGAATACATAAAATAGATCAAATATCAATTAAAACCTAAGAAAATACAAGAACATGCATAAATATACAATTTTCAAATTCTGGCAGATTAACAGTAGCAAGAAATTCGATTTTTAAAAATAGTTAAACATGCCTAAAAATCATAAAAAAAATTACAGAAGATAGCCTACATATCATACAATAACATAAAATTTATAAATCAAACAAAACCCTAGCCGAATGATCTACATAAATCGTAACTCTTCTAAGTGACAGAATCGTACTACTTTTTTGTAAAATTCATAACTCATTAACCACAAAAGATATGAATGCAAAACCAATTGGAAAAGATTCATAAGATTCTGAAGTTAATTTTAGACACTAGATTTGCACAAAAATATTAAGGAACAAGGGAGATATGGGCTCCACAAGTCGGATATCCTGCAAATCAGATTTTACAGGAACCCTAACTTCAAACAGCCATAACTTACAAAATATTAAAGCTTTTTTAGTGATTCTTGAGCCTAAAATTAATGGAATTTCGTGTAGAATATGAATATAATTTTTACAAATTTTTTTACAGATTCAGAAAATAAAGAAAAATAATAAAAATACGAGAGACAGAAACTAAACATGTGCAGAGTTGTGTATCCCCTCAAATTAAACATGATTACATGATCAATATGAACGTATAAAATAAATTGAAGACAAAGAGCATAGAATTAAAATATTGTGTGGCATAGATCTTGAATCTTGAAAAGAAAACAACAAAAACTGACCTTCCAGAAATCTTGTATGAAAATCTTCTTGAAGAAAAGAAAAAATAAGGAAAAACTCAAAGAGTCTTGAATATCTCCAAATTTCCTGTAGCTCTGAATTTTCTCTTCCTCTTTCCTTTCATCCTCCTCTCTTCTCTTCTCTAGTAGGGTATTTATAGGGTTTTGGGAGAGAGGTGTGATAGGGTTTTGAGTCTTAGGATGATAAAGTTTAGATGATTTAAACAACTACAATTGCAGAGTTCGAATAAGACTGGGATATGGGTGAGGTGTTTCAACCAATAGGAAGACAGGAAAAAATGGAAGGCACCAATAGGGAGTGAGGAAGAGAGTGGGGTCAAGGAGGAGAGAGATATTTTGTTATTTTAATTTTTAGAAAATAATTAAATGGGTCCCATTTAAAATTCCTAACTAGGCTTTCTTAGGCCCATAGAGCCCAATTAAACTTAATTAGATCCATTTAAGAACTACCCATATTAAATTTAAACAAAATAAAATTTTATTTAAATTTAATTAAATTAATTTCCCCAAAATTTTATTATTATTTTTATTTTTTTCAAGATCATGCCACGGAATTAATAATTCAGCTCCATGCCTCCAATTACATCTTACAGTCATATATAATTTTTCATCATCGGGTTTCCCACGGCCTCAATGCACATACTCATCACAAAATAAGGGTCTACACCCCCAGATAGAAAAAAGGGAAGAGAGAGAACATTCATCCTTCAGAGAGAGAGAGAGAGAGAGAGAGGCAGATAGAGAGAGAGTGAGATAGAGAAGGAGTTCTTTAAACATTTAAACAGCTAAAAAATGAAGGATAATTACACCATGGATATTTGACAAGTTAGCTAATAAAAAATATCTTCCTTTGAACATTAGAAACATATAAATATTTATTTAATATTAGGGAGAGAGAGAGAGAGAGAGAGAGCTAGATATATAGAGAGAGAGTGAGATAGAGAAGGAGCTCTTTAAACATTTAAATAGCTAAAAAATGAAGGATAATTATACCGTGGATATTTAATAAGTTAGCTAACAAAAAATATCTACCTTTGAACATTAGAAACATATAAATACTTATTAATATTGGGGGGAGAGAGAGAGCATGAGGTAGAGATAAAGGTAGAGAGAGAGTTTTTTAAACAGTTTAAACAACTAAAAAATGAATGACTAATTGCATCGTGAATATTTGATAAATCAGCTAATAAAAAATACATTTCTTTGAACATTAAAAATGTATAAATATTTATTTAATGTTATTTTTATGCAAAAAAATTTATAGCTTAAGTTGCTTGAACAATTCATTAAAAAGTCTTATAAATCCCTTCAAATTTTAGATATGTCTTGAATAAGTGAGAATAATTTTTTCAGGTGTTTTATTGCTATTTGCTATTTCTTAAAAAATTACATAAAGTTTTAAACTTCCATCCAAAAGAAGAGCCACATTTGAATCTTTGAAAAATATTAATGAGCTACATGGATTGATTAAATGAATTAATAACTTACCTAATAAATTTTATTGAGTTACCCCATTGCAAAGTATTATAAATCTTTTTTTAAAAAAATCTCTATGTTTCTAGATATTTGGTTTTTAAGCTATTTTTAAATCAATTAATAATTAAACTAATAAATTTTATAAATTTAATCCATTACTAAGCATTATAAATTGTTTTGAAAAAAATCACTTTCTTTCAAGATAATTGGTTTTTAAAATACTTTTTATATTATTTATTTGTGTTTTTATGTTATTTTGTAATGTCTTTTTTTTTTTTAGAAAATTATTATTATTTGTTTTGTATTGCTTTTTTCACCGTAATTTTTGGTATTGATGAGCTGAATGGAGTGATTAAATGAATTAATAATTTGCCTAATAAATTTTATTCATTTACCCCATCGCAAAATATTATAAAATCTTTTTAAAAAAATCTCTACCTTTCCAAATATTTGATTTTAAGCTACTTTTTAATCAATTATAATTAACCTAATAAATTTTATTAATTTAATTCATTGCCAAGTATTATAAATCCTTTTAAAAAAACATCTTTTTCTTTTAAGATAATCGGTTTTTAAAATACTTTTTATATTATTTATTTATATTTTTATGTTATTTTGCAATATCTTTTTTTAGAAAATTATTATTATTATTTGTTTTGTATTGTTTTTTTACCATAACTTTTTTTAGTTTTTGTAGTAATAAATGGTATTTTAAATGTTTTATTGCTATTTAATCTTTTATTATATAATCTATTAAAGAATAACAGTGAGAATGATTTTTCTAGGTGTTTTATTGCTATTTACTACTTCTTATACAATTACATACGGTTTTAAACTTCCATCTAAAAGAAATATTTTTAATATGCAATTTAATAAATAAGCAACATAATATTTATATATATTACTTTGTTATTCAAATATATTTAAAATTAATAAATTTAGATATCATATCCGTGGCTAAAAAATAAATTGCTTTTTAACAAGCAATAAATATAATTTAAATTTTTATTTACACAAAATATTTAATCTCTATTACTTTAAATATAACAAAAAAAAATCTATAAACTACATAATAAAATATTTTCTTCGATTATTAATATTTTTTAAAATATTTATAGGAAAGATTTAAATCCTAATTGCCTCAAACAGACTATAAAAGAGTATAAATGTTATTCTAAAAAATACAACCATTAAGATAATAATTTAACATATACAAATTAAAATTAATATCATTATTAGTATATTATTAAAAAATATATTATTTAATTTTTTATTTTTTAAATTCGTATAAAAAAAAAAACTGCGGGTATATCACTAGTGTTGATGAAACGATGTCCGTTATAATAAAATGCAAGGGAGGCTGGACGAGTTCATCATATGGTATGGCATGATAAAAGCAGAATTAGATTCAAATGCACATGAGCTGCATACCTACAGCAATTGAAGACCCTTATGGGCCTGCCTCACTGGACTTCCTAAGGTTAATTTGCAAGAAGTGGACTGAAGGATACAATTTCAGATTATCAGCACAACTAAAAATCTTTTGCAGATATGACAGCCTAGTCCCGATAGCAGGCTGAATTGGGATAGCCCCACTTCTGAGCATCTTAAAGGAAATTGCTTCTGTCCAAAGCAGCAGCAAATACAGATTCCCCACACAAGTGCAGCTTATTTATGTAGTGAAGAAGTCCCAAGACAGCCGCCTGTTAAGCTCAATTTCTTCCATGCTTGTGAACCACTCATCATCTAAACAACTGAATCTAAAGCTGAAAGTCTTTGTGACCCAAGAAGAGAGGTCTAATGCAAAACTAAAAGAATCATTGAATGATGCATCCCTAGTACAAACAGTTAACTTCTGCACAAAATGCTCTACGCAGTAGAGGGACTCCAAAGTCCAGTTTGGATGGCTGCTATAAATGCATTAACATCCATTTTGTTTTTCTAATCTGTTTAGACCACATCTTTGTTTCCTCGGGTACGAATGGTGATACTGCCTACGAAAAGATAGTTGTTCGTCCTGAAAAGGTCCCTAAAGAGAAGACTTCATTAGTCGTTGATCTACTTCTCGTAAATCGTTCGTTTTTTTTTTTCATTTGAAGGAAGTTATCTTCCTTCATCATAGCTATAACATGCAGCACATTTTTGGATGGAAAAGGCTCAAGAGAGAGATTCCTCCTGTCTCCCAAAAACAAGGCAAAGTAACGGAACCGAGTTGAGTGGAAATAAGAAGTGCTGTGGAACAAGAAATCCATTTTTGGAGGAAGGCCCAACTTCCAATGTACTTATGATCTTTAATTATGGCCTATTTTCTAACATGCTGTCCGTATAGATATATATATATTCTCCAGGTTTCCAAATGGGTTCTGGGTTCCTGCTTCCAAAATGTTCCCATTTTGTTATAGGATTATACTGAAATTAGAATGTAGAAGATGCATGCTTGTAGCTTGTGCAATTTACCAAAAGCAGGAGCTAGTATGCTTTTTTCCTTCCGGCATTGCACTCCCTAATTAATCCTAACGTGCGGAAGGAAGCAAGTTTGAACGGTTCTGAGGTAAATTTGCTACTGTGGTGGTGTCATCTGATCGAGGCAACTTGATATGGAGTCCAATTGGAAGGAGAGGAGACTTGCTTTGAAATGAAATGGAAGGTCTAGGGGTGTGCAGTTTTCGGTTTAAACCGAAAAATCGAACCGAATCGATTAATTCGGTTCAATCGATTCGATTTTAAAATTTAATCGATTTGGTTCGGTTTATAATTTTGATAATTTCGATTAATCGGTTCGGTTCGGTTATTTTCATAAAAAAAATCAAAAAAACCGAACCGAACCGAAATTATTAATATATATAGGAAATCAAAAAAATTGAATCAAATTGAATCGAATCGAATTGAATCGAACCGAAATCAAAGAAAACCGAACCGAACCTAAAGATTTTTGTGTTTTGATTTCTAATTTTTTTTGTTTTTATGTTTTTATTATTTAGATTTAATGTTAAAAATATAAAATTTTATAAATTTCGGTTTAATCGGTTTAAAACCGAACCGAACCGAAATTTATCAATTCGATTCGATTCAGTTTTCTCTTATCAATCGGTTCGGTTTAATTTTTAAAATTTTCGATTTTCGATTTTATCGGTTCGAAACCGAACCGATCGTATGCACACCCCTAGGAAGGTCCTTTCATAATAACTCCTAAATTTAAGTGCTATTTGGTGCATGTTGTAATTTTCAGTCCAGACATGGGCAAAGTTTGCGTGTCATGTCTGAAATCAACCTAACAAAGCCATGTTCCGTCCTTGTCAAAGCGGGCACCTCGTTTATTCTCCGGTGAAAATTTACCCAACCAAAACTGGCGGACCAAGCACAAATAAATTCCAAAGACTTATGAGACACGTAATAAAATAGAAAATCCATAAATGACGGATAAGGATTATCTCGCCACATGTAACACTAAATCAGATTATTGGTAGGGGAAACCATCCAGGAATATGAATCCAGACGAGAGGGATTACATGTTCAGGTAACAACTAATTCATTTGTCCACTTTTGCAAAACGTCATTAATATACTTGGCCTGTTTATTATTAGATTTAATTTGGAGTTAGAAAGAGCTTGTATTAGTAGCTGCCATTCTAGATTTGACATGAAAATTATCATTACACGCAAGAGAGTAGTATTACACATCTAATCTAGGTGTTTCGTTGCTCTTTGGCCCACTCTGAATTATGCTTCAAATTCAATTATACGAATGGCTCTCAGCTGGTCATCAATTAAAATTCAATATTTTCATTCGAATATTATACACGTAATTGGAAAATTAAAATGGGGTGAGTGCCAAAATATACGAAATTATTAAAAAAAAAAAATCAGTGGCATACCGTCAGTCAATGCTGGCTCGGAGCCACTTCCCGACCACCGTCATCATTATTGTCTCCTGTAGCACCCCGAGCCAAGTCACTCAACAATTCCGCCGGCGCAGCCGCCACATCCTCCCCCACCAAAACGGCCACCACCTCTTTCATGCTAGGTCTCCTCTGGGGATCCGGGTGGCAACATGCCAACCCAATCTTCAATACCATCTCCATCTCCTCCACCCCGTACTCCCCCTGTATCCTCTCATCCGCCGCCTCCACCACCTTCCCTTCGACATACAATTCCCTCACACAATCAATAAGCACCCTATCCTCCTCTTCATCCCGCCCCATCTCTATCGGTCTCCTACCGCTGGCCACCTCTAGTATTACTACTCCAAAACTATATACATCACTTGCCGCCGTTGGTACAGCAATCGTTGCCAGTTCAGGCGCCAAGTATCCCAATGTTCCCACTACTCGCGTCGTGTTAGGTACTTCATTGTGACTGTACAGCTTTGCAAGACCAAAGTCTCCAAGCCGGCCCCGCATCTCCGAGTCCAACAATATGTTGCTCGATTTAATATCCCTGTGTATCACCACTTGGTCCCAGCCATGGTGAAGATAGTTTAGCCCTTCGGCTACATCGGCGAGGACTTGGCGGCGTTGTTTCCAGTTCAAAAGCTTCTTCGGCTTGTTGAATATGTAACGATCGAGACTGCCATTGGGCATGTAATCATAGACAAGCATGAGCTCATTGGATTTTCTGCACCAGCCTCTCATTTGCACTAGGTTCTTGTGTTGGAGCCTACCCATGCTCGAGATTTCTGCCATGAACTCTCTCAGGCCTTGTTTGGAGTCGTGGTTCACACATTTGACTGCAATTTCCGTGCTGTTTGATAGGGTTCCCTTGTATACTTTACCAAATCCTCCAGAACCCAGGAGCTCATCTTGGGAGAATCCGTTTGTGGCTTGGCTTAGCTCTTCATATGAATATCGATGAGGCCAGTATTCACGCTCCCAATCTTCGATCTCATCCTCTTCTTGATCTTTCAACTTCTTGTTTAGCCAGAACCTGTAAAGCCCAAAAGAAAGAATAACTACAAAAGCAGAACAACCAATCGTAATCCCAGCGATAGCCCCAGCTGACAAAGAATTGGACGACGATGGTGGCAAAAAAACTGGCAGATTTGTGGTGTTAATATCTCTGGCTAGCCCTGTGTCATTGAAACTCCAAGCCAAAATCCTTTGTGGCTCAACCCAAGTCGTCTTGGAAGCTGAGAATCCCACATACATCTCAGCAGAAACATAATTAGCAATAACAGGATTTTTATAATTGAGAGTAGGCGCAGATGGACGAGAGACACCAATAGGCGCAACTGTCACATTTATCTCAAAATTGGGACCATCAAAGTCAATCCAGGCGTGAACATTCTGCCCATTGTTCATAATTACCGGCACAAGACCTCCAGAGGAATTATAATATCCAGCAGGTGCTGTCTTGGTAGATTCAATATTATTCAAATCAATCCCAATATGATTCCCATCAGGGTCATTGAATTCCGGATTCTGCCCCGTATCGAATTCGATAGCCAGAAGTGGAGCCTGAGAAGATACAGTCGCATTAGAGAAAAGCCCAAAATACTGACTAGCGAGAGCATTAGGAGGGTCGGTCCAGTTTGAGAGAACAAAGGTAAGGCCAAAGCCTGGACTTGAGGCGATCTCTGGCAGTACAGAGAAAACGAATGAAGTGGAAAAGGAAGACAGAATAGTGGAGTTCTGGGTTTGTTTCATTTGAATCCTTGTTGGGTAAAAGGCACGTCCCAAGGAATACTGGTTGGTATCGTTGGTGAGCAGGATGACCGAAGAGTCCACCCGGGCATCACCTCTGAAAATAACGCCGGGGGCCGTAGCATTGAAGGAATTGAAGAGAAAGTCGACGGAAAAACAGGGATAGACCAAATAGAGGAGGAGGAGGAGGAACTGAGGCGGCGGCCGCATCTCATATAGATGCCGGTGAACGCAAGAAAGGTAAGAGGAATCGTGTGTTGGGATAATGAGAGTAAATAGAGGGGTCAATACAGATTATATTAAATCGTACAACGATATCAGTCATCGTTCGTACTGTTGGAACCGCCGGTCTTCAGCCACCGTTTCGGAAAAGGAAAGGAAGAAATTTGTGATGATAAGGTAGGTGGATTTTGACGTGGCACGTGTTGCATCATCTATTATTAACGTGCTATCTGTGTTGACAAGTCCACTGCATTAGCTTTTTTTTTTCTTGTATTTTTTTTTGTATGTACCTTTTTTTCAATGATTCTGCATTTCTATTCCTACTTTTACTCGAAAAATTAGCCAAATTTATTTATTTAATATTTGATTTAATTTTTTATTCGTTAATTCGATTTGATTATAAAAAAATTAATTTTTAATTTAATTTTAATTAATTTAATAAAAATTAAAATAATCAAACCTATTAAATTTATATATATATATATATATATATATATATATATATATGTAATGCTATTGTGAATCTCTAAAGGTTAATTTAATTGTCAAGTAAGCCTGTAAGATAAGAGAAGTGATGAGGTTAATGATTTATTAGTCAGTCACTTTGACACCCAAATTAGATATTATTGAACGAAGTGAATAGTTGAATAATGAGAGTTTAAGTAATAATTTTAATAGAGTAAACATACATAATTAATAATTATTTCTCATATTTATAAATTATAGACTAAATAGTTATTGTAACTATCTGCAATAATATCAGATATTATATTGATTCTTAGTCTAGGTTGCCCGAGCACAACTACGCTCGATCTGAGTTATCCAAATAATATTTTATTTGGTCAAACTCCTTAATCAAATGATGATACTTTGATTATTATGTTAAATTTTTTATCCAAACATTAATTATTTGACTCAATTTTGGACAGATATAATCAATATGCTATGTCATTTTATCTTCATATATTCCAACTTTCTTATTTAGCCTCAAATGCTCAGGCAGACCTCAATCTCTTTTTTCCACCATATCTCCCCCTAAATCCTCCTTTCTCTACCATAGCCCTTTCCACAGTCTCTCTCTCCCTAGTCTGCTTCTTCTTCTTCTTCTAAGTGTCTCTAGCTGTAACATCCTCTCTGTACGTGTTCTGTACGTTATGTTGCTCTGGTGACCTAATGTCAGTCCGAGTAAGTCAGGATGTCTGGAACTACACTTCGGTGATAGTGAACAGACATATAATGATGAAATGAATAAAAAGAAAATACAAGAAAAATAAAAAAAAATGAAAGAGAGAAAATGAAACTAAGTTAAATGAGCCTAAGATCTAAAGAATAGGTGATCGTGACCGGGAAGGCCGCTGTTGACCCAAGATCATGGGAACCCTCGGAATTAAATTTTGGGACGTAAGTAAAGGTTTATTGAAATATAATTGACACTAAAATTATCAAAGAAAAATTAATAAATTAGTATAAAGAAAAAAGAAAAATCGAGAAACAGACAAAAATCGGTGTTACCGAAAAATCGGGAATACAACCCGAAGAGGGGCATTTTGGTCATTTGACATCAAGAGTTGCCTTTTGACCTCAATGTCCATTAAGAATAAATGATATTATACTTTGAAAATGTCATGAAAAATTAAAATGAGATACATTATACGAATAGTATAAGAAATGGGGTATAAATTGAATAATTAAAATCTTAACATATAAAATAATTTAATTAAAAGTGAGTGGAGCACTAAGGGGTATTTTAAACACCTAAAGGACATGTGTATGTCCACAAAACAATTTAGTTTCTGCATTATATTCTCCAGCCGAAATGAACCTCCATGGAACCACCATTGCCGCCCCACATGCAAGCTCTATTGGTGCATGATCAAGCCATCATTTCCACTTGAATTCTTCATTAAAACTTGCCTACTCATCTTGGGAAAGATATTGGGAACAAGAAAAATAAGATTTGGTGAAGTTTAAAGGAAGCTCCAAAAGTGTAAGTGTCCAAATCTTCTCCCTAGCTTTAGTAAACCTTGTGTTTAGGTTGAGGTGAGTAATTTGGTGAAGAGAAATGAAGAAAATATTGAGAAATGAACTTGTCCATTTTCAGCAGCCATGAAGGTTTGTTGTATTTGAGTTTTGCTTACCTCTAATAAATGGGATTTAAGGTTGATTAACTCAAATAGAAGTTGTAGTAGGTTAATGTCCAAGTATGTGCATGTTAGTGATTGAATTAAGGGTTTAAAAATTGGACTTTGATGCTTTGGCAAACTGGCATATTTGGCAGCCTATAATATCATGAATTTGTGTGTGTGAATATGAAGTTTATTAATAAAATATGATGGTGTTGAATTGTGAGCAGTTTGTATAATTGCCATGGAAGTGTATGTGTAATATAAGTGTTGATGTACATTGAATTTGGGTGGATGTAAATGTTGAATTTTAATGGGGTATTGTGTGCATTGAGCACTTGAATGTTCTGCATAAAAATGCTTATTGGAACTGTGTACAACATATATAAAAGTACCATGATTAAATGTTAAAGTATTGGGAGGAGGAGGATTGTCAAAATTAGAAATGTGATATTTAAATGCAGGTTGCGTATGTTGGCAGCACCTAAATTAGGTCATAAGTGCAAAACTGTGAAACCAATTGGTATGAGGTCAATGGGGGGGTGAAACTAGACACCAAATAGGCCAACTTTCATGTAGAAATGTTGCCAAAATTCTGCCTAGAAACTGACCTTAAAAATGACCAAATCCGGAATGGCAACCTTGCAAACCCAGATTTTTGACTATATGAACAGTTATCATTATGATGATCATAACTCACTCAAAACAGGTCCAATTGACCTAAAATTTTTAGCATGGATAGCTTAGACATAGAGCTACAATTCTTATAAAGACACCAAAACCCAGAAATATCCAAAACCAAGTCAAATAGCTTGCAGAAATTCTGGTACCAAAACTGCCAGAACTACATGTGACCTAAAATGGACCAAATTTTGCACTAAAGGTGCAATCTGTCCAGTTTTAGTTAATTGACCATATCTTGGTCTATACAACTCAGAATGACCTGAAATTTTGCCCAGAGTGTAATAAGATATAGAGCTACAATTTTTCTTCTTTGACCAGAAGCTAAAAACCAAGAGAAATAGGACTTTAAGCTAGACAAATCTAGCACACAAAAATTGAGAATTTGACATTTACATACAATGATGCTTGAAGTAATTTGGCAATGAATGCCAACTTGTAAAAATGGTAAATTGCACTATATTGGCAGCATATTGAATTACAATTTGTGACATGTTGATGCTAGAATCAACTTATCCATAATACCTAAAAAGATCAACATATGCATTGACTTGTGAATTACATAATAGCTAGTAAACTCTAAAAATTGAAGAATTAAACAATTAATTTAGTTTGCCTAGTTGACTAGTTTGGATAGGTTGGCATGCCAATAGGATTCTGACAGCTGTTCTGTAAATGGCTTTACGCCATACTGTATTTTTATGGCATATTATGCCGCACTGTGACTTTAATAGCCTACGGCTATACATATTGTGTTATTATACTTGGCTTGTCGCCAGATTGACTATATGGCTTTTTAGCCACACTGTTTGCACACCGGGAGACACTTTGTGAATGATGGTTTGACGGCCCGAGGTACTAGGTACCCAGTGCCAGTATCTCTGTTTATCCAGTATGGTCAGTGTATAGGCTACACCGGCAATTAATTTAAGTATTATTAAATTCAAATAGCTAAATCTAGTCTTCTGACATACAGCACCACCAAAATTAGCAAAAATGAAAGGTTAGCAAATAAAAGTAGAATCAACAACTGCAAAGAATATCGATATCATAAATTCATAAACAATTGATTTATTTTATTTTAGTGTATATTACTTTATATTTGGCACCACTAAGCAAAATTGCTTAGCGCGTTGCTTTTGTAATGCATAGGTATTAGAGATACAACTGGGGAGCCCAGTAGACCTACGACCAGGTGAGACATCAGATTTGCACAGAAGTCCAAAGTCATCTGCACTGCATTGCATACATGGTAGGACTTAGGATATCTTGTATTTTGTACTTCTGTTGTATTTTTGAAATTTGGCCCTGTATTTTGTAATATTATGAAAGCTCTAAAGTTTATAATATTTTGTACATATTAAATAACATGGAGATTTTCTGGATATATTTAAATTATTATGGACTGTATTATGGAACTGTTTAATGACTGTGAAAGTCTATTGACTTTGCTGAGAAATCGAGACTGTGAAATAGTTGAGATTTTGATATTATCATATTGAACTGTTTTTAACAGGTTTAGAAGGATAGTTTGTTCGAAATACAGATGGCACCTTGCCAAATTTTGATTACTATTTTTGAAACACTGATTTTATTAAAGTATGAAAATAGTATCAGTATGATATGAATATTGCATAAAAGACTTATTAAAATCAAATTGAGTTCAGAAAATGAGATAGTCACAAACTAGGTGCTCCGGCACACCGTGTAGTACGCCTTGCTCTGCTACACTGTAGACGGGTGAGGGGTATTACATTTAGTGGTATCAGAGCACAGTTTAGGCGTTTTTGGACCTAGATAGATTGCATTTCATGCATTGCATTGTAAGTGTTAAGATGACTCTAATGCAGATCTTTTGATTTGTTATTTTGATCAGAATATGGATTCCACATCGCAGAGAGCGGTAGATGAAAAGGTGGAGAGTCATGCTCCATCTATGACTGAACCAGGAGACAGGAGGGAACCTGCTCCACCAGTACCAGATGCACCAGCCACATTTCAGCAAATGGCTGAGTTCTTTAGACAGATGGCAGGAGTTATGCCACCACCACCACCTCCATATCAAAAATCTCATATGGAGAGACTCAGGAAGTTTGGAGCAGTGGATTTTCTAGGCAAAAGGGAAGATGATTCTGTCACAGCTGAAAACTGGTTGGACAAAACTGGAAGAGTCTTGAAATAACTTCATTGCACTCCAGAGCAGAATTTGGAAGCTGTTGTATCACTACTACAAGATGATGAATACCAATGGTGGGATACAGTAACTACTGAGGTGCCACCAGAATAAATAACTTGGGATTTTTTTCTCATTGAGTTTAGAAAGAAGTATGTGGGCAGTGTATACCTGGAAGAGAAGAGAAGGGAGTTTATTACCCTACGCCAGAGACAGCTGACAGTGGCTGAATATGAAAGAGAATTTGTTAGACTGAGCCGCTATGGGTGGGAAATAGTCCCTAATGAGGCAGAGAGATGGAAGAGATTTGAGGAAGGACTCAATGATAACATTAAAGTAATTATTACAGCCTTGGGGATTACAGAGTTTGCTAAGTTAGTGGAAGCTGCACTGAAGGTCAAAAAAATTAGAATAAATGAGTAGAGCAGAAGGGACAGATAATAGAAAAGAGGTCAGGGTCAGACCAGTATATCTTCTGCCCCTAGTAAGAAGTTCAGAGGTTCGCTTACTCAGAGTTTCAGTAGAGCACCAAGTCAGGGTCAGTCACAGAGGCCCAAATCTTAGTTTGCACCGAGGAGAGGCCAGTCCATACCTTCAGTGGCTAGCTCTCTAGGGACAGGATTCAGGGGACCAGCCCCAACAGTATCTGTTGCTTGCCCACAATTAATGCCAAAAATGGCATAAGGGTGAATGTTGGAGGATGATAGGTGCTTATTTACGGTGTGGGTCTACAGACCACCTAGTTTGAGATTGTCCTCGCAGAACTGCTACATCTACTCTGGTATCAACTGATAGGCCTGCCCCTCCAGCTCCAAGGGGTAGAAAGCCAGGTAAAGGCGGCGAGACTTCCATGAAACTCATGTCAGTGCGTGGGGAGAGCAGAAGGTAGAAAGCCAGCCAGAGCCTATGCTATAAGGGCATAGGAGGAACAGGATGCTCCAGATGTTATCAAGGGTACGTTCCTCCTCTATAATACTTTTGTGTATACATTAGTGGATCCTGAATCTACTAATTCATATATTTATATCAAGCTGCCCGTAGAAAAGGGAATACCAGTAGAGGAAAGTGACCAAAACATCCTGGTCACAAATCCGCTAGGCCACATTATGGTAGTAAACAAGGTGTATAAGCGCTGTCCATTGAAGATTCAAGGAAAAGAGTTCTCAGCAGACTTAATCGAACTGCCATTTCATGAGTTTGATATGATTTTGGGAATGGACTGGTTATCCCATCATCAGGCAATAGTAGATTGTAAATTGAAGGGAATCTCTCTGAAAACTGCTAAGAACGAAGAAATAATAGTTGTGGGTGAAAGAACAAATTTCTTGTCCAATGTCATCTCAGCTACAGTTGCAAGGAGATGGTTAAGAAAAGGGTGTGAAGCCTATCTGGCACACGTGGTTGACACTAGGTAGGGTAAACTTAACTTGTCTGACATACCCACAATAAGGGATTTCTCTGAGATATTTTCTGAGGAATTGCCTAGTTTGCCACCAGAAAGGGAAGTTGAATTTGCCATTGAGATTATGCCGGGTACAACTCTGATTTCAATTGCTTCGTATAAGATGGCACCTGCTAAATTAAAAGAGTTAAAAATCCAGCTGCAAAAATTACTAGACAAGGGGTTCATACATCCCAGTGTGTCACCGTGGGGAGCTCCAATACTGTTTGTAAAGAAAAAAGATGGGACACTGAGGTTATGTGTTAACTACCGACAGTTAAATAGAGTAACAGTGAAGAACAAGTATCCGTTGCCTAGAATTGACGATCTATTTGATCAGTTGAAGGGAGCCAGTGTGTTTTCTAAGATTAATCTCAGATCAGGGTATCATCAACTAAGGGTTAGGGATGCATATATGCCTAAGACTGCATTCAGAACCCGGTATGGGTATTATGAATTCCTGGTGATACCATTTGGGTTAACAAACGCTCTAGCAGCATTCATGGACCTTATGAACCGTATCTTCCATCCATACTTTAGATCAGTTTATAGTGGTCTTCATTGATGACATCCTGGTGTATTCCAAGGATAAAGCAGAACATGATGAGCATTTGAGAATTGTTCTGCAGACTCTAAAAGAGAAGAAACTGTATGCTAAATTATCTAAGTGTGAGTTCTGGTTGAATGAGATTACATTCTTTGGACATATAGTATCAGTTGAAGAGATTAGAATGGATCCCAAGAAGATTAAAGCAGTGATGGAATGGAAGCCTCCTAGAAATACAACTGAGATCAGAAGTTTCTTGGGGTTAGCTGGATATTATAGAAGATTTGTAAAGGGATTTTCCCTGATAGCTGCTCCAATGATCAAATTACTACACAAGAATATGAAATTTGACTAGAATGACAAGTGTCAAGCCAGTTTTGAGAGGTTGAAGGCTATGTTGACAGAGGCACCAGTGTTAACACAGCCAGTGTCAAAAAAAAAAGACTTTATAGTCTACAGTGATGCCTCACATAATGGGTTAGGGTGTATACTCATATAAGAAGGGAAAGTGGTCGCATATACTTTCAGGCAGTTAAGGCCACATGAAAAGAATTACCTTACTCATGATTTGGAGTTAGCAGTAATTATCTTAGAATTGAAGATATGGAGGCATTACTTGCATGGAGAAAAATGCTACATATACACAGACCATAAGAGTCTGAAGTATCTGCCAACCCATAAGAAACTTAATTTGAGACAGAGGCAATGGATTGAATTCCTGAAAGATTATGATTGTGTGATTGACTACCACCTTGGGAAGGCAAACGTAGTCGCTGATGCCTTAAGCAGAAAATCTATTGTAGCATTAAGATCTCTGAATGCCCAACTCTCCTTAACTCATGACGGAGTTATTTTGGCTGAGTTGCAAGTGAAGCCGAATCTGTTACAACAGATACAGGATGGGTAGAAGACAGATGAGAAATTAATGGCTGTTATGGGCAAAATCACTGAGGGAAAGGAAACTGAATATGAAGTGAAAGGAAATGGGTGCCTGTACTATAAAGAAAGAGTATGTGTACCAGATGATAAAGAGTTGAAAACCAGTATTCTGAAAGAAGCACATAACAGTGTATATGCTATGCACCCAAGAAGCACAAAAATGTACCATGACCTGAAACTTCGATACTGGTGGCCGGGTATGAAGAAGGACATAACTGACTATGTAACTAGATGCCTGATATGTCAGCAAGTCAAAGCAGAATATCAAGTTCCATCAGGTTTGTTACAGCCTATAAACATACCTGAATGGAAATGGGACCGAATCGCTATGGACTTTGTGAGTGGTCTACCTCTCACTCAGAAGAAGCATGATGCAGTATGGGTGATTGTGGATAGGTTGACCAAATCAGCACATTTTCTGCCAGTTAGAACTGACTACTCACTGGAAAAGCTAGCAGAATTGTGCATTAGTGAGATAGTTAGACTACATGGAATTTTACTTTCCATTATATCTGATAGAGACCCGAGGTTTACATCTAGATTTTGAAAGAAATTACAAGAATCCTTGGGCAGACAACTCCATTTTAGTACGGCTTTTCATCCTCAGACGGATGAACAGTCAGAAAGAATAATCCAGGTAAAATTTGAAACTCATTGAGTTATTGTAAATAATAAATTAAACTGATAATGATAATAATAACCGAACATATGTGATAGGTCCTCGAGGATATGCTGAGGAGTTGTGTTATATATCCTCTGAGGAGTTGTGTTATTGAGTTTGAGAGAAGTTGAGACAAATACCTTCCACTGGCAGAATTTGTATACAATAATAACTATCAAGCTAGCATACAAATGGCACCCTATAAAGCACTGTATGGGAGAAAATGCAGAACACCTATATGTTGGACTGAATTGGGTGAAGATAAGCTAGTGGGGCCAGACTTAGTAAAACAGACAAAGAAAAAGGTGAAACTGATAAAGGCCAATCTGAAAGTTGCCTCAGACCGACAGAAATCTTATGCTGATTTAAAAAGAAAGGACATTGAGTATGAAGTTGGCGAGAAGGTATTTCTCAAAGTATCACTGTGGAAGAAAGTGTTGAGATTCGGGAAAAAGAGAAAATTAAGCCCTAGGTTTATTGGCCCATATGAGGTTATTGAACGTGTGGGACCAGTAGCCTACAGATTAGCCTTACCACCTGAGCTGGAGAAGATACATAATGTGTTCCATGTCTCGATGCTCAGAAGATACAGATCAGATCCTTCACATGTCATCTCAGCAGAAGAAATTATGGTACAACCTGATCTGATATATGAAGAAGAACCAATTAAAATCTTGGAAAGAGAGGTAAAAGAACTCAGAAATAAAACAATTCCACTAGTGAAAATCCTATGGAGGCACCACAACACAGAAGAGGCAACATGGGAGAGCGAGGAGACAATGAGACAACAGTTCCCTCAGCTCTTCACATCAGGTAAATTTTGAGGACGAAATTTTTATTTAGAGGGGAAGAGTTGTAACATCCTCCCTGTACGTGTTCTGTACGTTCTGTTGCTCCGGTGACCTAATGTCAGTCCGGGTAAGTCAGGATGTCTGGAACTACACTTTGGTGATAGTGAACAGACATATAATGATGAAATAAATAAAAAAAATACAAGAAAAATCAAAGAAAAATGAAAGAGAGAAAATGAAACTAAGTTAAACGAGCCGGCACCGCGGCGATGGGTGACCGCATCGGGAAGGCCGTTGCCGACCCCAGGACTGTGGGGAACCCTCGGAATTAAATTTTGAGACGTAAGTAAAGGCTTATTGAAATATAATTGACACTATAATTATCAAAGAAAAATTAATAAATTAGTCCAAAGAAAAACGAAAAATCGAGAAACAGACAAAAATCGGTGTTATCGAAAAATCGGGAATACAACCCGAAGAGGGGCATTTGGTTATTTGACATTAAGAGTTGCCTTTTGACCTCAATTTCCATTAAAAATAAATGATATTATGCTTTGGAAATGTCATGAAAAATTGAAATGAGATACATTATACGAATAGTGCAAGAAATGGGGTATAAATTGAACAATTAAAATCTTAACATATAAAATAACTTAATTAAAAGTGAGTGGAGCACTAAGGGGTATTTTAAACACCTAAAGGACATGTGTATGTCCACAAAACAATTCAGTTTTTGCATCATCTTCTCCAGCCAAAATGAACCTCCATGGAACCACCATTACCGCCCCACATGCAAGCTCCATTGGTGCATGATCGAGCCATCATTTCCACTTAGATCCTTCATTAAAACTTACCTACTCACCTTGGGGAAGATATTGGCAATAAGAAAAACAAGATATGGTGAAGTTTAAAGGAAGCTCCAAAAGTGTAAGTGTCCAAATCTTCTCCCTAGCTTTAGTAAACCTTGTGTTTAGGTTGAGGTGAGTAATTTGATGAAGAGAAATAAAGAAAATATTGAGAAATGAACTTGTCCATTTTTGGCAGCCATGAAGGTTTGTTGTATTTGAGTTTTGCTTACCTCTAATGGATGGGATTTAAGGTTGATTAACTCAAATGGAAGTTGTAGTAGGTTAATGTCTAAGTATGTGCATGTTAGTGCTTGAATTAAGGGTTTGAAAATGGGACTTTGATGCTTTGGCAAACTATCATGTTTGGCAGCTTATAGTATCATGAATTTGTGTGTGTGAATATGAAGTTTATTAATGAAATATGATGGTATTGAATTGTGGGCAGTTTGTATAATTGCCATGGAAGTGTATGTGTAATATAAGTGTTGATGTACATTGAATTTGGGTGGATGTAAATGTTGAATTTTAATGGTGTATTGTGTATATTGAGTACTTGAGTGTTCTGCCCAAAAATGCTTGCTGGAATTGTGTACAATATATATAGAAGTGCCATGATTAAATGTTGAAGTATTGGGAGGAGGAGGATTGTCAAAATTGGAAATGTGATGTTCAAATGCAGGTTGTGTATGTTGGCAGCACCTAAATTAGGTCATAAATGCAAAACTATGAATCCAATTGGTATGAGACTAATGGGGGGTGAAACTAGACACCAAATAGGCCAACTTTCATGTAGAAATGTTGTCAAAATTCTGCCTAAAAACTGACCTTAAAAATGACCAAATCCGGAATTGCAACCTTGCAAACTCAGATTTTTGACCATATGAATAGTAATTATTAGGATGATCATAACTCACTCAAAAGAGGTCTAATTGACCTGAAATTTTTACCATGGATAGCTTAGACATAGAGCTACAATTCTTATGAAGAGACCAAAGCTCAGAAATGGCCAGAACCAAGTCAAATAGCTTGCACAAGTTTGGGTACCAAAACTGCCAGAACTAAATGTGACCTAAAATGGATCAAATTTTGCACTAAAGGTGCAATCTGTCCAACTTTAGTAAATTGACCATATCATGGTCTATATAACTCAGAATGACCTGAAATTTTACCTAGAGTGCAATAAGATATAGAGCTACAATTTTTCTTCTTTGATCAGAAGCTAAAAACCAAGAGAAATAGGACTTTAAGTTAGACCAATCTAGCACACAAAAATTGAAATTTTGACATTTACATATAATAATGCTTGAAGTAATTTAGCAATGAATGCCAACTTGTAAAAATGGTAAATTACACTATATTGGCAGCATATTGAATTATAATTTGTGACATGTTGATGCTAGAATCAACTTATCCATAGTACCTAAAAAGGTCAACATATGCATTGACTTGTGAATTACATAATAGCTAGTAAACTCTAAAAATTGAAGAATTAAACAATTAATTTATAATGTTCCCCAGTTTTCCTAGTTGACTAGTTTGGATAGGTTGGCATGCCAATAGGATTCTGACAGCTGTTCTGTAAATGGCTTTACGTCATACTGTATTTTTACGGCATATTATGCCGCACTATGACTTTAATAGCCTACGGCTATACATATTGTGTTATTATACTTGGCTTATCGCCAGATTGACTATATGGCTTTTTAGCCACACTGTTTGTACACTGGGAGACACTTTGTGACCAATGGTGTGATGGCCTGAGGTACTAGATACCCAGTACCAGTATCTCCGTTTATCCAGTCTAGTTAGTGTACAAGCTACACGGGCATTTAATTTAAGCATTATTAAATTCAAATAGCTAAATCAAGTCTTCTGACATGCAGCACCACCAAAATTAGCAAAAATAAAAGGTTAGCAAATAAAAGTAGAATTAACAACTGCAAAGAATATCGATGTCATAAATTTATAAACAATTGATTTATTTTATTTTAGTATATATTGCTTTATATTTGGCATCACTAAACAAAATTGTTTAGCACGTTGCTTTTGTAATGCGTAAGTATTGGAGACACAGCTGGGGAGCCCAGTAGACTTACGACCGGGTGAGACATCAGATCTGCACAGGAGTCCAGAGTCATCTGCACTGCATTGCATACATGGTAGGACTTAGGATATCTTATATTTTGTACTTCTGTTGTATTTTTAAAATTTAGCCTTGTATTTTGTAATATTATGAAAGCTCTAAAATTTATAATATTTTGTACATATTAAATAACATGGAGATTTTTTGGATATATTTAAATTATTATGGACTGTATTATGGAACTGTTTAATGACTGTGAAAGTCTATTGACTTTACTAAGAAATCAAGACTGTGAAATAGTTGAGATTTTGCTATTATCACATTGACCTGTTTTTAACAGGTTTAGAAGGACAATTTATTCGAAATACAGACGGCACCTTACCAAATTTTGATTATCATTTTTGAAACACTGATTTTATTAAAGTATGAAAATAGTATCAGTATGATATGAATATTACATAAAAGACTTATTAAAATTAAATTGAGTTCAGGAAACGAGTTGATTACAGACTAGGTGCTCCAACACGCTGTGTAGCACGCCTTGCTCGACTATACTGTAAACGGGTGAGGGGTGTTACACTAGCTTTGAATACCTCTAACACTGTAGCCACTGCATTGTCAAGTCATCGATTCTTGCACATGATTTCAAGTGCCAAAAATAATACTACCACGGTAAAATGATCCCGCTCCTTTTCTTATTCTTCTTTCTTTTCTTTCACCGCAAAACAGTCTTTGTTGTGCATGGACTAATCTCAAGATCTCTTTTCTTTAGTGAAATTTGGAGATTTAGAGTTAAGAATTTAATTACTAGATGTTTATTTTATTGAATTATCAATTGAAATTTATTAATTATTGTGATTGAAAGGAACTGAGAAAATGAAGATTTATTATTGATATATATATATATTTTTTAATTTTCTATTAAATTTCTAAATTTATTATAAATTTTATATCGTTGATTGATGATGTTTTTATAAACCTCGATTGGTTGTTCATTTGAATTTTTTTTTATTTGTAATTATTGGGTAGTTTGTCTTCGCTGAAAATTTTGATAATGAATTTTGTTTTTGCATGTATTATTGTACGTGTTCGTATTTACTGTGGTAAATGAACTGTAGAGTAATAAAAAACCAATATATTTACTGAATTGAAGTGAACGGAAAAAAATCAGTTTGGTAGTTAATTTACACAATCTTAAATTATGTTTATACATTATAAAATAGTTAATTTCATTTGTTTTCTTAGTATATTTTTTACTTTCTTTTTTTACATTTATATATTATTAATTTTTACAGAGATATAGTTATTATAATTTGGTTTTTATATAAAAATAAATTTAGTAACTTTTGGATTAAGTTTTTATATAAAATTTATAGAGATTTAATTAAAATATTTACATAATTATATTGATCTGTTTATAGTAGCGGCACATATTTGTTGTCTTACTCATATTTAATTAATAAATTTATGAGTAATTTATATATTTTTTAAAAATTAAATAATACTTTATTTATAAAATTACAAACCATTTTGACGATTAATTATATAATCTATGCACAGTTTATAACTTGAATAGTTATTAATTTTTTTTTTAAACATGTCTTTCACGTTATTATACTCATTATAAAAATTCATAAATTAATTTTTTTATATATGATATAACAATATCATAGTGTTATAAATATTATATTTAATTATTTAAATTAAAATATTAATTTTAATGTCATCTCAATTAATTAAAAAAATAAAATTATTTATCAATTAAAAATTTTTTTTATTTGATCATATTTTTTATAAAATTTAAGTCCTCTACTATTAAGATATAATATTAACTCAGTTATAAACTTAAATGTAATATAATAAAAAAAATAAAATAATACATTTTAAAAATATAAATAGGTGAAATCATTTAAAAAATTAAAATAAATATAAATTAATTAACTCAATTTAATTTATTTAAATTTTATTTTTTTAAAATGATTTGTATATATTTTATTTTAATTTTTTATAATTTAAAATAATGTTAACTTGTATAGTAAAATTACATATTTAAATTAACGTGAAATAAAATTATTTATAAAACTAGAAAATAAAATAATTTTAAAATAATTTTTTGTTAGTTTAGTGTATTATCACTATAAAATTTTTATTTTTATTATATTAATATCTTGAAATTTAATTTTAATTAATATTCATAATTTTTTAAACATAATATATTTTTTTATTAAAATAAAAAATCTTAAATGAAAATTAACTTAAAAAATAATATGCTACTAATAAAATATTTATAAATATATATAATAAATAACTGACTCTGAATATAAATTTAAAAAATTAGATATTAATAAAGTATTTTATTCAATATTATAATATTATCAAATTATAATATTTTATTTATTAATTTCTTATTTTAATCAATTACTTCTTATAAAATTTTATGTTTAATTAAAATTAAATATTAATAAGATTAATAATTTTAAATTTATATAAATTTAAATTAATTTAAATAATAAAAATATAATTATAATGAATTTTAAAAATAAAAAATAATTAAAAAAAATAAATATTACTCCTTCTTACATATATTTATATATAATATAAATTTGATCAGAGTATTATCATTTTACAAATTATAAATATAAAAAAAAAAAAAGATTAACTAGATTTGATCAAACAGTATGAAATCCGCACACAAAAACAGTTTCCTAAGAATTTTAAGAAGTTGACTAAAACCAGATCGATGGACTTTTGCAAGGTCAATCTTTGTGAAATCCGTCGTCATAGTGGAAAAAGTAAAAATTCCTCCCGCCCCATTTCCCACTGAGGCTACGGCTGTTTTCTGGCCCTTTGAAATGGACTCTGTACTACATTTCCATGTCTCTCGTCCCCTGCCAAGTTCCAAACTCAGCGGAAGGGATTGCCGAATCTAGAAAATGGGCTGGGCTGCACCCAGCAAATAGAAGAGACACAGACCCATTAGTAAACTTAAGGCCCAACAAAACCAACGTGCTCTCCACTAAACTATTTTGAATGTAAAAAGAAAATCTGGTATTATATAAGACAAACACGGGATCCAATCAACATCAAGAGAAAACTAGAGGGAAGATTTTTTTTTTTTTTTCCATGGTCCATATCAATCTACATCCAAAACCAAAACAAGATGATCCAAATCTCATCCATTTGAGATTTTCCTCTATTCTGGATTAGAATCATACACAGGATATTATATTGTTTTCGTATAGAATACCACAGCCAGCCATGTCATCTCCATTATCTGCTTCTTCACCATTAATGAACAATCTGGGGTTGGCTGGGCTGTCCTCCCTGCCAATGGCAAGTGGAGCGGATCTTAGTGGGGTGATGTTAAGGGATATACACAGAAAAATTCTTGCCTATAATAATTGTATGGCTTCATTTCATACATTAATTTAATAGTTTTAAATTGAACTTATTTCTCATTAATATTAAAATCTTAACCTAATCTCATATTTTTTTTCCTTATGAATGAGATAACTGAGGAAATGATTAAACACAGAGTCTTCTTTATTTAGATTCTTTAATTAAGCCGGGTGTTCTAAAAAACGCTAGTCATCAGTACTAAAAAGAGCAGAATTTGGAATTTTAGTAAATAATTGAGAAAACTGGAAAAATGACTAAATCTTTCAATTTTAATTTGGTCAGTCCTAAGAACGGTGACTGATAGGGTATTCACAAAATCACCAAACTCAAATTTGAATTTAAACTCAATTAATATTGTTAAAATTCGAATTCATTTTAAATTTGATTAAAATTTATTTTCAACTATCTGAATCTGTCTCAAATCTGATTATTATTACTTGAAAAAAATTTAAATTTATTTAATTTATATATTTTAATTAATATTTCACATAAAAATTATTTTGATGAATAATTTATATTTTAAAATTTTAATAATTTTATAAAATATTTAAATTCTATTTTATATAAAATAAAATATATAAAAATTTATAAATATTATTATAAAAAATATATATTTTATATTTAATTAAGTGTTTATATAAATGAGTTCAGGTAACGAATTTTACATATTAGGTATCAATTATTCAAACTCACACTGATATTATTTTCAAATTTGAATACATCTCAAATTTAATTATATAATACCTAAACTCATATTATAAGAATTCGATCAAATCGGATACTAATAAAAACTCAGACACTGATAAAAATTCAACCCGTTGCTGTCCCTCATCAATCATTTAAAAAGAAGAAATACGTTGGCATAACTAATGCAGTTTCCTAGAATTGAGCATCTTTCCTTGTTTGATACTTCAATTACAAAAATATAACCAAATATGCAATTAAATCAGCGTTAGAGCATCCCATTATTTGATGAAGATGAGATCACTCTCTTATAATAACTCCTAATGTCTATCTATTTTCACTTTATCGTTTAATCCCTAGATTGCAATACCGCATCTTTTAATTCAAAATATATATTTTTTAGAAGTTTATCTTTTGAAAAATAATGACTTCAATTTATTTAGTTGATATTTATTAAATTTAAAAAAAATTATAAAATTATATTAATAAAAAATGAATTTAAAAATCACATAAATACTTTAATTTATTTTAAATATAAGAATAACATTAAAAAGTAAGAGCAAGGTTAAAAGTAGAAAGTAAAATAATTTTTTTTTATTAAGAATTCTACTTAATTAGATTATGCTCAATAACTTAATTCTCATATGATTATGGAATTAAGATGCTTAACTTTTTAGATGATTGATATATATGATGAACTAAATAAATTATATTTTAATATTTTTTAAAAAATAAAAATAAAAATTTAGTTTAAAAAAATATAAATATATAATAAATTATGGAGAAAAAATATAAAAGAAACGCAAAAATAATTGAACATAAGCGGAAGCAAAAGAGATACGCCAACCCGTAATATCCCCCTGAATGGCTGCGTAGCCGCGTCTCATTTGCCAAACACTCCCAATTTCTCAAGAGAATCATCCGTACAATTAATATTCTAAATGTGAATGAAGAATAATATGGTGACTTTCTTATACAAATGAAAAACATTGTTAGTGTAAATGCAATAATTTTCATATGAAAATAATTTTTTTTATAAGGGAATATACTTAATCAAATATTTTATCCTCCAACTTCCATTGCGTGTGGATTCCGTATTTGCATCACTCTGCCACTTTACTCCGCCTCTATTTGGGATTTTTTCTACAAGGAACTAAAAAATAAAAAAATAAAAAAGAAGTAATTTAGAAAGTATTTATCAAAATGGGTATTTTAATTGATGTGGGGAAAAAAAGTTGGTTGTGAGTATGATTAGTGTTTAGAAAATAAAAAATAAAAAAATAATTATTTAGAATTATGTTTAGCTATTAGACGCTATTCTAATAAGCGTTTAATTACTTTTTGATTTTTAAAAAATAAATTAATTATTTTAAAATTTTTTAAAAAAAAATTTTACTTTCAAAATTATTAATGTATTTTATAAAATAATCTTAAATATTTATAAATAAGCTCTCATTTTTTTAATTAATAAATATATAAAGATTAATTTATAAAATTAAAAAAATTAATATTTATTGTGTATAAAATATTTAAAAATTGTACATAAAATTAATAACTATATAATATAAAAAATTTTAAAAATACAAATATTATTTACATGTAAAAGAACATTAATATAAAAGAACATTAATATTTATTTAGTAAATTAATAAAATTAGTACAGTGAATGAATTATATTAAATATTTTATAAATATTTAAAAATTGGTATCATTTAGTATTTATTAATTTAATAAAATACTAAATTATGATAAATATTATTAATATGAATTAATAAAAAAGATATGAGTAAATAATTATTGAAATAAATTAATTCAAAATAAATAAAATAATAAAACTTATATATATTCTTTATCATGTTTTGGCAATATCACAATCTCGCAAGTAGTTTGAATTATATCACAATTAAAATTTGCATTAAATCTTGGGACGAGGGGCAGCTCAATGAAGTCTTACAATTACAAAAGATTGAATTATCTTATAAATTTTAATATATCTAGATTTTATGATATTTGTATTTTAAGAAAAAAAAATGGAAGATTCTTGGTTGAATTTCAGATAGATTTTCATAATTTTTCATACTTTTTTCTCTAAAAAGTGACAACTTAGAAAAAAAAAATCAATAATATATAAATATTTTATTAAAAATACATTTAATTACTAAGAATATAAAAAGATCAAATAAATAGAATAAATTAAAAAAATATAATTAAGTGCCATAACTCAGTTGTCTTCTTTATGTTGCAGAATGTAAAATACTGTCTTACCTGCTATGCTAGTGATGTTCTGTATGATATTGCGAGTATGATCAAATTATTTTCTATTTTTTTTCTATTTTTCTAATTTTTTATATTTTTATTTAAATTTTTTGATAAATACTTTCTTATGTTAATTGTGTCACTTTTATTTATTTATTAAAAAAATTAAATCTTAATATATATCAAGATAATTAATACAAATATTTATTTTGTTTTATTTTATTTTTATTATCCCATTATCATTTTTCCTATCCAATTGTCATTTTTCCTTCTCCCATATAATTCGTTGGTTAATAATTATTAAAAGATATTTATTATAAACTAATTATCAAAATTTTATGTTATTAAATATTGAAACTATATTTAAAATATTTATACATTACTTTCATTATTTTATTTATTTTATTTTTAATTTCATATTTCACAGATATTAATTTAATATTTATAAATTATTTTATTTATTTTTAATTAATTTATTTCAATAATTATTTATTCATATCTTTTTTATTAATTTATATTTATAATAATTTAATATTTTGTTAAATTAATAAATAATAAATAATACCAATTTTCAGATATTTATAAAATATTTAATATAATTCATTCATTATACTAATTTTATTAATTTGTTAAAGAAATATTAATACTCTTTTACATGTAAATAATATTTGTATTTTTAAATTTTTTATATTATATAGTTATTAATTTTTTTACAATTTTTAATTTTTTTAATTACAAAAATATAAAGACTTATTTATAAATAATTATAATATTTAAGATTATTTTATAAAATACATGAATGATTTTGTAATTAAATTTTTTTAAGCACTTCAAAGTAATTAATTTATATTTTTGATAACAAAAAGTAATTGGACACTTTTTAGAGTAACATTTAATAATTAGACGCAATTTTTAATAGTTTTTATTACGTTTTAGAAATTATTTTTTTTATTATTATTTTATTTGCTGAACGCTAATCATATAAGGGCTTAGCTCTCTCTATCCTCCACATCAGTCAAAACACTTCCTTTTGATAAATATTTTTCAAGTTACTCCTTTTGATTTTTTTTTTTCTTCGGTTGCCCCCTTTTGGAAAAAATCCCCCTCCATTTCCCTATTTAAACCCCGCAACTTTACGTCTCTTGTGGCTTGAAACGCAAGCTATCCTCTCCTCTTCAGTTTCAGCAACCATTCCTTTCCTCGCCAGAATTTTCTCTTCGGTATATCTTATTTTCCAATTGAACCCCAGACTTCCTTTCCCTTTACAGAAGTACACTCCGAAGAGAAACATGGTGAGCGATAGTGAATCGAAGAGAAGCGCAGAAACTATCAAGTTTCTTTGTAGCTATGGTGGTAAGATTCTTCTACGACCCATTGATGGAAAGCTTCGTTACGTTGGTGGTCTTACTAGAATTCTAGCCGTCGATCGTTCTATATGCTTTACAGGTTTGTTCATCTGTTATTGATTCATTTAATTTCTTTGAATATTAGAGGAATTTTCGATTTCTTTTTTTTTTTTTTAAGAAACTGACCGTGTTTGATTGTTACAGAGCTGATGGTTAAGCTTGGAGAATTTTGTGGATATTCTGTGGAATTGAAGTGTCAGTTGCCGAATGGAAATTTGGAGATGCTAATTTCTATCAAATCCGATGAGGAATTGGTGCTTCTCATTGAAGAATATGATCGATGCTGTCCTGGTTCGAAGATTAGAGCCGTTCTCTCCACTCCAAAGTCACTCAAAACCGTCTCTCCTCCTCCATCAGCTCCTGCAAGTGTCGATTTCTATCCTGTCAAAAATGCCTTCCATTTTCGAAGATCTGGAAGTTGTTCACCGGCGATTGGATATCCCATCGGCGTTTACAAGTACTGCGACAGAGTCCGTTATAATCCATTTCATGGAGAAGAAAAACTAGAATTCTGCTGTGGAGACCCTCGGTGTAATGGGCAAGGAAATCCGAGATTTCGGCGTTTTGACCCTTACCGGAACAAGAATTGGCTGGGGTTAGCAAATTAGCATATAGAAAACTAATTTTTTGAAATGAATTAGTTTATACAAATTGAGGACATAGATAACGATATGGAAAAGAAAATTACAGAGTGAGAAGGGTGAAGTTTTGATATGTGATTGGATTATTAATTTCAGAAATTATTTTTTGATTTTGTTGCCCTGTGCTGTGAGTTGGTTTCTTGTTCCGGCCAATATTTTCGCCGTTAGACCTCCGATTATGGCCGTTAAGTTTAAATCGCATTCATCTGTGATCGTCGCAGATGCTTTCAGTTAGATACAACACGGTTCCTTGAATTCTTTCGAAACTATAGACACAAAATAGTTTTCAATTGGTTTTGGTGTGGACATATATACCTTGTCTTAGGCGAGACGAAAGGTCTTGAGTTGCTTCTTCTTGTTTTCTCTCTCTTTTCTTAACGTGGTCAAAATTTGCATAGTTGATCTGTGTCTAATGTTCTAATGTATTTGTTTGATGATTTGCAGGCTAAAATTGAATCTACTGTAGCTGTGGATCGGACGAGAGAAGCATTTTCTAACAAATGCACATCCATTGAACTTCCTTGAAATTTAGACTCTATGATTGGGAATAATATGATAAATTATTATCACTAAAAAAAATTGCACATATTCATAGAATTTTTAAAAGAAAAAGTAATAAATTTCACATAAAAGGTGATTAGTGTTTTAAAAACATTGAATAATCTCTCGAATAATATTGTTATTGTTTTGATTTAAAACTGCAAAATTGGAGGATTCACACGAATGACATAATATAAAATTGAAAGCCATAATTTAAAAAAAAAAAAGAACTCTTAAGAATTTATTTAGAATAAATTATTTATTAAAAAAAATTTAATTAAATTTTCATATAATTATAGTTTTTTAAATGAAATTATTTTAAAAAAATTAAAAAGAGTTGAATTTTTTTATTCTAAATATGAGAGTTGACTAAAAAATCAATTGAATTATTCTTATAAAATTCTCAATTTTAAATATAGATAAATAATTTAAAATTTAATAAATTTCATCAACTTTTAGTTTTTATTATTCTATTAATCGCTTTTTGGTAAAAAAGTTGATAAATTATTGAAATAAAAATCTTGGAGGTTTTTCTACAATATAGGCACATTGATTTTTTTTTTATTAAAAATAAAAAAAATAATGAAATTTTATATAATTAAAAGTTATGAAACTATAAACTTATGAAAAATATTTTAAAAATTTAACTATAAAAAAATAAAATATAATTAAATTTAAAATTCAAATAAAAAAATATAATCAAGTTCAAATGTTAAGGGCTAATTTGTAATAAATATTTAAAGTTTTATAATTAAAAAATAAAATGTAGAGTCGGCAATAATTCTTAAATATCATAAACTTTTGAAAAATTATTAGGTATACTCAATGTTTATGGTCTCTTACTCACAAAATATACGGGACCCACCATCTTAAATCAATTGTAAAATATTATTTTTTAGTAATATAGTGTATTCAAAAAGTAAATTCATGTATAAGTTAACTCCACGATAAGTCAAATGAAGGTAAAATCTAATTGTATTCCTTGACAAGCCTACTTTCACCTTTATGAGGTCCATTCATTTCTTCCTTTTTAACACCGCGCAAATAAAATGCTAATAGGCTTTTGACTAAATAAATCTAAATGTTTACCTTGATTTTTAATTATATATAAAATTTTTATTTTAGATAATTTAATCATAACTCTCAAAATTAAATTTTTTTTTTTTAAATTTAATAATCAATTTGAAGATTTTGACTTTTTACACTTGAATTGTTATATAGCATGCCATGCCACATTTTTATTTTTTATTTATTTGATTCATCACTCTCCTCCCCCCTCTTTCTCTCACCTTTCCCTCTTCCTCTCGCCTCTCTCTCTCCATCATGCTCTCTCTATCATCTTTATCCCTCGTTCTCTCACTCTCTTACCTCTCTCTTTCCATCGCTCTCTCTTTATCTCTCTATCCCTCATTCTCTTCCTCTCTCTCTCTCTCTCTCTCTCTCTCTCTCTCTCTCTCCCCCCCATTCTCTCTATCTCTCATTCTTTCTCTTTCTCGCCCTCTCTCACTCTCTTTCTCTCTCTATCATGAGTAATCTTGTTCAGTTTGTGTGGAATCCTTACTCTTTCATTTAGAGAGAGAGAGAGAACGAGGGAGAGAAATGAATCAAATAAAAAAAGTTAAAAAATGTGACATGGCATGTTATATGGCAATTCAGAAAAAGCCAAAATCTCCAAATTAGTTTTTGAATTTTTTATAAAAAATTTTCAATTTTAAAAGTTATTATTAAATAATCTAAAATTAAAAATTTTGAATCTAATTAGCAATCAACATAAAGATTTGAATTTACAGTACCAGTTTGACATTTTAAACTTTCCAAACGAAGTACAACGAATAGGCAACAACTATAACACCTTTAATTTTTAAATAATTATTTTATATGTAAATATTATTATTTTATTATATTAAATATTATGAAAATTTATTTGAAATTTATCTGAATTTTAAAAATCGGATTTGATTTTCTTAAGACAATAAATTTCATTGATTTTTGAAAATTAATTTAAAAACTACGTGACAAAGCTAAAAATATATTTGGACTCCACGAATTTTTTTGAGTTTTCTATAATTTTTTTGAAATTTTTGAGCCTTATTTTTGGTCTCAGAGCAGAATAAAAATTTAATTTTTGGTATCCTGAATCAAACCATTTGAATCAAACCGAACCGGATCGGACCAATCGAATTAGACCAGCCTTTTTTTTTCTCCCCTCCTCTTTCTCCCGCGCGCAAACCTCCTCCCCTTTCCCTTTCGATTTCTCTCTCCTCTCCCTTCCCCACCGCCGGCCACCACCTCCCCACCCTCCCCCACTCACCGCGACCAACCTGAGCCCTCACTAGCCGCCGGCCGCAGCCTAGAACGTTGAAAAAATGCCCTATAAGTCTCTTACATGGTTGCACGATTGTTTAGCTTTCCGGCCAAAATTTGGCCGATCTAGTCACCAATTGAACCGGGTCTTATTCCAAACCTTATCTACACCTTGAAAGCTTTCCATAGACACCAAGATCACAAATTTCATCAAGCGGATTGTTCGATTTTAGCCCGGGAAGTTTTAGCCCATTTTGAATTTTGGGCTAAATTTATCCCAAACTGGAAACCTTAGAAAACATCAAAGAGTACCGCCGTGCTCCACACGACGAGAGCTTCATAACAATATAAATTTTAAAATTTTTTGATACCAAAAATTTAATGGGTCCCACGGACTTCGCAGTATTTTTTTAAGCTTCAAATGAGCTTATTTAATTTTATAATAATTTTATTCTAACTCTTGGTATTGTGAGTTTCGCATAGATACCTTCATTTCATAGAAATTCGACCGTCGCCCAGATCTGTAATTTCGAGCCAGATAGACAGGCTGCTAGAACCGTTTTAGAATCGGATTGAAATTGCGATCCTCCATGCCTCGGATGCATTCCAAGCGTCATAATTGATTTAGGTAAACCCGAACCTTGTGTTTCTTTATGTACCTGGTGTCGGTTTTAGAATAAAAATTCATAAAATATTTGTGGGCAGCTAGAAAATTATAATTCCTTTTACATTAGCTTTATAATATTGCTAAGGACCGCAAGGCAAAAGTTTTAGAAATTTTAGAGCTCGTTTGAATTATTGTTAAATAATGTTAGTTTCAGGGACAAAAATATAATTTTCTAAGTTTATGAGTATTGACTGTTTTGAAGGGCCCAGGAGGGGCCATATGATATTGATGAGATGTGGATATGGGAGATGTGTTTTAGAAGTGTTATTTGGATCATTTTGTAGGTTAGGTAGGTTGTAGGTATAGGGAAAACTTTACCGGATTTTCAGCAAAATTTAGGATGTCCTTTGATTCTTCAAAATTTTATTTTAAATAATTATTGATTAGTTTGTAATGTAATTGTTTAGGTAAGCGAGGTCAGCCTTCTTCCTCCGCCCAGCCACTGCAGTGATTTGTGAAGTACAGTGAGTAGATATTGATTTTACTTATAATTTCAGCATTATTATGTATTCAATGCATATTCATATATCACTTATAGATATATATATATATATACATAGTTATTAGCTAGGCATGCCTGGTATTGCATTTGTATTTGATGATGTTGTTGTGATTGTTGCTTTATGGTGATCTAGAGCTCTGTGTGTGTGAGTTGTGTATATGGATATGGATAGGACGGGTAGACGCGACTGGAGCTTGACTCACTTGGACTTGATCCTTATTATGAAAAAGTCGGGATAGGCACGACTTTGAGTTGATCTCGCTGGCTCTCGCATTTGGATATTAGGAGACAGTCTGACTTTGAGTTAATCTCATTGGCGGATGTTGAAACTAAGAGAGCTGTATAGGAGATCAGCTCCCATATGTATATATATGTGTGAGTATGGATTGACATACGGGTGTGTGAGTGCTCCAGATTACCTTTGATGTGATTATGGCTAGACCTGTTTGAAGGTGTTGCATTCATTCTTATGGATGCATTAGACTTAGATAGTTATAGAAATTATTTGTAAAAATCAATATCTTATTCAATGAGTCGAACGCTCACTCCAGTTCACCTATTTTTTTCCAAGCTACAGGGGGACTCTTACTTGTGTTTAACTTGCTTCCCACCTCGCAGGTCTCTGAGTTGCTCTATCTATGTTTTGTGTTATAAATTTTGAAAGTTCTAGAACTTTGCATGTGTTTGAAGAAGATATTTTATTTAACTTGGAAATGTAATAGATTATTATTTAAAATCTGTAACTTAGTAATTTTGTATATGTGGATTTATGGATTGAATAGGTTATATGAATGAGGGAGCTGAGCTCCCATTAATTATATTGAGTTGTTGATGATTGTAAGGGTGAGCTGGGCTTCCCAAATGATTTTACTTTGTGATCACTGTGGGAGTGAGGCGTGAGGCAAAATATCATCCACTAGAATTATATAAAATGCACCAAGTAATACCCAGAAAAGATAGTGAAGTCACAATAGTCTCACTTAAGTACCACCTCCTTAGATAGCATTTCTTAGACATGCACTTTGTAACACCCCAAGATTTTAAATTTTATTATTTTATGAGCATTTTTGGTATTTTAATTTTATTTAAATTTTAGGAAATTTTTTGAGATTTTTCGGATTTTAAAAATCGGGTTCGATTTTCCGAAAATATAAACTTTGATGATTTTTAAAAATTAATTTAAAGACCACGTGGCAAAACAAAAAATATATTTGGAGTCTACGTATTTTTCTGAGTTTTCTTAAATTTTTTCGGAATTTTTGGACCTCGTTTTCGGTCCCGAGGCAGAGTAAAAATTCAAAGTTTTGTATCTTGAATCGGACCGGCTGAATCGAACCGGATCGGATCGGACCGATCGAATCGGGCCGGCCTTTTCCTTTTTCTTCTTTCCTTCCCCGCGCGCGTCGACCTCTCTTCCTTCTCTCTCTCTTTTCTCTCTCCTCCTGTCCCTGCCGCCGGCCAGCCACCTCCCCCTGCCACCCCAGCCGACCGGCGCCGCCTCCCAGCCTCCCCAACCAGCCGGCCGCCGCCCCAAATGGCAGGAAAACGCGCACGAACTCCCTCCCTCGCGCGCGCAGTGTTTCGACTTCCCCAGCCAAAATCCGGCTGATCCAGCCACCAATCGGATCGGGTCTTGTGTCTAAAATCATCTACTCGTCGAGAGCTTTCCATAGACACCAAGAACACCGAAATCCATCAAGCGGTTTGTCCGATTTTTGCCCGGAAAGTTTTTAGCCCATTTCGACTTTTGGGCTAGATTTCTCGCAAACCGTGAATCCCACGAGAAAACCGAGAGTACCAGAGCGCTCCACTCGACGAGAGCTTCGAGGCGACATAAATTTTGAATTTTTTCGACACCGTTTTTCGGTGGATCTCACGAAATTTCGCAGTGTCTTTTCGAGCATTAAATGAGCTTAGAAAATTTTGAAAAATTTATGTACTAACCCCCATGTTGTGGGCTTCGTGTAGGTATCCTCAATTCGCGGAAATTCGACAGTTGACCGGGTCTGCAAATTTCGGGCCGCATGCACTGCATCGAAAAGTCTTCGAATTGGACCAAGGTTTTGGCTACCCCCCCATTGTCAGACGTCCCGAGCGCGTCCCCGAAGTCAGAATCGGCAAAGGTAAACCCGAACCTTGTTTTTACGTAATTTTCTAGTGCTTAAATAGGATTAAAATTCCATAAAATATTCGTGGTAGCTTAGAAAATTATGATTCTTTTTGCAATCGCTTAGTAATATTGTTAAGGACCGCGGGGCAAAGTTTTAAAATTTTTAGAGCTGATTTGGGCAGTTTTTGCAAAAATGGTCAATTATAAGGACTAAATTGAAATTTTACATATTGTGATGGATGATTGATTTGATGGGCCCAGGAGGGGCTGTGTGATGGGATTGAGTTGTGGACATATGGATTGTGAATATAGAAGTGTGTTTTGAGCCCTTTGCGAGTTGGGTAGGTCCTAGGTATAGGGAGACTCACGATTTTCGGCACGACTTAGGACGTATTTGGTCTTTTCTTTGTTTGTATTGAGTCAAATTTATTAAATGATTGTAATAAAATTGTCAGGTGAGCCGGGACAGTCTTCTTCCTCCGCCCAGCCGCCTCAGTGACCGTTGTCAAGTCTGTGAGTAAAATATTAATTTTAATTATAATTTCACTATTATTATATGTTCAAGCATGCCCATGCATCACTTATATGCATATATCTATGTAGATAAACTTTAGGCACGATTTATGTTGCATTCATAACTGTGAAAGTGCCATGTATGTTGTTGTGGTAATTTGGAGCAGTGTGCGTGCGTTGGCGTGCGTGTGATATGGTGTGGACTATGGATAGGACGGGTAGACACGGCTTGAGATCTTCGCTGGGACCCGGTCCTTCGGGGTAGACACGGCTTGAGTTCTTCGCTGGGACCCCGATTTGGTTATTAAGTGGAAGTCCGAGCTGAGTTCTTCGCTGGCACAGTTGGAATTAAGAGAGCTGTATAGGGGATCAGCTCCCATATACAATGATTGATATTATTGGGTGTGTGAGTGCTCCAAATTACCTTTTTGATGTTATGATGTGAAAATATGGTTCATGTTGCATTTCACTCTACAGGTTGCATTAGTTTTAGATAGTTATAGAGATTATGGTTAAAATTGATATTTTACTCTCTGCGTCGAACGCTCACTCCTGTTCAATATTTTTCCAGGCCACAGGAGGATATTTTTGAGGTTAACCTGCTTTTCTCCCTCGCAGGTCATTTATTTATGTTTGTGTAATTCTGTAAACTCCTAGAATTTCCGCATGTGTTAGAAATGTTTATTTGATTTGGGTCTGTAAACTAAATTATTATTGTGGACCTGTAAAATTATTATATGCATGTTTGATGGACTGGATGAGGGAGCTGAGCTCCCATTTATCATTATGATGATATGAGTATGTGGAGGGTGAGCTGAGCTCCCCAATGGATTGTTTATTATTTTTACAGGTCGGGTGAGTCAAAAACTCTCCGTTGGTAGGTCCATTTTATGGCCGGACTCTGTCCGGTTGGTTTCTTGAAATTGGGCCCAAATGGGCCTTAGAGTTGGGTAAATGAATAGTTATGGCTTACTACGGGCCTCGGGGGCTTTAGGCTGGCCCAGGTCCTAGTGCCGGTCTGGCCCATAGGTTGGGTCGTGACACACTTCATACAATCCTAATAGAATCAAACCACTGGTAAGTACCATCTTCCCATAATACTACCACGGTACTAAGAATTTATGCTACAAAAGCATAGATAGATAGGAGTCGCCACCCAGGTAATAACCGAGACATATTCAGTGTTTCTTCTGAGGGTCATGGATGGCAACTTACTCCTTGCAGAGTTTTCATAACTGTCATTACCAAAGCCCAATGTCTAGGTTCAGGATAATGGGTACGTAAGGGGTGCCTAACAACTTCCCCTTACGCCTAGTCTAACTTCTTTAATTCGAGTGTCAGTCCTCTACTAATGTTTCTAGAAGTATTGTTTATTATTCCTTTATTAAACTTTATCATAAAAATGCAATTCTAATCTTACACAAGCAAGTAATTTATAAAAGGATTGTTGTTTATAAACAATTTTTGTGCACAAGTAATTCCTATCTATGGGGTTGCTAATTATTTAAATGATATTTACCAGATGACTAAAATTAATTTATTATTGAAAATTTTATTTACAAACAAATTCAATTTCAAATAAACCTAAGTTTCTATTTAACCTAATTAATTAAATTTTCACCAAGTTATCCTAAGGATAATTAAACTAAATTAATTATGTACATGTGTAATTTATTTTAATATCACATAAGGCCCAAACAATCACAACCTAATAAAGATTTCTAATATGCAAATTTATTTTACAATTACCAAGTATTAAATTAAATTTATTTTACATGCCAAGGTTAGTTTAATTTACAAACAAGATTAATTTTGATTTACAAAGTATTTATTTAAATTAATTACATGCAAAAGTGAGTTAAATTAAAAACAAAGTTAATTTTAATTTACCAAATAAAAATTTTATTATTACTACAATTTCATACCAATGGTTATTTTAGGAATTTAGGATTACTTACTTGTTAATAATTGCAGTTACCATTGAGGCAAGTTATCATTGAAAAAGGGTATTCTTTTCTAGTATGGCAATAATATCCCTGGCTTGGTACCATTTAGCTCCGTGTAAGCTCTACGCAAATGCCCTCTTTGGTACTTACCTTAGGGCTACTTACTAATTTTGTTTGTAATAAAAATAAAGAAACTAAAAAATAAAAAAAAAACTAAAGAAAATAAGAAAATACTAATAACAATTCATATTGAATTATAACTCTAGTCTTCTAAGGGGTTAAAATTCCTAATTAGCTACAACTACCTAAGGGTCCAGGTCTTCCAATATGATTCAAACACTTCATAATACTTCTAAAATTAAGAAAACTCAGAAAAATAAATCAAATATCAATTAGAACTGAAGAACACACAAGAACATACATAAATATACAATTCTCAGATTCTGGTAGATTGACAGTAGTAAGAAATTTGATTTTTGAAAAATAGTTAGACACCCCTAAAAATCATGAAAAAATTATAGAAGACAGCCAAAACATCATACAACATTATAAAATTCATAGATTAGGCAAAGCTTTAACCAAATAATCTACACAAATCGTAAATTTTCCTAATGACAAAATTACACTACTTTTTTTATAAAATTCATAACTCACCAACCATAACATATATATATGCGAAACTAATTGGAAAATATTCACAAGATTCCAAATTAATTTTAGACGCCAGATTTACACAAAAATATTAAGAAATAAGGGAGGTATAGGCTCCACAAGTCGGGTATCCTGCAAATCGAATTTTACAGGAACTCTAATTTCAAACAGCCATAACTTATAAAATATTAAAACTTTTTTAGTGATTCTTGAGCCAAAAATTAATAGAATTTCGTGTAAAATATGAATATAATTTTTTAAATTTTTTTTACAGATTTAGCAAATAATAAAAAATAATAAAAATATGAGAGACATAAAAATGAACATGTGCAGAGTTGTGTATCCCCTCAAATTAAATATGATTAAATGATTTATATGAACATACAAAATAAATTAAAAACAAGGAACATAGAATTAAACATTACATGTCATAGATCTTGAAAAGAAAATAAAAGAACTAACCTTCAAGAAATATAGCAAGAAAGAAAGAAGAACTAAAATAATTTTGACTATTTTTCTCTTTAAATTTTTTTTTTCTTCTTTTTTTTTCTTTTTGTTTTTTTTTGTCTTCTCCTCCCCCTCTTTTTTTTTTTTTTTTCCTTTCTCTAGTAGGGTATTTATAGGGTTTTGGGAGAGAGGTGTGATAGGGTTTGGAGTCCTAGCGTGATAAAGTTCAGATAAGTTAAATAACTAGAATTGCATAATTTTGATAAGACTAAGATATGGATAAGATGTTTCAACTAATAGGAACAGAGGGGAAGGGGAAAGTACCAATAGGGAGTGAGGAAGATGTGTGGTAGGGTTTGAAGTTCTAGTGTGATAAGGTTCAAATAACTTAAACAACTGGGATTGAGGAATTTGGGTGAGACTATGATATGGGTGAGGTGTTTAAATCAAGAGGAAGAGAGGGAAAGGGGGTGGTATCAATAGGGAGTGAGAAAGAGAGTGAGGTCAAAAGGGGAGAGAGAGTTTGTATGGAAGAGGGATAGAGAAAAAAATATTTTCTTATTTTAATTTTCAAAAAATAAGTTAAATGAGTTATATTTAAAATTCCTAACTAAGCTTTCTTAGGTCCACAGGGCCTAATTAAACTTAATTAGATACATTTAAAAACTACCCATATTAAAATTGAAAAAAAAAACAAAATTTTATTTAAATTTAATTAAATTTATTTTCAAAAAAAAACATATTATTATTATTTTTTTCAAGATCATGCTACGGAATTAATAATTCAGTTCCATACTTCCAATTACATCTTACAGTTATACAATTTTGCATCATTGGATTTCCTACAACTTCAATGTACATATTCATCATAAAATAAGGGTCTACAATCATAGGTCAAGTGAGCAAAAAACTTTTCGTTGAGTAGTTTAGTTTATGGCCAAGTTCTGTCAGGTTGATTTCTTAAAAATAGACTTAAATATGAGTTTTAAGTTTAAGCTAGAGAATAATTAGACTTATTATGGATTTTGAGGGTCTTATGCCAATCCAAGTCTTTAAAATAAAAAAATATCATAATTGTACTTAAAAAAATAAAATATAAACATAATACAAATATGAAATAAAAAATTTCATATTATTACAATTTTGTAAAAAAATATTTAAAATAAATTATTTTTAACAAAATATAATAGTAATTATTTTAAATTAAATGATTTAACTGTATTAATAAAATAATTAATTTAATTATTCAATAAAAATACACTTCACCTGTTAGTAATCTATTACGAATTGGTAACTATTTCACTCTACGATTTTTTCTATAAGCTCAAATCTATTTCAACTGTTCTTTGTCGTAATATCCCAATTTCCCAACAGGGATTATTCGTTCAACTAATGTGCTAAATGTAAGTGAAGAATAATATATATATATATATATATATATATATATATATATATATATATATATATATATATATATATATATATATGAGATTGTTTTTTTTATTTAACAATAAAGTTTAATTTCATACAAAATATAAAGAGTAAGTTTAACCTTAATCCGTTTTCTCTATTCACATACATTTTTAGATTTTCCACTAATTATAAAAAAATAAATTTATATTTACACAAATGAAAAACCATTATTACTGTAAATGCAATAATTTATTATATAAAAATAATTATTATACAACGGAATATGCTTAATCAAATAATTTGTCCTCCAGATCCTTTCCGTTTCCAAGAAGGTTTTCAACTCCCATTGGGTGTGGGTCCCGAATTTGGCGTCACTCTACCGCCTTACTCCTACCCCACCTCTATTCCCCTATTTATACCCCGCAATTTCACATTCCCTTCGGTTTGGAACAGAAGCCATCCTCTCCTCTTCAGTTTCAATAACCCTTCCATCCCTCGCCAGAATTTTCTCTGCGGTGTTTTCTTTTCCAACCGAACCCTAAGCTTCCTTTCCCTTTTGCAAAAGTACACTCTGAAGAGAAACATGGTGAGCGATGGTGAATCAAAGAAAAGCGCGGATACTATCAAGTTCCTTTGTAGCTATGGTGGTAAGATTCTTCCACGACCCGTTGATGGAAAGCTTCGTTACGTTTGTGGTCTTACGAGAATTCTAGCCGTCGATCGTTCTATATCCTTTACAGGTTTGTTCATCTGTTATAGATTCACTTAATTTCTTTGAATATTAGGGGAATTTTCGATTTCTTCTTTTTTTTTTAAAAGAACCTGACCGTGTTTGATTGTTGCAGAGCTGATGGTTAAACTTGGAGAATTTTGTGGATATTCTGTGGAATTGAAGTGTCAGTTGCCGAATGGAAATTTGGAGATGCTAATTTCTATCAAATCCAATGAGGAATTGGCGCTTCTCATTGAGGAATATGATCGATGCTGTCCTGGTTCGAATATTAGAGCCGTTCTCTCCTCTCCAAAGTCACTGAAAACCGTCTCTCCTCCTCCATCAGCTCCTGCAAGTGTCGACTTCTATCCAGTCAAATCGCCTTTTAATGCCTTTGATTATCGAAGATCTGGATATCCCTTCGGCGTTTATAAGGACTCCGTCAGAGTCCGTTATAATCCATTTCATGGACAAGGAAAACCAGAATTCTGCTGCGGAGACCCTCGGTGTAACGGACAAGGGAACCCTAGATTTTGGCGTTGTGACCCTCACCGGAACAAGAATTGGCTGGGGTTAGCAAATTAGCATATAGAAAATTAATTTTTTGAAATGAATTAGTTTATACAATACAAATTAAGGACATAGATAATGATAGGGAAAAGAAAATACAGAGTGAGAAGGGGTGAAGTTTTGATATGTGATTGGATTGTTAATTTCAGAAATTATTTTTTGATTCTGTTACACCCTGTCCGGCCAATATTTTTGCCGTTCGACTCCTATTCCGAAATCACGACATTCATCTGTGATCGTCACAGATATTTTCGGTTACATCATGATTTTGTTTTCAGGTGCGATATTTTCAGTTAGATACAACATAGTTAAATTCTTTTATGATTTTGTTTTCAGTTGGTTTTAGTGTGGACACATATACCTTGTCTTAGGCGAGACGAAACGGCGTAAGTTGCTTCTTTTTATTTTCTCTCTTTTCTCAATGTGGTCAAATTTGCATAGTTGATCTGTGTCTAATGTTCTAACGTGTTTGTTTGATGATTTGCAGGCTAAAATGGGAATCTATTTTAGATGTGGACCAGAGGAGAATCATCTTCTAAGAAATGCACATCTATTGAACTTCCTTGAATTTGGACCTTACGATTTCTTTATCTTTATGAGGCCCATTAATTTCTCCCTTTGACAGTACCATAAATCTCTCCTAAAATACCATAAATATAGAAAGAAACTGGAAATAAAAGTACTTCTCTTAAGTTGCAACACTATCAAGGAAATTTGTTTAAATGGCTCAGTATAAAAAAAATAATAAATCAGAGATAACAAGACAAAATATGAGTACAAATAGTTGAATCAATTTAAGAAACTATGTATTTCACATTACAAGGCATGAAAAGTGAATAAAAAAATAGCTGTGCAGAAAGATGCTAGTCATAGTAGGAATTTTCATATAATTTTCATTTGAACAATTTTTGCCTGCATATGATTTCTTTGTCTTTCATGTGGATGTGACTTCTATATTAAGAATTGTTCTATCAATGCACTAATGATTTTGCCTTATATATTTGGTGTAATATGATTCTAACTATCTCTTTTTTATGTCATGTGAACTAACGTATCTCTTAGTGACTTTAGTTCTCATACATCTGTTTTAACAATCTCTGCTTCTTACAGACATAACTTATATTCCTTATCTTATAGTATCTATGAATTTTTGATGATTTTTAAATAATTTGTAAATGATGTAACAGGGTTGAGCTGTACTCCCCTAATTTTAGTTTTTTTTATAATTATTGGATTAAGTTGGCTTGAAATAAAATTATAATAGTTAATTTAAATTATTTTATATGCATATTGGGCCTCAATTGTGGGCTGGTAATAGGTTGGAAAACAATAAGGCTTACTATAGGCTTCAGGGGCTTTATGCTAGCTCAGATCCTAGTGCCGGTTTGGCTCATAGGTTGGGTCGTGACAATATAAAATAATTATATTATTTGTAGTGTCAGATTTTGCTATGATAATGCTACATGGCTTGCTTAAAATTTGTACATAATGCAATTTGATTTACTTTACACTTAATTTACACTCGAAACTATCAAGTCCTGTTTAATACCACCAGAGCTGGTAAGATATTGCAATTTAATTTGCTTTGCACTTAATGTTTGTGTGTATATATATATATATATACTTATAACATAAGATTTGTCACGACCCAACCTATGGGCCGGACCGGCACTAGGACCTGGGCCAGCTTAAAGCCCCCGAGGCCCGTAGTAAGCCTAACTATTCCTCAAATCCATAACCAGACCCACAATTTAGGCCCAATATGCAAATAAAATAATTTAAATTAAGCTGTTATAATTATATTTCGGGCCAACTTAGCCCAGAAATTATCAGAAATAAAAATTTGGGGAGCCCAGCTCAACCCTGTTACCTCATTCATAACCATTTAAAACTCATAAAATTTTTTTCTTTTCATTTATTAATACGCAAACTTGAATTCATACAGTCCCTGACAGACTTAATGCTACTACTAGCACATGCGGAGTCCTAAATTACAAATTTAGAGAATAATAATACAATTAAATAATCGACGTTAAACCTGCGAGAAAGAAAACAGGTCGCTCTGTAAAATAACTCCTCCTGTGGCCTGGAAAAATATTGAACAGGAGTGAGCGTTCGACTCAGAGAGTAAAATATCAATTTTAACCATAATCTCTATAACTATCTAAATCTAATGCACCCTGTAGAGTGAAATGCAACATCCACATCATTTTCACATCATAACATCAAAAAGGTAATTTGGAGCACTCACGCACCCTGTAGCATCAATCATAATATATGGGAGCTGATCCCTATCTGACTCTCTTAAATCCAACTGGTGCCAAAAAGAACTCAGCTCGGACTTCCACTTAAATACCAAATCGGGGTCCCAGCGAAGAACTCAAGCCGTGTCTACCCCGAAGGACCGGGTCCCAGCGAAGAACTCAAGCCGTGTCTACCCGTCCTATCCATAGTCCACACCACATCACACGCACGCCAACGCACGCACACTGCTCCAAATTACCACAACAACATACATGGCACTTTAACATTTATCAATGCATCAAAAATCGTGCCTAGAGTTTAACTACATAAATATATGCATATAAGTGATGCATGGGCATCTTTGAACATATAATAATATCGAAATTATAATTAAAATTAATATTCTACTCACAAGATAATGTCGACTATTGTGGTCTTTGGATGCAGGAAAATAGTTGATCTCGATCACCTAATAATTAAATTATAAATTTATTAGTACTAACTCAAAATAAAACTCTAAAGAGGCAATAGACAGCCTAATTCATGCCGGAAATCCGGCAGAGTTTCCCCTATACCTGGGACCTACCCAACCTGCAAAGAGGCTCAAATAACACTTCTAAATTCTCAATTTCCACAATCACATCTCATTAATATCACATGGCCCCTCCTGGGCCCTCCAAATCAGACTATACTCAAAATTTTAAAAATTACGTTTTAGTCCATATAATTGACATTTTTCAAAAATCCACTCAAACAAGCTCTAAAAATTCTAAAATTTTGCCCCGCGATCCTTAATAATATTATAAGGCTATTGCAAAATGAATTGTAATTTTCTAATCACCCATGAATATTTTATTCAAGAATTTTACTCGATTCCATAAGTTTCCAACAGCTAACATATTCCTAATTCAACCCAATTAAATATTCACATATTTAAACCTCCATCCTCAAGCTTCAACCAATTATATAAAATTTAATTATCTTAATTTCAATTAATCTTATATGCCCACATGCTAAAAATATAACTAAAATCCATCCTTATTTCTCAAAAATATTCTACGATCACCCAAAAATTCAACTAACACCATAGAATATCTCCAAATAATTTTACTTTCATCATATATTTTTCTTAGAATTTTTCTCCAATTTTTCCTGTTTAAGAAACACTGTATTTATGCTCCACGCATGCAGAAATAATAAAAATTGTCTTACCCGAAGTTTATCTGTGTCTCAAAAATTCCAAAAATTTATGAGGAAGCCTCTGGAAGTTGAACCATCTCCATAGCTCACCGGAGCCACCGCCGGCACCACCGCGCACGGTGGCCGGCCGCCGGTCACCGGCGACATTTGCCGGATCCGATCATACCACCATGTTCCTCTCCTCTTCCTCAGTCCATATGTGGTCTCGGATCGTCGATCCAACGGTCGGATCGTCGTAGATCTGACGAAAAAGCTTGAAAAACCCGAAACTTCTCTCCTCCATATCTCACTCATCCGACCTCCAGGTGCTGCAAAAGTGGTAGCAACAGAAAGCGCTCGGAACAAGCTTTCCAACGCCACCGAATCGCCTCGATCGGACGTCGGACGGCCGAATCGCTATGAAAGCCGCCGCTTGTCTTGCGCGTTTTCTCTCTCCTCTCCCTCTCTTGCCGCCGTTTCTGGTGGTCTTGGTGGTCGCCGGCCGGTGGAGAGCTGCTTGGGACGTCGCCGGCCGGTCACCGGAGAAAGGAAGAAGAAGAAGAAGAAAGGGAAGGAGAGGGAAAGAAGAGAAATGGGAGGGGGTCCTCCTCCCGTTTTTCTTTTGAATTTTTTTTTTTTTTTTTTTTTTTTTTATATAAAAATGGCTGCTGTGACAGTGGGAAAACCCACTGTCACACGCCAATTCCCATCAATCAAATTTTTTTTTTTTTTTTTTTTTAAGGGTTGTTACAAAGATAATCCAATTTGCTTAAAAGAAATTTAGATACAAACAACTGAATTTCTTTAAAGTTCATTTCATTGCTTACACCGATTAGGCATAAATGACTTGACCTTTATTATGCTAAATCAACTCATGAAATTTTATATTTTTTTAATAAAATAAAGATACCACTGCTACAACCCCATTCACATCAACACCAACATATGCTAATGACATTGCTTGTGATGCTGTAATATCCATGAGAGACAGGAAGTCAAATTTGCATCAAGAGCTTAGTTTCATGTAAAAATGGATAGTAAAATTGTAACAACCTGATTTTTTCTTAAATTATATTTTCTTAAATTCAAAATATTATTTTGAATTATTTTGAATTACATATTTCAATTGGATGTTATTTTAATAAAATTACCATTATTTAGAAATTTATATTTATGTCATGGATTTAATTATAAACATTTTCAAGAATTTATTTAAACATGTTATAATTATTATTATTATTATTATTATTATTATTATTATTATTATTATTATTATTATTATTATTATATTTTCTTTGTGGTTTAATTTTCATATATAGTATTTTGGGATTTACTTGAAAAACATATAAAAGATCAAGGACTTATTTGAAATTTTTTCTAGGAATGAATCTAGACAATATGTATGTCTAGATTCATTCCCAGCAATTAAAAAAAAGGTCTCAGCAGTAAAAAAAAACCTTCCCCCCCCCCCCCCCCCATCGTTCTCTCTCCTCTCTTCACCCATTTTCTTTCCTCCCTACCATTTTTTCCAAAGAACCACCCCACTACCGCTTCGAGGAGTTCCCCATCTTTGGGTGACATTGGCGGCCAGGTTTCTTTGGCTATAAGCGATAGCGGCACATGTAACACCCCTATTGGTATAGCCTGGTATATTTCACTGTTCCGGTGACCGGTGTCGGTCCGGACAATTAATGGGATTAGGGCCACACTTAAGACAATTTGAGAAACCATAAACACAAATAATTAGTAATGTTTAATTAGTTAACTATAAATAAGAAAAACAGAACATAAGAGGTTAAACGAGCCGAGAGTCACAACGATGAGTGACCTCCTGAACGCAGCTGAAGTCATTTTAAACTCAAATTTGAACCGTAAAAAGTGACGCTGCGGTCCTTAGGACCCTTATGGACACAGTGGAAAAGAGAAAATCACGAAAAAGAAGTCAAATAATTAGGTCAGGGAGCCGAAAGAACTATGGAATTATTTGCAAACCGGGATGAACCTGCGAGGGGCGATTTGTTCAATTGACCCAGAGTGACTCGACCTAATCACAAATAAAATCGGAGAAAAGAAAATTTCGGAATCGAGAATTAAATTAAAGAACTAATAGAAAAATAATAAATAGAAAAAAAAAAGAGAAAGAAGATGGAAAAGTCAAAGTTGATGACATCATGAATGATGTCATAAACAAATTAATTAAGTGAATTATTTAATTGGACTTTTTGTGGCTGACGCCCTAAGTCGCAAGACTATGGCAAGTCTACGGGTTACTCCTTTGTCTTTGGTACATGAGTTAAGATCATTGCATGCCAGCTTAGAGATTAGTGATGATGGGCAGACAGTAGTTGCATGGCATGTACAGCCAGTGTTGATTGATCAGATAAGAATGGCTGCTCAGAATGATCAGAAGTATCAGAAGTTGATGGAAGAAGTCCGACAGGGCAAGAAACCAGAATTCTCAATCAGAGATGATGGTCTATTGCTACACTGAGGCGTAATATGTGTTCCTAATGATGTTGATTTGAGGCAGATCATTTTGAAGGAAGCACATGAGTCTCCTTTTGCCATGCACCCTGGTGGCACAAAAATGTATAGAGGGCTAAAGGAGCATTACTGGTGGATGGGTATGAAGAGAAACGTGGCAGAGTTTGTATCCAAATGCCTAACTTGTCAGCAAGTAAAGGCAGAGCATCAAGTACCCACTGGGTTGTTACATCCACTACCAGTACCAGAATGGAAATGGGAAAGAATAACGATGGATTTTGTGATGGGACTTCCGAGGACACAGAAGAGTCATGATGCAGTTTGGGTCATTGTTGACAGACTGACTAAATTTGCTCATTTTCTGCCAGTCCGGATGGACTACAGTTTGGACAGATTGGCCAGGTTGTACATTGATGAGATTGTGAGATTGCATGGAGTGCCAGTATCTATCGTGTCAGACAGAGATCCTAGGTTCACTTCTAGATTCTGGGGTAGTCTTCAGAGAGCCCTAGGAACTATATTGAACTTCAAGATCGCATTCCACCCACGCATGCATGGCCAGTCTGAGAGGGTAATTCAGATATTGGAGGACATGCTACGGGCTTGTGTGATTGAGTTTGAGGGTAGTTGGGATACACACTTGCCTTTGATTGAGTTTGCTTATAACAACAGCTACCAATCAAGCATTGGGATGCCTCCATATGAAGCTTTGTATGGCAGGAAATGTAGAACCCCGTTGTGTTGGGATGACGTGGGTGAAAGAAAAATGATTGGACCCGAAATTGTTCAACAGACTGAAGAGAAAATCAGGGTGATCCGAGATCGACTTAAGACTGCATCAGACCGTCAGAAGTCCTACATTGATCTGAAAAGAAGGGATATTGAGTATGCAGTGGGTGAGAAAGTTTTCCTCAAGGTTTCTCCTTGGAAGAGGATTATGAGATTCGGCCGAAAGGGGAAACTAAGTCCTCGTTTTATCGGGCCATATGAGGTTCTGGAAAGAGTGGGTCCTTTGGCATATCGGTTGGCACTACCTCCAGAGTTGGAGAAGATACATAATGTCTTCCATGTGTCTATGTTGAGGAGGTATCGATCAGACCCATCTCATGTACTACCAGTAGAAGAAATTGAAGTGAATCCAGACCTCACATATGAAGAAGAACCCATAAAGATTCTGGCTTATGAGGTGAAGCAGCTACGGAATAAGCAGATACCGTTGGTAAAAGTGTTGTGGAACCATCATTCGGGCCAAGAAGCTACTTGGGAATGAGAGGAGGACATGAGGAGACAACATCCACAGCTGTTCAGAGATTGATACCAGGTAAATTTCGAGACAAAATTTATTTAAGGGGGAGAGAATTGTAACACCCCTATTGGTATAGCTCAGTATATTTCATCGTCTGACCGATGTCGGTCCGGACAATTAAGGGGATTAGAACCACACTTAAGACAACTTGAGAAGCCATAAACACAAATAATTAGTAATGTTTAATTAGTTAACTATAAATAAGAAAACAAAACATAAGAAGTTAAACGAGCCGAGAGTCACAGCGATGAGTGACCTCCTGAACGATCGCTAAGTCATTTTAAACTCAAATTTCAACCGTAAAGTGACGCTGCGGTCCTTAGGACCCTTATGGACACAAAGTGGAAAAGAGAAAATCACGAAAAAGAACCGTTAAGTCGGTCAAATAATTAGGTCGTGGAGCCGAAGAAATATGGAATTATTTGCAAACCGATGAACCAGGGGCGATTTGGTCAATTGACCCCGAGTCGACTCGACCTAATCACAAATAAAATCGGAGAAAAGAAAATTTCGGAATCGAGAATTAAATTAAAGAACTAATAGAAAAATAATAAATAGAAAAAAAAAGAGAAAGAAGATGGAAAAGTCAAAGTTGATGACATCATGAATGATGTCATAAACAAATTAATTAAGTGAATTATTTAATTGGAATTTTTGTGGTCTTCCATACACTAAAATAAATAAAGAAAAGAAATGAAAAAAAAAAATCAATTTTGGTCTTCTTTCTTCCCTTTTGCCGTCCCATTCCTCTCTTCCCACTCCTTCACCATATTTCACCATTGTTAAGGGAATAAAAGCTTGAATTTCCCTATCTTAACCTATAAATTCACAAAGTCTCCACACAAAAATTTCTCCTTACATGTTGAGAGAGCATTAGAGAGTAAAAAAAAGAAGAAAGACTTGAAGAAAGGGGAGCCTAAAAATCCTCCAAGCAAGGTTAGTATATTAAACTCCTTACTTTCCATTTTAAATGCATAATTAGTGGTTGAAAGTGATTTTAGAACTTGATTAAATGAAATAAAAACATGGGAGAAGGACCAAACTGAAATTTGGGCAGCTTGAGAGGAGTATGATTTACATGAATTTGACGCATTAGAATAAGTTTAAAAGCTTTGATTAGTGAATGGTTAAGGTTAAGTGCACTAGTTGTGATTTAATGCATGAGATGGAAGAGCTAGGGTTTGAATGTTAGGGTTTTGAGGCAAAAATTTGGAGAAGTGCATAAATGGAGTGTTGGACCTATTGTGAAGTGAAATAATGGTCAATTATGACCAAATAAGTTGTGTGGGAATGGTAGAAAATTAAGCCAAATTCGTAGGTCAATGAAAATTAAACCTACTTTGAAGGACCAAAACTCAAATTTTACAAGCCTAATGGATATGCCACCAATTGGAGATGAAAATAGACATAAAAGAGCACAATTTTCATTAAGGAACCATGGCAAAAAACTGACCAAAACTTGGTGAAACATTTGACCAAAGTGAATTGATAGCAGTCGCCTCTCAAGATTAATTGACCAAATGAACAGTAACTGTTCATTTGGTCATAACTCGAGCTAGGTAGATCAAATTGATCTGAAATTTTAACCGTAATTAGATAAGATATAGATCTAAAACTTTCATGGTGGACACCAATCCAAATTATGTCATTAACCTAATCAAATCATTGAGCAAAGTGAAATTTACTGTACTGAGATTTCCAGAATTTCCATTTGAGCAGCAATGTTTGAATGGCTATAACTCCCTCTAGAAAACTCGGATTTAGGCGATTCTTGAACCGATGGAAACCTAAGACATAGTAGAACATTTCATATGAAGAAAGTTAGACCAAATTATGAACTTAACTTAATCAAATTACTGACCAAAGTTGGACCAAAATCTGCCAGAACCCAAAAATGCAGTATAAACAGTGCATGTGAACAGTAAACTTATTTTGTCCATAACTTGATCTACAAAACTCCAATTGAGGTGATCCAAAAATGAGAATACACTTAAGACAATAAGGAACATTTTCTATGAAGGAAGTTTTATCAAATTCCAACAGTAGACCGACCAATGAAACAGTGCAACTTCGGAGAACCAAAACCGAAAATTGGCAATTTTGCCAAAATGACCTAAGCTTTAAACAAATGACCAAAACCAACAAGTTTGGTGACCAAAATGTGGTATGTGGGTGAAGTTGGAGTTCCCATACCTATTAAGCCTTAGAAAGTCAATAATTTGACTTGAATAGTGCAGTGAATAATAACCCAAAACACAAAAATTTCGAGAACATCGAATTTAACACGTTAGAGCTAGGTAAATGTGAAGTTAAATTTATTTTGGATTTATTTTAAGTTTTAGTACTGAAACATTGGAAAATTTCGTGTTTCAGTGGAAAAGAATACCGGGACAGAACCCGAAGAGTCGAGTCAAGGCCAACAGGCGACTCGTTTGAGGTTTGTGCACAACATATACTTTTATAATCATCTTTTGCATATCGTTTTGATTAATATGAAATATCGGATTATGGAATTCTTATGATGTTTGATCTAAATTGTTGAAAGTTATTATGTATATTTGAAAAGACAATGTTTAGCAAATTGTTAAGATAAGTTTTGAAACCACAGTGTCGTGACCACATATTTGAACACCTCACTAGCACGACTAGTGGGGGTAATTAGTTTTGAATTTTGATTCCATCTCTGGAGAAGTGTTGAGGTGTGCCAGTAGAAGAGGATGTGAATGGATATCCATATATTTGAGCTAGCTAGCCTTGTGATATGATTTCTCTTTAGCCTCTGGCTATTAAGATTCTATTTGTTTCGAATGGCATGATCTAACTGTGGGTTTTATGAAATGTGTTTTGATACTTTGAAATGAACTTGGTTTGCATTAAAATCTCATAATTCATGTTTTGTGTTTAATGCTCATGTTTAGTCAAATTTTTGAATAAACGTGATTTTATTTTTGCATAAAGATTATTTTAGTATGTTGTGTACCACTGAGTCCTAGTACTCATGATAGCTTTATTATTGCCGCAGATCTGAGAGACTAGAGGAGCAGCAGACTGAGCTGCTAAGGTGTGAGAAGCTACCAGCCTAAAGTTTTCGGGTATAATTTATACCCTAACTGTAAATACTTCTTTTGATGTATATATTGCACATAAATGTATGGACATGTAAAAATAGGTCTTGAGCAGCTTGTACACAAATTTGTATGAAGTTTGTAATAAAGTTTAGTTTGTGTTTCTTTTGATATAAATTTGTAAGGTTGTGTATAAATTATTTTGTTTTTAATGAAATATGAATGATATTGATTGACAGTATTTTGAGAATTATTGAACTTGTGAATTTTGAGAAATTGATTGAGTTTGATTGTGAAACCGAAGTAGGGGTTGAGAAAAACTTTTAGAAGTGCTTTTTACAGGTATTTGAAGAACGGTTTTCTCAAAATACAGAGGAAACTCTGTCAAAATTTCTATAGAATTTACGAAAAACTAAAATGGACCAAAAATATTAACTAGTTTTAATTTTAACTAAATGTTTTAAATGCCTATTAGAAAATGCTCACCACTTATCAAAAATAAGAAAATTGTTTTAAAATCCCTTGTAGGGTACTTAATGAGTTATCGGTAGGTGAAGTTCGGTAGTTCATTAGGTATTCTACGGGATCATGTTATGCCTTACAGAGGGGTAAGGTGTGACAGCACAAATGGAGCAATTTCCTCTTAAAATGTGCGCGCAGGTAGCTCAACTTCCAGGTGCGATTCCGGCTTCATCCGACATCCGATCAAGGCTATTCAGGTGGCGTTGGAAAGCTTATTCCGAGAGCTTTCTTTTGATACCAATTTTGCAGCATTTGGTGGTCAGATGAGTGAGATATGGAGGAGAGAAAATTTGGATTTTTCGAGCTTTTCGATCAGATTTAGGACGATCCGACGTTGAATCGATGATCCGAGACCACCATTGGACTCAGGGTAACGAAATCTTTGAGATGGGACTGACTCTGCTCTAATCGGAGACTGTTTGAAAAAGGCGATTATTGGACGGTCCAGATCACTTAGTGAGACTTTTGGACTTTTTCAATTTTCAAAAATTAAAAATAATTTTATGATAATTGTTAATAATTTTTGGGCTTAATTTAGGTATAATCGGATCAATGATAGCTTATCGACACTCGGGATCGCGTTTTCGGCCAGATCTAGCTGCCTAGCAGCCCATCTCGGAACGTGGTAAATATTATAGTTGATCATAATGTTTTCAAATGCCCCAATCACATTCAGGCATCATATTGGCATAGGTAAACCTGAACCCTAATTTTCCTTAATTACCTAGTATCGAGTTTAGAATAAAAATTCATAAAATATTCATGAATGATAAGAAAATTATAATTCTTATTGCAATAATCTTATAACCTTGTTAAGGACCGCGGTACAAAATTTTAGAATTTTTAGAGCTAGTTCGAATGATATTTGCAGAATATTAGTTCTAGAGGCTATAACTGAATCTTTTGATTTTATTAGATTGGCTGATTTGGATGGACCAGAAGGGGTCGTGTGATATTGATGAGATATAGAGATGGGATGTGTGATTTAGTAGTATTATTTGAACTACTTTGCAGGTTGGGTAGGTCCTAAGTACAGGGAAAACTCTGCCGAAATTTCAGTAAGATCTTAGGAATTATTTTGATTTTATGGTTTAAATCAATTATTTAATTTTGTCAGTCTTTTGATAGAGGTTAGTGTGTATGTTTAGGTGGTCGGTATCGACCGTCTTCTCCTTCCAGCCGGACCACTTGCAGTCCAGTCAACTAATCTGTGAGTAGATATTAATTTTATTTACAATTTTAATATTATTATATATTCAAGGCATGCTCATGCATCATATATAAATATATGTATGTAGCTAAATATTAGGCACTCCTTGTGTTGCATTTTAAATTGATGAAATTATTGTGGGTGTCGTCTTAGGGTAATTTGGAGTTGTGTGCATGTGTAGGCGTGCGTGTGGTGTTGTTTAATGGATATGGGTAGGACGGACAAATCAACTTTGGCTAGTCTCGTTTGGGGCTCGGTCCTTTTGTGAAAGTCGAGGTGAGTACGACTTTAAGTTGATCTCTCTAACCCCTGCATTTGGATTATTAAGCAAAAGTTTGGCTCGAGTTGATCTCGCTGATCCCCACATTTGAATTATTAGGCGAAAGTTTGGCTCGAGTTGATCTCGCTGGCAGGCATTGGATTAAGAGAACTGTATAGGAAATCAGCTCCCATATATATAGATATCTGATGTGAAATATGAGTGTATGAGTGCTCTAAATTATTCTTTGTGCTAGTGTTGTTAATTGAATTTAGCTGAATATGATTATCTGTATTGCATTTCAACTTTAGGGATACATTAGTGCTAGATAGTTATAAAATTATATTTAAAATCAATATCTTACTCTATGAGTTAAATGGTCACTTCTGTTCACCATTTATTTCTAGGCTCTAGGAGAAGTTTTTTTTTCAGAATAACTTGTTTCCTTCTTCGCAAATTTATTAACAGTTATTTATTTGTATTATTTTTCAAAATTGTAATATAGAATTCTGCATGTGTTAGTAGTAGTAATAATCTTGTCAGGTACTATGTAAATTTAAGTTTTGATGTTTTAATAAATGCAAAATTTTTATGATATTTAAAATATTTACAAATAATGGTATCAGGGTTGAGCTGGGCTCCCTTAACTTTAGTTTTTAATGGTTATCTGGCTGGGTTGATTTGAATAAAAATATAATATTTTATTTTATTTTATTTATAAGATAGGCCTCAATTTTTTGTCCTGGTTATGAATTTGGGAATAATAAGATTTACTACGAGTCTTGAGGGCTTTATGTCAGCCCAGGTTCTAGTGCCTATCTGGCCCATGGAATCGAGTCATGACAAAAATAATTGTCAAATAATAATCAATAATACCAAGGCTAGTTCTTTTCCTTTTTCAAAAAAAAAAAAAAAAACCAAGGCTAAGAGGTTGTATATCTCGCTCTTATGTTGCGTTGTGCAATGCAAAATGAAATTGTTATTTTCTTCACAACTCTTTCAATGATTTTCATATAATTTCCATCCATGGATAGGTTTAATTTCATGGCAAATAAACCAATGAAAATAGAATAAAATATTTACTCTTGAAATAATAACCAATACATACAAAGTTTAATAAAATTATAATCTAAACCCATTGATTTTTTTCTCCATAACAAAATTATCAATAATCCCAATTTTTTGTTTCCTTTGAATTTAACTCAAAATCAATCAGATCCACATAATATTATACATAACTCATAAAAAAAAAATGCCTATTAAACCGAACCATTGGATTTAGATATTAGCATCCTGACTAAAATTCCAACAAGGAAATTGATCTGAGTATTCTTATTTATCCCTTCGATTTCTTGTTTGTCGATTTATTCAATGTCAAGCATACGAGAGCTACCTTCACCAAACTTTTTATTGTAACAATATTGATTGTAAACATCAATAGCTTCTTCGTAACTATTGAAAGAATTGTAAACATTTCCACCCACACTTAAAACAGCCGATGCATAATCCTGTCATTAAGAAAATACTCCATGAGTTCTACCTTCAAAGACAACGTAATATTTTCCTTTTTTTTTTCTCACTTATGAAAATTGGATCACCTTCTATTGTTGTAGAACTTGAAGGGCGTATGAGATGATAAATGAAAAATCGATTTGAAAATAACAAAAAAACAAAAGGACACCGTAGATGATATAGAGTCTCCTACTTGAGAGAAACTAGAGATAGGTTATTACTGGTTAGAGCAATGATGGGTTGTGATAGGTTAAAAGGATGGCGGGTTGTGATAGGTTAAAGGGATGGCGGGTTGTAATAGGTTGAAAGAATAGTGAGTTGTAATAGGTTGAAAGGATGGTAGATGGTGGATGGTGTCTGATTGATTGAATAATTGGTGAAAAATGGTAGGTTAAAAAATTGACAATATTTGATTGGATGCTCAATAATGAAAAGAGACAGAATTTATAAATTTTCAAATTCGAATTTGAAAATTTCATGGAGGGCTATATAAACATTTCACATTGAAAAAGTACCTAGAATTTACTAAAATACCCTCATATGTACGTTTTGTACATTTCATGTGTACACAACCTTTTTTCCGATAAATATTTGAATTCACAATACTAGTTTGACGTCTTAAACTTTCCAAACAAAGTACAACGAATAGGCAACAACTATCTTCAGCCAGTTTCTTACTCAAATTCTTCGCCTTCAAATTCCTCTACATTATTATCATCAACATCATTATTAAAGTCTTCTTTATCATTATAAACTGTAGTTTTCCCAATTACTTATCATTTAATTCTTAAACCACCTCATTTAATTCAAAACGATAAATTTTTTGAAAAATTCACTTTCTAAAAATTACATTTACAAAGAAAGTTGCTTCCTATAAAGTATGACTTGAATTTATTTAGTTAGTACATTCAATTTCTAAAATATAAAAATATATTAAAGAACAGTGATAATAAAATTGATAAAAATATTTTTATTCTAAATATAAGTATAATATTAAAAGATAAGAGCAAGGGCGAAGTAGAAAGATTAAGAAGTCTACTTACTTGGATTACGCTCAATAACTTAATTTTCAACTTCTTGGACAGTTGATAAATGTGACAAACTAAAAAAGCTATATTGTAACCTTTTTTTAGAAACTTAAAATTCCTAAATTAAGCTGCTCCAAACGAAAACATCTCATAAATTACACTAAACTGAACAAAATTGTGATGAAAGAAAATACATATCTACTATATAAATAAAAATAATGTTCATAACATTAGATGCGTTCAATATTCCCATTTATTTTATGTTAATTAGTTATAGGAAATTTTGAGATGGAATACAAACCAAACAAAATAAAAAAATATCATAATTGCACTTTAAAAAAAATAAAATATAAACATAATACAAATATGAAAATACAAAATTTCATATTATTGCGACTTTATTTAAGAAAAATTAAAATAAATTACTTTTAATAAAATATAATAATAATTATTTTGAGTTGAATAATTTAATCATATTAACAGTGAGAAGCATGTTTTAGGTAATAATAATCTATCACCGTTTAACTCTATAATTTTTTTATAAACTCAATTTGAAAACTATTAAGTCATGATATCTTCACGAAGAAATAATTTATACTCTAATTATTGTATTCATATTTAAATAATAAAACATAACATATAATAACTTTTTAATAAAAAAAATCATGCAATGAAAAATAGTAAATCTACGTAAATGAAGTAATATAAAATCTTCACAGAAAAAAAGGCAACAAATTAAAGGAGACCGCAACTCAAATCTATTTCAACTCTTCTTTGTCATACTAATATACTAAATGTAAATGAAGAATAATATATATGAGAGTGTTTTTTTTTTATTTAACAATAAAGTTTAATTTCATACAAAATATAAAGAGTAAATTTAACCTTAATCCGTTTTCTATATTCACATATATTTTTAGATCTTCCACTAATTATAAAAAAATAAATTTATATTTACACAAATGAAAAACCATTATTACTGTAAATGCAATAATTTATCATATAAAAATAATTATATTTTGTCCTCCATATCCTTTCCGTTTCCTAGAAGGTTTTTAATTCCCATTGGGTGTGGGTCCCGGATTTCGCGTCACTTTACCACGTAACTCCTACTCCACCCCTATTCCCCTATTTATACCCCGCCATTTTACGTTCCCTTCGGTTTGAAGCACAAGCCATCCTCTCCTCTTCAGTTTCAATAACCCTTCCATCCGCTCGCCAGAATTTCCTCTTCTTTTCCAAGCGAACCCTAAGCTTCCTTTCCCTTTTGCAAAAGTACACTCCGAAGAGAAACATGGTGAGCGATGGTGAATCAAAGAAATGCGCAGATACTATCAAGTTCCTTTGTAGCTATGGTGGTAAGATTCTTCCACGACCCGTTGATGGAAAGCTTCGTTACGTTGGTGGTCTTACCAGAATTCTAGCCGTTGATCGTTCTATATCCTTTACAGGTTTGTTCGTCTGCTATTGATTCATTTAATTTCTTTGAATATTAGGGGAATTTTCGTTTTCTTTTTTTTTTTTCAAAAGAAACTGACCGTGTTTGATTGTTACAGAGCTGATGGTTAAGCTTGGAGAATTTTGTGGGTATTCTGTGGAATTGAAGTGTCAGTTGCCGAATGGAAATTTGGAGATGCTAATTTCTATCAAATCCAATGAGGAATTGGCGCTTCTTATTGAAGAATATGATCGATGCTGTCCTGGTTCGAAGATTAGAGCCGTTCTCTACCCTCCAAAGTCACTGAAAACCGTCTCTCCTCCTCCATCGGCTCCTGCAAGTGTCGACTTCTATCCAGTCAAATCGCCCTTTAATGCCTTAGATTATCGAAGATCTGGATATCCCATCGGCGTTTGTAAGGACTCCGGCGGAGTCCGTTATAATCCATTTCATGGGCAACGAAAACCAGAATTCTGCTGTGGAGACCCTCGGTGTAACGGACAAGGGAACCCTAGATTTCGGCGTTGTGACCCTTACCGGAACAAGAATTGGCTGGGGTTAGCAAATTAGCATATAGAAAATTAATTTTTTGAAATGAATTAGTTTATACAATACAAATTAAGGACATAGATAATGATAGGGAAAAGAAAATACAGAGTGAGAAGGGTGAAGTTTTGATATGTGAATGGATTGTTAATTTGAGAAATTATTTTTTGATTCTGTTAACCCCAGTCCGGCCAATATTTTTGCCGTTAGCCTCCTATTATGAAATCGCGACGTTCATCTGTGACCGTCACAGATATTTGCAGTTACATCATTATTTTGTTTTCAGGTGTGATATTTTCAGTTAGATACGACATGGTTGAATTCTTTTATGATTATGTTTTCAGTTGGTTTTAGTGTGGACAGATATACCTTGTCTTAGGCGAGACGAAACGGCGTAAGTTGCTTCTTTTTATTTTCTCTCTTTTCTCAATGTGGTCAAATTTGCATAGTTGATCTGTGTCTAATGGTCTAATGTATTTGTTTGATGATTTGCAGGCTAAAATCGGAATCTACTTGAACTGTGGACCAGAGGAGAAGCATCTTCTAAGAAATGCACATCCATTGAACTTCCTTGAATTTGGACCCTATGATTTCTTTATCTTTATGAGGCCCATTAATTTCTCCCTTTAACAATGTGGATGTGGTGTCTTCAGTTCATGCCAGCTGAAGAGAATGGCAAACTTGTCAGGAAAGATCAATGATCACTTTAACTATGCCATAAATAAGTGAAAAAGGGACAGCTAATTTACAAGTCAACAGAATCCATATTGATTGTGCCTTACGGTAATGAACAAGAAAATAACTGGTAAAAGAGATTGCTGCCATGATAACCAATACTGGATGTAAATACTGGATGTAATGGAGTTTATGGTGTACCCACAAAGACACATTCTCTACGAGACACCTTAGAACATTGGTTTTCAGGGGTCAAAGGCTGATTGATGTAAAAACTAACAACCCAGTCTAAAAACTAACAAACCAGTCTAAGTATAGTCGTTTACATAAACTTTAATGCCATAGCTTGTCCCCCATTTTGTGAGGTGGGTTCACAAGACCAGTTTGACATTTTAAACTTTCCAAAGTATAAGGAATAGGCAGCAACTATCTTCAGCCAGTTTCTTGCTCAAATTCTTCACCTTCAGATTCCTCAGCATTATCAGCATCATCATCGTCAGCATCATTATCAAAGTCTTCTTTATCATTTTCAACAGTAGTTTTCCCGATTACTGGGAGGTTGCTGTTAGTCTTTCTGATTTCATTGCACTGCAAACATTGTACAGTAAGTCATCAAAAGGGAAAAAGGTGGAAAAATAATCAGGGCACAAATGCAGACTGAAATTCCTAATATCATACACATGAGAAAATACATGTGCATGGGTGCACATGAGAACGCACACTCAGACATGTCCATAATACAATCGATTAGGAAGACAAAATTTGAAGCTACCCTATGTCAAATAATAAAAATCAGATTCTCATTTATACAAATACAAATAAATTATAGCTTCAAAAATTATTCATGAATGTGTGTGAGAGAGAGTTGCTCATCTTAGGACATGGTCTTCGTAGTTTCATGGAGAAATTAAAGGACCTAACAAAGACACAAACAACTTTAATTGGGAATAAATAACCATGCAATCTCTGCTAAATCCCAGATCAATTTTTTCCTTATCTGATAGACCACGATGGTCCAAATATCTGACTGGAAGACAAAAGAACCAAAATCTGTCTTCATTTGTTATTTTTTAGACTACCAAAACATCAACATGAAGGCCACAATAGCAGTGCTTTCTCAATTATGAAACTGCTTGAACAATAAGGCTTCCAATGGCACCCTAAAACTTCCACATACAACCAAGATTCTCCAGTTAAACAATTGCATCACAGCTCAGAACATCTACATCCTTGCTAGTACAAACCTTAAAACACAAGCTCCTTTTCCAGTTTCCATTATGGACAAGAATTAAAATTAAATACCAAACTACATGCTAAAGAATGAGTTGAATACATCACCATCCACTCTTTCTAGCTTGTTCCATTTCTCAAAGTATAAAAATCATACTTGCTGTTTTTCCTGACGAATAACTAGATGAAACTATGAGGAGGGGGCTTGCATATGGAAGTTGTTGCATAAGAACTGCTAAAAATAAAAAGAAAATATCAAGGAACAGAAGAGGGGAGCTTATGTATCTGGAAAATCTTGATAAAAATAAGCAGAAAAGAAGGCAGAAATAGAAGCCATGAAAAAAAAAAAGCATCCTGAAATCTGCATAATAATACATTCCCATGATAACCAAGGCAGCAATTAAAATTTTGAACCTTTCTTAGGACTTCATAAGTATATGTCATCAGAAAGTAATCTAGAAACGCTAACCCTCTGTTTGAATTGAGGGAAACGGATAGAAAAGAAAAGAAAATACAAGAAATTAGATTTCTCTTAGGAAAACAAATAGAGAAGAGAAATGAGGAGAGAAGAGAAATGAGAAGAAAAGAGGAGAAAGGAGGGGAAATTCAGTTTCTCAAATCCTTGTAACTAAGTAATGCAAAATAGGGAAGATTAGAATTTTATTTAGGAATTTTAATTATTATAGAGTTAGGAAATTTAAAAAGGTTTTATTATTTAGAAATTTTATTATTATGAGGTCTATTATTTCCTAATTTATTTTATTTAGTATTCCTAATTAGAATTGATCTGGGTTTCTATTCCTAAATTGATTAGCTCTATAAATAGAGCTAATTTTATATTATTCAGTAGCTTTAGACTATGATTATTATTGAGATTAAATAAAATTATTAAGAATTAGTTCTCTTTTAAAGAATTAGTCCTTCATCTGTTCTTTATTCTTTATTTGTTCTACATCACTAAGCCAAAGCATTTGCCTCCAAATTGGTGGAAAATGAAGAGAAATAAAGTGATTTATATTAAAATTACATAATTGTCCTTCTACAAATATAATAGCAAAATTATTTGTTGGGAATAATTACACTATGCCAAATTCTAAAATTATGCTAAATAATCAGGTGCTTTTGTGCTAATGCTAGCTTAGCTACTTAATTGTTAATAGAGCAGAGATTTCACTAAATAAAACTGCAAATTTTCCCTTAACATTGACACAAAGCTTTGGAAACTATACATATCCAATAAGATTAATACATATAAAGCTTTTTAACAAAAATTAAAATCTTTTCCATTATAATGTCCTCTCACAAAGCCAAAATCAATTGTTATATACTTATATTTGAGTCATTTGGGGAAATTACAAAAAGTACCTTATGGTTTCACTTATTTTTGATTTCAGGGTTTATAGCTTACTTTGTGACAAAGCGGTACCCTGAGGTTTCACTCCGTTAACAAACCATGACTTTCCGTCTTTCTCCGATAAAATCTTCTGACATGGCATAAAATTTTGCATTAAAAATGATTTTTATTATAAATATGGTCCCACTTTTTCTACGTGTTCTCCTTCCTCCTCATTCTCTTCTTCTTCTTCTTTCTAACCACGTTTAACATCTAGTGATCAGTGCCTTCTCATTGGATCTAATGGTTCTGGGAAAACAACAATACTGAATATATTAGAAGGGAAGCACATGGTAGCATCAAATGGTTCAAATGTTAGGAAGGTTTGCATTTCACAACGCTGCTTTAATATCGTTTGGAGATCTTTATTATCTTGGAAGACAGTAGAGGCAGCATGTTGCTTTTGCTAGGTTTGAGTTTCTCATACAAATGGATGTTTCTGCAAAGAAAATGATATTTGGTGTAGCATGAATTGATCATCAGAGAAAAGCTAAACTGATCAAGTATTAAATATTTTTAAATATTGATCTGTTGTGGAGAACACACAAAGTTTCTGATGGTAAAAAAAGATGAGTGCAAATTTGCATGGGTCTCGTTAAGCCATTTAAGGTTCTTCTTAATGAGATAACAGTTGACCTTGATATGCTGGCGTTGAACTTCTGAAGTTCCTAAGAAAGGTAAGTGAAGAAAGAGGTGTCACAATAATTTACGCAACACATTTATTGGATGGTTTAGAGGAGTGGCTAACACATATTGTGTATGTGGCTCATGGGAAGTTACAGTTAGCAATGCCAATGGCAAAAGTCAAGGAGATTAGTAATTTATCACTTTTGTTTTTGATAAATGATTAAAGATCTCTCCTTGGAATATAAAAATGAATTAGTTTTGATACAAAACAGAAGCCTTGAAAGGATTCAATTCAATTTTCTTTCCTATACATAGATGCGCATGGCCATTACAACTTCACAGACACATCAAAAAGCCCTCACCCAACCCAGTTGGATATATAGCTCTCCTGAGTGACCCAGCAAACATGATCAACTTTGAAAGTGCATTGCTAATAGAGCAAGAGCTTCAAATAGAAAAGGTCTTTCATGAAAATTTCAGTGGTAATATTAAATAGTTGATCATTATACATTAGAAATCAACTAATTCCAAAATAATCAACCTATAATTTTCATTAAAAAAAAAACTAAAATGAATTTGTACGATTCTTATATCTAGTCGATAGATCAGCATCATAAGATCTCTTATTTATCACTTATGAAGGTAGTAGAGAGTTGGCTGAGGAAAGAAAGAGATGAGGAGAAGGAGAGAAGAAAAGAAAGAAAAGCAAGTGGTGTTAGAATTTGAAAAACAAATGGAGGGACGCAAGTTACTGGTGATCCAACTCGTGCTGTTGTTCATGCTATGAATAATGGTTAGGCTGCTAGCAGACTGAACTCGACCATTGCAGGTGATGAGAACTTCTTAAGCTCAAATAGAATTTGTGTTTTTTTTTTCTTTTTCTAATTTTTATTCATTTATAAATTAATTAAATTTGTTAAATATTACTTTTTTTTATCCACATCAGCATGAATATTACTTTTTTTAATACATTTCAGCATATAATTAGTGAAGATAGATGGAAAATCGTGGTTTGCTAAGGGAGCTAAACCTCAAAGTACTACTTTGTCAAAAAGTGAACCACATACGCCGGAGTAAAAATGAGCGAACCAGATGGTAATTTTTTGTAATTTCTCCTAACATAAAAAAAATAGGGGTATAATAGTAATTTTTCCTCCTTTTAAGGGAGAAATTGTATTTCCCTCATATAATAATAATTTATCCTAATTTATCCGAACAACATAAAGGAATTTTCTTTTCTCTTTCGTTTCCCCTGCCTAATTTCTCTTTCATTTCCCTTGCACAATTAAGGATTCCAAAAAACAAAGTGTAAGTCTAGACGCTATCCTCAACCTAAGGGGTTTGAAAGGACTTGACGGTTCAAATGCTTCACTCAGAAATGTGTACCAGTGTCCCAAGGCATGTTGGGGAAAAAAAAATCCTGTGCAATCAACAAACTCGAGACAAAGAATATGCATTTTATACACAAACATGGAAGACCAAGTCTGTACATTAAATTAAACCCATTCTCAAATACACTCTTAAGTTAGATTAACGTATACCAAACAATTGGATTGCAGCCCTAATCTCAATGTTTATGTATAGCAAAGAGTCCTCCAATTATTACGCAAACATTAACAAAAGATACACAAAATTTGAAAATTTTGATAAAATGCAAATAATTGGGCAGATCAATAACAAGAAGAATGAAATCAAGGAGTCTGGGTTTATTTTTTAGATGAGGGTATTAATTAAAAGTGAGGCGATAATTAATACCTTCTCTTCGAAATCGGATTCCTCCATGGCAAGGAGGAGCTCTTCGCTGTGAGGTTGAGGCCATTGTGACGGTAGCAGACATGAAGTCGGAATCGTCCTCGTTGACCATGGGTACTGCGTCATATACGCCGGGAACTGTAACATTCTGATTTTTCTTTTCTCGTTCTCACTCTCACTTTGCCCAATGGCCTACACTGTACATCGCACTTTCAAGTTTCAGCAGGAACAGGGGCTAAATAGTAAATATATGTATATGTGTCTGTGTTTGAATAAAACGACATCGTATTATCATTTGCAGATCTGACTTTTCCGTTAGTACATATGTTTATGATGATTAGAATAATAAAATGTAATTAAAAATTTCGTTAATGACATATTCCTGTGAGTTTTGTGTCATAGTTCTGCGAAGGGTAGAGATCTTGATGCAAGGCATGGGGAGATCTTGACGCAAGGCATGGGGCAAAGGCTTAAGATGAAGAGGGCAGGTTGTGTCGTCCAATGTAGCCAGCAGGTACGATCATCCTCGACTTTAAATGATACTTTTCTATCATAAACTGAGGTGATCTTCAACAGAACAATTATGGCCTTGTGGGGAACAAGAACACTGACCCCTGAGCAGAAAGCACAAATTGCAGCAGAGCAGCAGCAGGATCAAGAAGGAACTAGGAAGTCCCATCATCTTACGGACTCTGGATCTCTTAAGGATGTTGAAGAGGCAAAGATGTCCAATGTTTATTCTGCTCAACTGCCTATTACTGTAAGCATTTAAATCTTTATCGGTCTCGTTCCACAAGGTGAAGGGAGAAGAATTGCAATCAAACAGTTCATTTCTTAGCAAAATTAACTCTTTTTAATCCATCTTTCATTTATAATCCTCTAAAGCAATTACTCTTTGTCCTGGCCTCCCATCTTTATATGTGTTCTGAGGCAAACAAACTTGTGCATGCTGATGCTGTTCCTCCTCTCCCCATTCAAGCAAAGCGTCCCCGTTGGGGGAGAGAAAAGAAGCAACGCAGTACAGACAGGAAAGCCAAGGAATCTACACTAGGGAAAAATAAAAGGGAACAAAATGTCCAAAAAAAATGTGAATAAAAAAATATATATTTTTTTAAAACTCACCGTAGCTCCTCTCCTAATAAAATTCTTATTTATTTATTTATAAGATAAAATTAAGAAATTATGTAAATTTGACCAAATCAGCCGCAACTGTAAATCCCGTAACGGAATCAATACTGATTACTGGCATCGTTTTCGTCGTACATCTCAACGATCTTCCCCATCACTATACAGAGCAGAGCTTAAACTAAGCAAATTAAAAAAAAAAAAAACACTAATCTACTCCAACATTCATCTATTCATTCAACACCACCTCTTCCTTTTTGCAAATTTCCATCTAAATATGGATCCCAACCCCAAGTCCTTCCCGATCCTCTCCTATGTTATGGCCCGACTTCCCTCCCTCTCACCCCAATCCCCCTCCACCACCTTCGACGTCGAGCAGCCCCTGCCACGCGCTGCCTCCGATCCCTCTTCCAGCCAAACGCCCATTGTCTCCCAATTACCCCACTTAACTGACCCCAAGGTCCTAGCTTCCATGACCAGCGCCATCGCCGATGTGGCCCAGACCCGATCAATCCTTCAAACCCTCGGCCCTCGCCCTGACCACGAGACCATCGACACTGCCAGACTTAAACTTTCTGAAATCGAATCGAGCCTCTCCACACAGCTCGAAGAAATTGTCCTCTCTCCACAGCCCGCCGAAGTCGACAGGCTTGAATGGCGCGCGCACCTGGCGGACAAGGAACAGCATTGTCGACAAGCCTCGGAGAAAGAGAAGAACTTGTACAAGACGATATTGCAATTGGAGGAGATGCACGAGTCTTACGAGAAGCTATTGAAGGCGGCGGAGCAGCGGTTGGTGAAGATTTATGAGAAGGCGGAGATGGGAGAGGAGGAGAAGGATGAGAAAAATAAGGGGGAAGTGTACGAGCAGTTGAACGAAGAGATTGTGGGAATACTCCAAGAGGCGTCTGGAAAGGGTCTGGAGAGGGTGGATTTGTCGAACAGGAGATTGTTGTACTTGCCTGAGGCGTTTGGAAGGATTCATGGGTTGAGAGTGCTTAATCTCTCTAATAATCAGCTTGAGGTTAGCTTCTTCCCCTTTTATCCGTTATTTATAAATTTTAGTCGCTGGCTTGGTGCATGTAGAATTGATGCACCATTTTCTGTTTTTGACGTTTTAGGAAGTAGATAAACAGATTCAAATTATAAATGTATTAGCCACTCGTTTTTGTTATTGCATTCTAGGCTTTTAACTTGGCATTGTTGGCTTTGGTTATCTATGTGATATAACAACTATGATGTGAATTTGAAATCAATATTGTGGATTCTTTAGGCATATGAGTTAAAGGTTCTTGTGAAATGTAGTGTATAAAATGTTTAATTTGTTTATCTAATCTGAATTTGGACGCTGCAATACAATTCTTTGGGTGTTGTAGATGGCTGTGATGAGATTTTGGAAACAATTATCTTTTGGCCTGTGCTTCTCAATGCTTGTGTTTTTACGTAATCTTTTTACACTGAGAATACACTAATTCTGAGCCTGTTCTTCTGCCTTTATTTGGCTGTAAATATATGTTAAAAATGGATTATATTTGACTAGTTTTAGCTTGCATGCGTGTGCATTTGTATGTGGAAAAATCTGACAGGATCTTGGCTACATCAATTGAGAGTCTTTGTGTTCTTAGGGTTTTGTGAAGAGAGCATAGTTGGCTGATGTAAAAAGTTCAGGTATATTGATGCTGTGCTATCAGTTATGCATATTTCATGATAAAACAAAATCTAACATTACTATTTAGATATATTTTTAACAAGCAATTTATTCCTCCTTGTGTGGATAATTCTAACTTGCAATTATATTATCTGCGTTGTGGGTGTTTAATGAGGCCCCAGTTCCTATCGCCAGACTGCATAACTCATAAGTTCTGAAATCAAGTTTGTTGGGTTTTGTGGTAAGTGCTAACTTTTTAAAGTAACCAACGTGTTGGTATCCAAAATGCATTAGTCAGGAGTAATCAGTAAGGTAGTTCAGCTGAATGAGGTAGTCATGTATTAGACTTCAGTGGACTTTGATAGGGTCCATACAAATCCATAGATCAATCAGGGTACAAATTTTTTAGATGAAGGGAGAAGGTGACCTAGGTGTCCAGTTGGTGAAAGCAGAGCTCCAACTTCCATGGGTCTTTGGTGCAGCACATTTTTTTGCTATGACACATGCAAAATTTTCAAGTATTAGGGTGTGCAAGATGTATTCGTTAATTGATACCATCAATATCCTCTCTGTCTTGAGTTATTTACAAAAATTTTGCGCGATTTTGTTTGCCTGGTTTTTTTTACTGTACTTACTTCCATGTTGATATGTTTACCCACAATATCTCAAATATCTATTGATCTACTTGCTATATGACCTTTTTATGTATTGGCTTGTATATATTCTCCTTATATTTGGGTAACCTTTGTGAGGGGAACAGGTCATTCCTGATTCAATAGCTGGGTTGGAAAATCTCGAGGAGCTCAATCTTGCTTCAAATCTTTTGGAAGCATTGCCAGATTCTATTGGATTGCTACATAACTTGAAAATTCTAGATGTCTCCAGTAATAAGCTAGATTCTTTACCTGACTCCATTTCTCATTGCAGGTAAGTATAATTCATTACAGATTCCTTCTCTGACCGGATATTTATTTTATTTGCTATACCATTTTCAATGGAAGGTCATTGCTGGAGTTGGATGTGAGCTTCAACCGTCTTACATACTTGCCAACTAATATAGGATATGAGTTTGTGAATCTTAAGAGGCTGTCAATCCAGTTGAACAAGATCCGTTCTCTTCCCACTTCTGTTGTTGAAATGAGATCTATGCAGCATCTGGATGCTCACTTTAATGAGCTTCAGGGCCTTCCACTTTCAATTGGGAGATTGACAAATCTCGAGATCTTCAATTTGAGTAATAATTTCAGTGACCTGACGGAACTTCCTGAGACGTTGGGTGAACTGACAAACCTCAAGGAACTTGATCTCAGCAATAACCAGATTCAAGCTTTGCCTGATTCATTTGGCCGGCTGGATAATTTGACCAAATTGAACTTGGACCAAAATCCGCTTGTGATCCCACCATCAGAAGTAGTGAAGGAAGGGATCGAAGCTGTCAAGATGTTTATGGCTAAGAGGTGGCTTGACATACTGGTGGAGGAAGAAAGGAAAAGCATGATTGAAGAACAAGAACAAGCAAAGACTGGGTGGTTGACACGGAGCACATCCTGGTTGAAGAAGTACGTTGAAGATGTGTCTGAAAATGTTTCAGAATATTTAAGTCCAAGATCTCCAAAGGACGCTTATCTAAATCAGCAGCTATAACTTCATGGACCTATGATATTTTGGTCGTTCCATTGCTTTCATGGCATTGTGCACATGATAAAAGACTGCTGATATAGTTTCTTCTGCTTCTATTGCAATTATTTTCCTTTGTTTTATGCTGCATTAATGCCAACTAGAAAAAGATGAAAATCTAACAAATTTTGTGTTATGCTGCATTAGTGGAAGTCATTAGGTGCAGAACTCTGCTGTCTTTCCATTCTTTCTTTTGTTGTATGAGAACCCACGTAATGCTCCCACAGTTATGAATTTTAATATTTAAAATTTTTTAATTATACCAAAATATAACTTCAATAAATTACATTTATTTTTGGAGTAAAGGAATTTAAAAGGTGGGGATTCCAACTGAGTCAATCAGGTAAGTAATACATCTTTATCTAGTAGACACACACACACATATATATATATATATATATATAAAACGAATACTACATAAATATAAATATAACGAACACAATTCATAATTTAAAACTTTAAAAAAAGAGAATTTATTCTTTTTCTTTTCATTAATTTATGATGTAGTAGTAGAAAAAATGAAATTTCTCTATCTTTAAATTAATAAAAAGAAATTTAATTACTTTTCACATAAATAGAAATAACATTATTTAAGTGTGTTTTAATCTAGGAGCTTATTAACTTTAGGGCCGGCTTTGTGCTGTAGTTTTAACTTTTAAATTAAGTCTTCAGGTAAAAATTTCATCTTCAATAAAGCTTAATTAATTAATAATTATTTTTGGTGGGTTAATTTGACTATGGATGGGAATCACAATTCACATGGCCGAATTTCCGACTTTAAGAAACGAATTGCGTTACATATTTTGCTAAGGAATTAAATCTCACTTTCACCACAAAAAAAAGTATAGCAAAATCATTCCATATACGACACAAATCATTCCTACTTTAAAAGGCTTCCTCCTCAATTACATGCACATCCTGAGATTTCAACAAGCAAGAGGAGATCATAACAACTCAGATGGATCAACAACACTTCAACTGTTCTCCTGAATCCCCCTTAATTCCTAACTCTGAAAATGCTACTCATCCTGCCAAGAAATGCTATGACAAAGCTCAGATAATCAATGGACTGAAGAAGCAATTAAGCTTGGCAGGACCTCTAGTACTTGTCAGTTTCTTGCAATACAGTCTACAGATGATCTCGGTCATGTTTGTAGGACGTCTCGGAGAGCTCTCTCTTTCAAGTTCTTCAATGGCTACTTCATTCGCTGGAGTTACTGGCTTTGGTTTCAAGGTACATTAGGCTTTTCAAGCATGCATATATATATATATATATATATATATATATATATCGGTCTTAAATTCCTTGGAGCTATATATATTAAGTAAACGTTAGGCGAGTCCCTCTGTATATGTAACTGTTAGGCAGACACAGTTTATTGATTGTTTTCTTAAAAAAGCAATCAGAATTCATATTGTTCATCCTTACATTTAGAAATTGGTTATCTTTCTCTAATTTTCTATCGGACATCTCCGAATTTTGTGATCGGTGATGATAGCTGGGAATGGGAAGTGCACTAGAGACATTCTGTGGCCAAGCCTACGGAGCACAACAGTACCATATGCTCGGTGTGCACATGCAAAGAGCTATGCAAGTTCTTGTGCTGACAAGCATCCCTATATCAATGATTTGGGCCTTCACAGGCCAGATTTTCATAAGCCTCAAGCAAGACCCACAAATTTCAATCCACTCCGGAATCTATGCACGGTGGTTGGTCCCTGCCATTGTTCCATATGGTCTTCTTCAATGTCAGCTTAGATTCCTGCAGACCCAGAACATTGTTTGGCCATTGGTGTTAAGTACTGGCATCACAAGTTTGGTCCATCTTCTCATTTGCTGGACATTCATCTTTGGATTCGGCTTTGGCAATGAAGGGGCTGCCCTCTCTATTGCAATCTCTTACTGGACCAATGTGCACATTTTAGCTATCTATATCAAATTTTCTCCAACATGTCAAAATACTTGGACAGGTTTCTCCAGGGCAGGAACCAAAAATCTGCTTAATTTTCTTAAATTAGGAATACCTTCAGCTCTAATGGTTTGGTGAGTTCAACTCTTCTTAAAATTCCAGAACTTCCATTTTTCTTTGTTTCTGTCATTATATTCCTTACAATATAATTTGTTTAATTCTGTGATATGTATCAGCTTGGAATTCTGGTCGTATGAGTTTTTAGTTATTATGCCAGGTCTGCTTCCAAATCCGAAACTAGAATTGTCAATGATGAGCATCAGGTTTGAACACTTTATTGGTACGTAATTTTCTATTCACTTATGCATCGTTGATAACAAAAGAAAGTCTAAAATTAAAATATTTTGAAGGGATTTCTTTTGCCATATTTTATAAGAACAGATTGAATTCCATTTCCAATTCTCTAATATAGTCACAATTCTGCAGCTTGAATACGAGTTCTTTGGTATTCAGAATCCCCTTTGGCCTTGGTAGTGCTGTGAGGTAAGTACACTAGGACATGTTAGTCTTTGCCTGATTAGCAGCAATTTGTTGATATATTATGATTTCCTTTTCCTGTTTCTTTCTTTTTCTTGCTTAAAGCACGAGTTTCAAATGAGTTAGGCGCTGGGAGACCTCATGCTGCACATTTGGCAGTACAGATTGTAATTTTCTTGGCACTTACAGAGAGTTTATCACTAAGCTTACTTCTAGTTGCAGTTAGGGATGTTTGGGGTTTCTTGTACACTAATGAAAAGGAAGTTGTAAGATATTTGGCGTCTGTAGCGCCAGTGCTTGCATTATCCAACTTCATGGATGGGATACAGACTGTGCTCTCAGGTTCAACACTGGAAAAACTATTTGGACATTTCATGTCTGGATGAATACTTCAAATATAGATCTTTTAAAACTTGACGTCTTTGCCAAAACGTAGGTACTGCTAGAGGTTGTGGTCGCAAAAGATTGGTGCATGTGTAAACTTAGGAGCTTATTACCTTGTAGGCCTACCTTATGCTATAGTTCTGCCTTTTTTCTTCCACTTGGGAGGAAAGGTAAGATTATTACTTCCTTGAGAAATTAATTAAGAGTATTGCTAGCTCTTCTTGGACTAATTTCTTTGTAGCTAATTGTTGCAGGGACTTTGGATGGGAATCATATGTGGTAGTTCTATGCAAGCTGTTTTGCTTTTAGCCATTACTATGCACACTAATTGGGAGCAGGAAGTAGATAAATATATGCCTTTCCTTTTAAGGCCATCTATAAGTTAACCACATGAATGGATTTTTGTTCTAATTTTCTGTATTTCTCTCAGGCTAAGAAGGCCAAGGTTATGGTATGTGCTTCCAGAATCCCAACAGATGAGCCTACGGAAGTAGTTTAATTAGTAACTGTCGCTGCTCGGAGTGTTGGCTCTATGCAGGTGTGGACATGATCAGTGCAAAGTGACCAAGCTCAAGTTATAAAACATAATATGAAACAATCTAAGCACTTGAGAAATTCAGTTCATGTTCCTGTCTGAAGATTCAACACCTACAAGCTAGGAATTTCCAAATGATATTTCCCTTCTAATTTTTGAGAAAAATACATTAAGAACTATATATTTTAGGACCTTAATTTTCTATTAAATTATTTTTATTTTTTATTGGGACCTATCAGATTATTTTGGTGATGAATTGTGAGCTCGGACACACAAATTGCAACAATGTTCCACTCTCTTTCAAAAGTATTAATTAGGCGTTTTGAATCGACAAACAAGCACCTATATGAATAAATATGTACTGAAAATAAAAATAAGCATATATATGAATGGACAATAACATTACCATTAATAATGTAATTGTAGATGAATGTCGCAAGGCATTTTGTGGTCGCCCGAACGAAGCACTTCATTGAAGTGAAAAAAGTGAGTAGTCGTCACCTTAATTTTGAGAGAAATTAAAGGAAACCATTTGTGAAAACAGATTAAAAAGAAACCACTTCGAAAACAGAGATTCTAGGTTCGGGGTCCGTATACGGACGGGGAAGGTGTTAGGCACCCCGCCTTGTCCCTCAATGAGAACAAACAGATTTAATGTTATGCTCTTTCATAAATTAAAAGGGTAATTAAGGGTTAGGATAGTGATGATGTTAATCCTTTGTGCAAAATAAAGGAATACTTAATATTTCACTTATTTTGAGTTTCCCAAGAACAAGAGTTTGTGAGATGGCCCTTTAGTGAGTAGGTGTTCGAGTAAAGTTGTCTTGTGTATTAGAGTTGTGTTGTTTAATTCGGATTTTTGTTAAGAGAGCTCGGGTGAGGAGCTTCTCCCTATCTCTAGATATGTTTTATTAAGGGTTTTAAGCAGGAGATTTTGGATAAGAACTCTCCTCTGATCTCCTCATATTTTATTAAGGTTTTGACTGAAAAACGGGTAAGAACTCTCCCCCGATCTCTTAGAGTGTTCGGTTTAAAATTTGATGAAAGATCTCGGATAAGAACTCTCCTCCGATCTCCGTGTTTTTATTTGAATGAGGATTAGGTAAGAACTCTCTCCCGACCTCTTAAAGTGTTTGGTTCAAAATTTTAAATGGAGGATCTCGGATAAGAACTCTCCTTCGATCTTTGTGTTTTTTATTTGAATGAGGATCGGGTAAGAACTCTCCCCCGACCTCTGTGCTTGGTTCAAAATTTTTAAAGGAGGATCTCGGATAAGAACTCTCCTCTGATCTCCGAGTTTTAATTTGAATGAGGATCGGGTGAGAACTCTCCCCCGACCTCTGTGTTTTAATTTGAATGAGGATCGGGTAAGAACTCTCCCTCGACCTCTTTGTTTTAATTTGGATGATGATCGGGTAAGAACTCTCCCCCGACCTCTTTAAGTGCTCGTGATATAAGACCGAACTTTTCACCGATCTCGTATATGACTACCTTGTCCGAACTCTTTGGCTGGCTATATCCGATCTCTTTCGGTTACTAGTTTGGGGTCTAATCTTATCTCAATTCCCGCTCTATTATGCTATTTCCTAGACTCGCTTAGTAGCCCGACCTCATAACTTTTCCTCTGATTCCCTATTCATTATTTGATTATTTTTATTTATTCAAAAGAAACATTCACGTTAGGATACTGCTATCAACATTTTATTAAATTACCTACAAGTTACCCACAACCGGAACACCTATATTCGAAGGAAATAAAAACTAAGAACAAATAAATGACGTGAACTGTTGAATAGGAAAAGTAAACTCAAGAGAATAACTATCGGCCTGAAGGATCTACGGGGGATCTTTAGTATAACTGAACTTAATGAAAAGTTCGAGAATAAAAGCAAAGAAAGTAAAACACGAACGTTCGACAAAGTGACAGTCTAGACACTTACCTGTGTGAGGTCAAGGCTATCAAACTGACTCCGGAGATCACAAATATTGTGGAATTGAAAGCTGGTGGTACAGGGACCAATACTTACTTCGAGATTGCGAGAACCAGGTTAAAATGCAGTCTAGCCGAAGCGACGGAAACCGGGTCAGAATGAGATCAAGCTGAGAGAATAATATGTTGATGTTGGGGTGATGAAGACGAGACTGAACGGAAATGGTATAGCAGAGTGATGAACAGACTGAAAATGAAGTATTTCAGGGTTCGAAAACTTTATCAATGGAGATACTCAAGAAAACTAGTTTCTGAAGTTTCTCAATTTTATGCAAGCTCAGAATGGCAAAGTAGCAAGACTGAATTAGATTTCAGAGCCTTTCCACTATAATCACCACCACCTTTTTTTTGCCCGTCCCCTCTACAGTATTGCATGCAGGTATTTATAGGGAACAGGTGCTACTAATGAAGGGTTAGGATCTCCCCTTGGGGAGACGGGAGGTTTGGATTTAAAAGGACATAATCCAATGTCTGAAAATTAAAGAGAATCAAAACGAACGGCTGGGATCCTATTCAGAATATCTCTCATTTCTCTTCTTAATCCAACGGCTCAGGGTCTTGCCTGTCAGGACAGATCCAAAGGCTTGGAATAAAAGGCATCGGACCGGTCGTCTGCCTTTTGATCCAAGGGCTCCGGGTTCGTCCTTACAAGTATGATCAATGGTGGAGATTGAGATGTACAGAACTGCCATAACTGTTTTGGCGCCTATCAGCAATGTGGGCGATTCTGCGAATGGGGCATGCGGTGAAGATTTGATCATGCCTGCAACGCTTTAACTACCTCGGCTCTGATTATGTAGAGAGTTATTGGAAGTCATCTCATCCTCTTCGTGCTTCCCGATCTCTATTCCTTCCGATCTCTCTATTATGACCCTCTTCTTTTCCGATCTGTCTCATATCAGGCCCCTCATCGCTTCCCGATCTCTCCCATTCCAGAACCTTCCTCTTTATCCGATCAGCCTTAGTCAAAGCAATTAATTCTTTGGTTACCGATGCATCCGCTTCGGTTTCTGTATGCAATAAATGCTTAGGCCCTATATATATGTACCAGCGAGAGAACTCCTCTACACTTCATTTCTCCTCCTTCCATTTCTCCATTTCTCCTGTTCTAGCTTCTCCGGTGACAATTCTGATTATGGTAACTGCTTTTGATCTTTTTCTGACTGTTTTCTTTGCTCATCGACTGAAAATTTACGATTTCGGCGATCGGAGAAACATGAGAATAATATCTGATGACAGTGAAGGAACCGGACGAATTTACCGATCAGGATCGAAAATGACAATCATGCCGATCTTGAATCAGTCCACCAGTATAATTGGTGTGCCGATCTCAGGTTAGAGTACTGCTAATTTCAATCTTAATATCGGTGACCGCCTCTTGAAGTTCATTTGGCTCCTCACCACATCGGGCATCTCGACTGCAGCTCGGTTCTGGTCGATGACATTGGCGATGACTCCACTCACCATCATGAGAGTCATAGTCACCCTATCTGAGCTGCACATCTATCTAATGCCTGTGGCTGGCTTTCTGATCAAACACATCTTTTGATTTAGCCACAAGACTAGGCTTTGACATAGGTTCTTACTAGGTAGGATGTAGTGTCGATATTTAGAGATCGCCCAAATGATGTAATCTGACCTTTAAAGGTTCTCTTAATGATGTAATCCAATCTTTTGAGATCGCTCAAATGATGTAATCTGACCTTTTGGAATTGAAATGAAATTTTATTTGAAGGTTATTATTTAATTATTGCATTGGTTATTTTTCCGATCTTTGATGTGCATATCCTATCTGATCTCTAACTAAATCGTTATTAGCCGATCTGCGGCTCTAAAAATTTACACAACCTGATAACCCTAGCTAGCCGATCTCATTTTATTCGATTTTATTATTGTGTTTCTGGAACTTTCCCGCGACGTGTCAAGAAAGCGGGTCGATTCCGCTAACAGAAGCACCGCTTGGGACTTCGTGAGCATTAAATGCTCAGACGGGTATAAATAGGGGGGAGGGTCAATCAGTTGCCCCCTTATGTCACTTTCAGCACTTTGCTAGCAATTTCAAAATTCTCTCGTTTCTTCAAGTATTTCCTGCACCGATCACATTCCGGTAAGGGTTTTGATCCTTTTCTTAGTTAAACTTCTTTGGTTTCTTTGAAAATGAGAGGCGCTGAGGGTCAAAGAGCTGCTAGTCCGCCTTCTGTTCACGTTTCATGGACCTCGAAAGAGGGCAACGTAATTAGATCGGGTGGTCAAACCAGCACAACCCTCGTTCCAGTAACTGGCCCGGTTGCCAGACCGAGGTGAGGGGCATCTTTAAGGAGAGACAACTTGCCAATTGATGAGTTGCCTTCAGTCTTGAGAGAAACCGATCTCCAATTTATAAGCCAGGAGTACAATCTGCGGATCGACTCTTTTGAACCGATCAAATGCCATGGCGATCACTTGGCCGACCACTTCTTTGATGAGGGCGATCTCATTATGGTGTATGAAGAGCAACTGAAGGCCGGGCTCCGTTCTTCCTTGGATGAATTTTACAAGGCCGTCTGAAGTTCCACCTTATATGTGTAGCCCAAGTACTCATGGAGGATTCTGGTGGCTTTTAGGGGCTTATGTCGAGCCAAGAAGCTCGAGCCTACAGCGAAGGTTTTCGCTGAGTTACATAGACTTTCCCGCCAGAAGGATGATGAGTACCGGTTCTTCCAAGCCAAGCCACACTGCGGGCTTTTTACTGACCTCCCCTCTTCGCTGAAGAACTGGAGGAACCGATTCTTTATATTGAGGAACAAGAACCTAAATGGCTTCGAAGGTTTCCCACACAGTTGGTAATACCTGGTCCCCTTGGCTCCAAAAGAGGTCGTTTTGAATAAAGACGAGGACGCCATGGTAAAGGAATTAAAGGAGCAGGCAGCCACCCAAAAGTATTCTTGCCCATATGCTGTAATGGCCGAACTAAGGTGGTGGCTTACGAGGGTGATCGCCAATGAAGATTATGAACTGCAGCTCTCTAACCTCGGGCCCGGGATCGCTATAGCCTAAACCTTTAGCCTCCTGATTCAGGTGATCTCACTAACTTATTTTTCCATGCAGGAATGGCTGCAGGCAAAAGCATAAAGGAAAGCTACAAGCAGAAAAGAGAGGTCTCCCGGAAGGTGCGAGAAATGAAGATCGCCGCGACATCCTAGACGCCAAGGCGAGATTCGGGAGAAGTATTGGGCTCTTCATCCCGGACTTCAGAATAACCGATCCCCGAGGTGGAGATCGCTCCTTCCCCTCCTCGATAGGAAAACCCGCCACCTCTGCCTGTTTCCTCAAGTGCCGAGGGAGGACCTTCTCAACCTGCTGTAAGGACCCTTTCCCATGGTGCCCAGGTCCTTATTCACTCTCTAGAGAAGAACCGATCAGTTCGGGGAAATTCGGGCTTGGCCAAAGTTCTGGGTGCCACCATATGCCTTCAGGATGATCGGAACAGGCTGACCCCGGACAGTATTTATGATCTCTTGGCCCAGACGATGAGTCTGAGATTAGAGAGCCTGGTGAATCAGCATATAATAAGGGAAAAGCCTCATCTTTTAAGGCAGGAAATTCTGAAGGCGGTCTAGGATGCAGATTCCGCCCGAGCCCAACTTTCGTCTGCCCAGGACTATATTGCTAAAATCGAAGGTCGGATGCAATCTTAGGAGGATAAGTTGGCTAAACAGGCTCGTGAACTTGGAGAAGCTCAGGTGCTCTGAACTGCGGACGTCGCTCGCCTTTCCGACGAACTCAAAGCGAAAGAAGAAGAGGCTGTGACGAGGGAAGCTGGTGCTTACATGAATGCACACAGCGATCTTCTGGCCGAGCTCGAGAGGCGTTATCCTAGGGAAGACTTCTCCTGGATGGTGGATCTTGCTCCTAGAGACGAAGAGGGGAGCGAGGAGGAAATCGAGAAAGAGAGAGAGAATGAGTGAAATGACGATGTACCTGGAGAACAGGCTGGGGGTGACCCTCCAGCCGAATGACTTGTAATTTTTATTTTAAGATGAAATGAAATCCCTTTTGTTCAATTTCTTGATGAGATCGGAAAGTATCCAAATTGAATGAGTGCTTGATTGTTTGAACATATTAGAACATCAAACTTAAAAGCGATTATTAATCTAAGTATAAAAGCTCGGAAAAATATTGTAAGCATGAGATCGGCTTAAACCGAGACCAAACACTGGGTAGAACTTTAAATCATCAATAATGTTCATACAAACTTGTTAAAGAACATGAATATAAGTCCTAAAGCATGCCAAAGTAGTATTACCATATTAACTATATTGCCCTAACATATGAATTAGACTAAGTAATTTTTATTAATGGTTTATTTACACAACAACATATTACAAATAAGGTATTTACATTGAGCTAAATTACTAACATGCATATTTTAATTAATCTCACTTACCCTACATGCAAATCAACTAAGTTAATTATGGAGATGGGGCTGAATTTTACAAAGGAGAAGCCCAAATAATACATAATCTCCAAATTTAAAACCTAGGGTTTCTATCATGCATAATTAAATTTTAAAATTATCAAATTGTCCCAAGTGCAAAATTAATTTGCTAAAGCCATTTTCATGCAAACTGATGACATAAACAATTAAAAAAAAACTAATTAAAGAAAGAGGGAGGATAATATATTAGAATTAAAATCCAATAAATAAAGAAAAGTCCCTTAAAAATAAAATAAATGAAATAAATCATATTCTATTACAAGGCCTAGGAACTATTGTTGTCATGCAAGAGGCCTTGCAATTCATTTTGAATTGAACTAAATCCATCAAAGGGTTCAATTTGCTTTTCTTACATAACTATTCGGTTTTAGGTCTCTCTTTTTACTTATTTATTTTACATTTCATGTATTTACTTAAAATAATATAGAAAATAAATAATTAAATAAATATAAAAAAAATTAATTAAATAAAAATGAAAATAATTAAATACAAAGTAAAGTTAAAATTTGGAATTTTGGCCAAATGAAACATCCAGTCTATCTCCACTTTTCAAATCTAATCTAATTCTAGTGGATGCAAAAAAACATTATAAACACCAAATAGCAAGGAAAAAACATGAATAATAGATAAAAATTTCAAAAGAAACCTGATTCAACTAAAACATGCACATTCACAAAATAAATAAATAGAACATGCACAAATCTAGAATTTTCTAAATATAGGCAGGAATCATAAAAAAAAATAAGGAAATCATTAAAATTCCAAAAAATGTATGGCATGATCCTACCATTATGTTCTAGTATGTAAAAAAGAAAAAAAAGAAATTCTGATTGATATGGACTATGCATAAAATAGACAAATTCACCCTACTGTATGTGATTTGATTTTGACCCTCAAATTCGTAAAGATATGGAAAAATATTAAAATATAACAAAAAATTATGAAAATTTATCATAAGATAGATGCATATTAAAATAAAATATGGTAAAAGGAAAATTATTATTCTATGTAAGACACATATTAGATTTTTTTTCGATTTTTTTTTCTACTTTACATACATATTAAAAATATTAAATAATTTTAAAATTTTGAATAAAAATTAATATTTTATTATTGAAAAATAGAAACATTATTATTTTAATTTTTTGCCAAAAGATTAGACTTATTTAATCTCAAATTAAAAGCTGTTAATCAATTTAAATAAAAAATTTAAATTTTTTTTATTTGAACATCCCAACAAATATAAGAAACAATTTGAACTTTAGTACAACTAAAAATTGTATCTTAGATTCTCTTTGTTTTATGAAATATTTTTCCTGAAATTTATTTTTTAAGAAAATATTCTCATAAAAATATTTTTTTTATGTTTTTATTATAATGTTAAATCAATAGTATATATGTAACACCCCTAATTTTCAAATATTATTTTATATGTAAATATTTTATTCTAATCCTGGTTTTATGGGTTTTGCGTAGGTACTTTTGTTTCGTGGAAATTCGATAGTCGCCAGGATCTGTAATTTCAGGTCGAGTAAATAAGTTGCTGAAACCATTTCCGAATCGGGTAAAGATTATAGGCTACCCCACCATTTTCAGCGTCCGGGACATGTTTTTAGTATCAGAATTAACGTTGGTAAGCCCGAACCCTAAGTTTCCTTAATTATTTAGTTTCCGGTTTAGATTGAAAATCCATAAAATATTCATGGGTAGTTAAAAAATTATAATTCCTTTTTTATTAGCTTAGTAAGGACCACAGGACAAAATTTTGGAATTTTTAGAGCTCATTTGAGTAGTTTTTGCAAAAAGGGGTTAATTGTAGGGACTAAATTGTAATTTTCTAAAATTATGATTGTTGACTATTTGGATGGGCCTAGGAGGAGCCATGTGATGTGATTGAGATATAGTTGTGTGACTTGTGGATATAGAAGTGTATTTTTGAGCCCTCTTATAGGTTGGGTAGGTCCTAAGTATAGGAGAAACTCTATAATATTTTCAGCACAACTTAGAGTGTCTTTAATTCTTTTTAAGCTTATATTGAGTCAATTATATTAAATAATTATAATGTAATTGTTAGGTGAGCCGTGACAGTTTTCCTCCTCCACCCAGCCACTACAGTGACCTCGATTTACGTTTGTGAGTAAAATATTGATTTTAATTATAATTTCAATATTATTATATGTTCAAGCATGCTCATGCATCACTTATAAATATATATTTATGTAGTTAATTATTAGGCACATTTTATATTGCATCTTTATTTGATGAAATGCTATGAATGTTATTTTATGGTAATTTGGAGCAGTGTGCGTGTGTTGACGTGCGTGTGGTGTGTGATATTGAATATGGACAGGACGGGTAGACGCAGCTGGAGCTTAAATCGCTGGGACCCGATCCTTTTATGAATAAGTCAGGGTAGGCACTACTCAAGATGATCTCACTGGCCCCCGCATTTGGTCTATTAAGAGAAAGTCCGGCTTGAGATGTACTCGCTGGCAAAGGTTAAATTAAGAGAGCTGTATAGGGGATTGACTCCTATATATATACTGTTTGAATATTATATGGGTGTGTGAGTGCTCCAAATTAACTTTTTGTTGCTTATGATATGATTTGTATGAAAACTATGAAGGTATTGCATTCTACTCTTTAGGATGCATTAGCTTTAAATAGCTATAGAAATTGTACTTAAAATCGGTATTTTACTCTCTGAGTCGAACGCTCACCTCTGTTCACCTATTTTTTCAGGACACAGGAGGTCCTTTATTGAGTTTAGCCTGCTCTCTTCTTCACAGGTCTACTATCGGCATTTAATTATAAATTTTTATTCTTTTATTCTGTTCTAGAACCTCCGCATGTATTATTATTAGTGATGTATTCATTTGGATCTGTTATGTACGTATTAGCTGGAATTGTAAGCATGATATATATGTATGCATGGATGATCATTGGGTTAAATGAGGGAGCTGAGTTCCCATTTGAATTAGTATTGTTATGAGCATGTGGAGGGTGAGCTTAGCTCCCCAAATTGTTATATATATTGTGCTTACAAGTTGGGTGAGTCAAAAACTCATCGTTGGATGGTCTATGTTATGGTCGAATTTTGTTCGGTTAATTTCTTGAAATTGGGCTCAATATGGGCCTTAGGATTGGGTCAAGGAATAGTTAGGCTTACTACGGGCCTCGGGGGCTTTAGGCTGGCCTAGGTCCTAGTGCCGGTCCGGCCCATAGGTTGGGTAATGACAAATGTGGTATCAGAGCTTAGGTTCCAGATTCATGGGAAAGAGTATACTTGGGAGTGTCAAAGGAATCTTGTTAGGATGTTACATGCAGAGTATAGGATCCTATTTCATCTTATTCTGTAAATGCTTATTTCTGGCTTTTGCGTTATCACTTGAGTAGTGTAAGAGTGCTTCAATTTAGTGTTTCAGTTTTCATAGAGTATATGATGATATGTACTAGAGTTAGCAGACATATTAAGGATTGCTATGGGGATACATATTCTAAAGAAATGTTATATTTCCATCATAGTGGGGCTAAATGGTGTGCTTATCGAGTTCAGGGCCCGAGGACGTAAAGATGAGTTTTGCCAATATAGCTGCCTTAAGTGGGAGTGAGGGTACCACTGCTGGCAGTCATCGGTGGATATCTTAGTCATAGTAAGTTCATGCTATCAGTGGATTCAAGAGAGATAAGAGATCAAGAGATCTAGTATGTTGGGACGTGCTGTAGTAACTATACAATGTTCTCGATATTTGTGCTGTAAGTTGTAGATTACAGTACTGATATGGAATTATTGTGTAGAGCTGCGTGCATTCCCATGGTGCTCCATAAGGAGGGTATTTGCTGATGGCCTCTGTTTTTGTACAGTTATGCCAGAGTAGAGTTCTATATCTGCAGAGGAGTTGGGAACTCTTAGTTAGGGGTTTAGAGTTAGAATATTGAAAGGTCACAGTTGGGTGGTAACTACAGTCAGTGACTTAGTTACCTTAGCATGAGCTAGAGTTACATTAGGAGTTATCATCAGACCAGAGGTTTCAGATTAGTTGCAAAGTAAAAGTGACACCTATAGAGTGAGACCATCTGGTTTTTTGTGTGAGATTTTGGACAATTTTTACAGTATGATGGACATTTTGCCTAGAGTGTAGAGAGAATAGTATCTCCCTTGCGTGGCAACAAGGTCCAGAATACGACTTTGCTCCTAAAAGGAGACAAGATGCTATGAATGGTGTTTATAGCCTGTGAAGTGACATTTTAAAAAGTTTGCAGTATGATAAGAAAGCAGATGGCCTGGCATGGTTTTGGCAAGGTGGCAGATACAATACCCGTTTTACAGTTAGTTGGGATATAAGATAGAAAGTTACTATTAGTGATGGTGACCTATGAAATTAATATCCCAAATGGGACTGTAGAGTGAGGTAGAGAGTTGTTAGCTCAAGTGTTTTGGAGAGGGTACAAGTTCCATTGTCGGAATCATAAGTGATAAGATCAAGATGTACATAAGCCTTTGAATTGAATGACAGGCTTAGACACCCAGTACTTTAAGTTTTGGCTAATTAAATGGATATGGGAAATTATAACTGTTATAGATCCCCTCCTTGAGGTAGTAACGGGTAGTATGTAGTCCAAAGGGGTAGGACTAGAGATCAAGCAAGGAATGTATGACTGCTATTCCCTAAGTTTGTCCTTAGCTTCTTATTGCTCAAGACAAAAGTATACTTAAAATAAAGGAAAAGAAAAGGACAGAAGTTAGCATCGATAAATCATAAAATATGTATACATATAAAAGGGGTGTAGAAGGAGAAAATTAAATAGTTGGTTCAAATGCAGCAGAAGAGGTAACCTAAATGCCAGTAGAAGTATTAGCTAAAATGATTAGAAGATCAAATCTGAGTAACATCGAGGTGTAGATGACATGATAGAAATAGTGGAAAAGGTATAAGTTTCTGATAGGACAGTTAGATCAAGAAAGAGAGTATAACTAATGAATAAAATAGTCAAAGTTTGAATTCGAGTAATATAAAAGGAGTTGGTTAAAGAACGAACTAAAAAGCCCAGATTAGGATAAGAATGGGAAGAATAGAGCCAAGATATAGAGGAGGCAAATGTGGTTCTAGGGAAGGTAAACGAGATAAACAGAAAGATAAGGATAGAGGGTTTAGAAATGGACGACATTATGGATAATGTTTATTAAGGTGTAGAACTTAGAAGTGCCAAACTCAGAGTAGGTCGTAGTTGGTGCAGTGTTAGGGGCCTAAACCTGGAACTTAGAGTTATAGGCTCTGGATTAGACCTTATCTATTTTCTATCCCCAAGTTAGAATAAGGAGGCAATGACATAAGAACCCTTTTGGTTGTTGACAATATGAGAGAAGTTAGGTGAGGTGTGCAATCAAAGTTGGTAGTAACTATAGAGTGTGTTGTGGTAACTTGAATTGTCTTATAAAACAAAGAAGCAAAGTCAGTAGGAGTAAGCTAAATAAAAGCCAACATAAGGGATTTAAATATGCAAGATGAGGGAAAGGAATGAGGGATAATGTTACGGAGGCTTGATGTTAAAATTCAGAATGGTGAGGCCGAGAGTTTATAATTAGAGTTGGATAGATATTTTCAGTGTGATCGATAGGATGAAAAAAAATGATATTATGATAATATGTAGCAGAACACTAGTAAAGGTCAGAATAGGACAAGGTAGGTATAGATGTAATTATAAGTTATTAAGAAGCACATGGATTAGAGGAGTGATTATTAGTAAGATTGGAGTATATCTGAAAGAATCTATCTATCAGCGCTTTATCTTCCAGAACATTACTAGGTATAATGTGCATTAGACAAATAATAATAAGTATAGAGGACAAATGGAGAATAAAAGAGATTATAAATTTCAAGATGATATGTTGGATGGGGCAATAGTATAACATGGATAGGTATAACTGATATCTTATGATAAAACACAACATCTACAAACAAATAATGAAACTAAAAAGGAAGACTAAAGGGTATGAGCTAAACCTTGTTTATCAAATAATGGTATACCATAAATGGTGGGAGAAGACTTCTCCTTCTTTTCAAATTAGCTTGCATTTCGATTCTAGGAGATTATGTTAAGAAGAGAGGTCGTGTTAAAGTGACCCAATTAATTGAAAATTTGGTGAGCGTTAGTACGTATCCAATCTTCTGAGGCGAAAATGATGGTAAGTACATACCTAATGTCAAGGATGAAAAGACAATTAGGGTAGTGGCCAGAGTTAAATCAAGTTAGTTATCAAGGTTTGTAACTTTTCTAAATTATGAGCTGGAGGAACTGCTATTTGTGGGTAAGTTATAGTGGCTGAAATCGTTACTAATGGGTAGATTTAAGGCTGAAGTCTTGAGAGTTATGGGCAGTATGTGTAGTTGTATTAAGGAGAATGAACACGTGAAGTATCTTCACCGAAATTATAGCCTAGCACACATTTCCCACAACTATGTTAGTTTAGCTGTAACTCATAGTTTCAAGGGCTCTTATCTAACCATGATAAACAATTTCCTACAAAGGGCAGTAGAGAATGATAATATTCTAATGGTTAAGTTGGAAAAGGAGACACAAAAAGAATTTTCTAGGGTCAATTACAAGTGTTACATAATGTGAAAGATATGCTGGTAGGAGCCAATCGTAAATTTAGAATTCTAGAAGTAATGGAACTGGTAATCAAGATAGGACTAAGAAATAAAAGAAAGGTTAAAATTAATGATGGGATGGACATCCTTGAATTAAAAAGTATAAGAATGAGAGAGGACAAAGGTTAAAGAATAAGTACAGTAGGTTGGAAAGATATCAACAATAGCAGAAACTGGAAAAGGAAGTGAATAAGATCTAAATGATAGGAGAAAAGCTTAGTAGAATTGATTACAATAATGAGCATAAGAAGGAACAAGTATGCTAAGGACACACTAAGAGATGTTTAAAACAAGTTATGGTGAGATGATAGACTAAACGAATAATGGAGCCTCGATTTAAGTACCAATGTGTCTAAAAACACGTCAGATTGTAAGAAGTTTCAAGTAGAAGTCAAGGATCTCTTTGGTGACACAAAGTAAGTTAGAAGTTTGAGGTAAAAATATTATAAGTATGGGAGGATCTAGCTAAAGCTTCAATGGCCAACAGAATTAGCAATAATCTTGGGTAAGGTGCTGTTTGCCGGTTTTTCAACCACTGCAAGTGCATGGATCGCTAACAAGTAATAGAATAGTGAGTGAAGTATCGTCCCATGAGGAATTTAGTTAGCAAGTACTAAACTACACAACAATTTTGACTGTTTAGGCTACTGAATATGTATGAAGAGTGAATTAAATCTAATTTGGATGCTGGAAATAAACTTTTAGTGAAACTATCTATTTAAACAATTCCAGAATTAAGATTTCACACTGTTATCTCATTATGGATTTCAATCTTATCTATTCATTAGATTAATGATCATCACTTTGATGGAAATTAATCCTAAAATATCCTAGATCCTCTCTTAAGGCACCTAAAGTGTGTTTCAATTAAAGCTAAACCCTACTTTTGTTTGTGATTAGTCCTAATAAAAAACCTTTAAGATCTTTGATTAATTACAGAACTCCACAAAGGTCTTCAGCCTATTTCTAGGTTAGATTTCCTAGGTTCAAGATCCCGATTTTCTAATATTAATCTTCACCTTTCAGTCCTTCAATTAATATCTGTAATCAATACTAAGTGGGTACCAACACATAGCATGTATTAAGATCACAAGAAATTAAATCAAAGGACAGAACTCAAATCCAATAAATAGAATTCAATATTCATCCATAATAATAATTACAAATATTACTCTCCTAATTCTAGAATAAGAGGATTACTCACTCATGATGAGTTTGACAAATATAATAAAAATAAAGTGAAAGAACATGAACAGTCTGCTTAAAGAAATAGAACAAAAGTACCGATGAAGGTTTTTTGCAGCCTTAGACTTGTGGAACTTCGGCTAAAGGCTCCCCTCTTACGCTGATGCTCTCTTCTTCAAAACAGCTGCTAAGAATAATGTATGTCTGTAAATGAAAACTCTTCTAAAACTCTAAAAAAAAGCTTTTCTTTTTTTTTTGTCATCTTCTGCTTCTCTTTATAATAGGTGGCCTAAGGTTAGGTTTTTAAAGTCGTAAAAGCATTAGGAGACTGTTTGGAGTGTGTAAATTAGAATTGGAATTTGGATTAGCAAACTGGCTGCTGCATGATACATGGCCCGTGTGTCACTACACGGCTCAGGGCCTTGTAACTCACTGGAGCTAAATGGTCACATCTTGTATTGGCACAGGAGATTACACGGGCATTACTAGTTACACGGGTCTAATTACACGACTCGTGTTCTTCTGTTCTTCTGAGAATTCTTCAAGCCTGACCTAACAGAGAGTTACATGGGTCTCCATAATTTACATGGGTAGTGGTACACGACCCGTGTACCTTTTTTCTTCCTTGGCTCTCTGGCTTTCTCCTGGCAGTAGGTTACACGGGTCTGTGGCTTTGCTTACATGACCCGTTTAATGTGTATCAATAGCACTTCTCAATCCTTTGGCCTTTCCAAGCTTCCTTTTGCACTCCTATGCTTGGAACTTCACCCAAACACCTGAAATGATGCAAAACATATGGAATTTAGAGCTTGGCAATGGAATTTACAAAAGTTGATGAAATTAATGATTATGCATGAGATTAATAGTCTAAATGCTATGAAATATTATACAAATGTACTTAAAAACATCTGTATAATATAAGTGTATCAAATACCCCCAAACTCAAGCTTTTGCTTGTCCTCAAGCAAACAAAAAAAATTTTAGTACACTTTTTAGGGGAAAACTTAGAAACTTAACCATAGACTTAATATGCATATAATTGAACTCCTTCAACCTTCATACCAATTCCCTTCCTTCAAGGCATAAGGGCTTTAATAGCTGCCTGCTTAAACCTTCACATCTTTCATGGAGTTTCAACTAATTATTCCTTTATGCAAGGTTATTAATAAGTCACAAATAACCTGTTTTATTAGGATAGACCTGAGAAACACTTACTCCCCTCGAAATTGCCTCTATTATGGATAATTGTGATGAAGTACTCAAATTTTAACTTCATATGGTTGTAATGGGGGTAAAGGGATAATGACTTGGTTGCCAATAGAGGGTTTTAAGGGATGCAAATATGAGAATAGTTTTCATACACAAAGTTTTAAATATATCAAGTTTTATTCTGCTGTTTTTATGTGAGGAAGAAGAGTTCTTTGTAGTGCTAAGCATACTTATTTTCGGACTCCTTTGTCCTCTCCCCAAAACTCATTGCTTTTGTTGAGTTGGAAAGGCAAAATTTTTCTTGATTTTACTTGCATACTTGCACTTTTCTTGGTTTTTACATCTTCTCCCCATGTTTTCTTTTCCCTTTGATATGCCTATTTTTTATATACTAGGCTTTCCTCAAAAGAGTGAGATGAGTGTTTAGGCTAGGGGCTAAGTAAATATTTGTCAGTAGACAAAGAAAATTATACAGGTAAAACACAGGCTCAAGTTGGCTACAAAGGATATATATTTTAATTCGGGATGGCTAAGGCTTAGTAGGTCTATATCAAATAATGCCTCAATCATCTCTTTTTCAAAAATATGCTAGGATTTCACCTCGATAGGTCCAAGAGAGATGTTCTAGAGCTGGTAAGGCATCTTTGGGTTCGTTTGCATTTCAAAAATTTTCTCCCAACTTTGCAAGTTCAATGTGATAAATTAATAACTATGAAGGAGTTTAACTCGTCTAGTTCCACTAAGGTGGTTAAGTTTTTTTCACAGAAAACAGATTAAAGCCTTTTTGCCTATCCAGATACATTCATACCTCAATCCCATGGAGTCCAATTATTAGCTCATTAATATTTGTGGTTATAATTCTAAGTTAAAAAACCAGTTCAAAAATTCAAAATTTGCAAAATTTTCTAGATTTTTGATACACAAGTATAATATGGATATAATTAAGTAATGTAATGAAGTGCAATGATATGCAGTGCATGAAATGCATCTATACCCCCAAACTTAAATTTGACATTATCCTCAATGGCAACACAATATGAAAAATTAAAGCATAGCACACCGAATTATCAAAAAGCATATTATGTATTAAAAATTGAAGGTCTGGACAAAAAACAAGTAATAGAGACCTATGATCACTAAGTAGGACTAGGGCATATAAATTTTTACATGAAGGGATCTATCCTATAGTCCTAGCTCTAAAAATCCTCTGATGGGGACGATGGTCCCTCTCCATCGATTTTCTCCATGATCATGTCAAGCTTGTTGTGGGCCTCTTGGAGACTATCCTCGAGTGCTTGCATCCTGTAATTTATTGTGGTCTCCATTTGCTGAAGGTATACAAGGACAAGGTCTATCGGTGGTGGAGTGTAAGGAGGCACTCGGGTTGGGGACTCGTGGTCGAGTGGCTCTTAGGCTTCCCTCTGTGGCTGTGATGGTTCACTAGGCTCTGCTCGTGCTTCGTCTTTTTTGGGGATGAAATTCCCTTTGACATCGATTAGGAAGTAGGTATTCCTAACCTTCTTACATATCCCCATGGATATACAGATGGTCTGGTCGATTCTGGTAATACCAGCAATGGAGTGCAACCTGTGATGCCCCAGAACGATGCCGAAGTGGAGTGTGAGGGTTGTGATGAGTCCGCCAAGCACTATGTGGCCTGTTGGCTGATGAGAGATGCAGCAAAAGTGGTTGCACAGGAAGAAACCTGTACTACAACGTTGCCCGGTGACCATGCACCAAAGGAAGAAGAGCTCATTGGCGTTGACCATGCCGAGGCTATCACCGTGGCCCGTGATGGTGTGGATAGTGAGTCGATGCATGTACCTTAAAGCAGTGCTGGTGATGCCAGAGGATTTAGATTTGCTGGAGTTGTAAATGTCGGTGTTTGATGCTATGGAACGCCATAAGTCAACGCTGTTGTAGACCATTCGGTTACGTGGGATCTCCTGGAATCTGGTGCTGTTAAAGCCAAACACCACGTTAAACTTGTCCATGGTCATTGCCCGGTCAACACCAAGAAGCTGAAACTCTATTCTTCCCCTGTCCTCTCGATCTGTGGGCCATAGGGTGGCCTTGAAACTCCCTAGGAATTCCAGGGTGGTGTCATGGTAGGCTGAGAACTATAGTTGGGCAAATCTAGTCCACCCAATGCTATCTAGTCGTCCATCAATTTCTTCTCGCAGGCCCAGTTGCTCCAATAACTCAAAATCCATGTACTTGGTGGAGATAATCCTCCTGCTATTCAGCTGCGCACACAAGTCTCGGTGGTCATTGTCTCGAAACGGCCAGACAATGGAGAATCGGGTTGGGCTAGTTATTGGGGTCGTGGTGGTAGTTGTAGTGTGGCTTGTGGCTGAGGTGGAGGTAGGGATTGCTGGGTTTGCCTTGTTCTCGGGTGCTGGGGCGATGGCTGAGGAGGTGAGGGTGAGGAATTGCCTCCCTGCTTTGAGGAGTAGCTCGTTCATTGTGCAGGTCTCTTAGCAGGAGCCATTGGTGACTTTGGGAGAAGGAGAAGCTAGGGTTTTATGAGAGGGAAGAGGAAATTTAAGAGGTTTTTAAAGGGAAGGAGGCTTAGAGAGGAAGAGGTTTTGAGTGGGAGGGAGTTTAAGGGGTGTAGGAGAATTTAAAGGGTCGTTGTGACCCTTCATTTCACCCCCCAAGAATCGCATATGTGACATGATACACGGGGCATGTATCACTACACGGGTCCCGACCTGGAGACCCATGTAATCTTCTGTCCAGAATTTCCCCTCTATTGTCAAGTTACATTGCCTGTGTAAATCTGTTTAGGGACTCTTGTAACTTCCTGCCTGAAAGTTACTTTGCTGGCTAAGTTACACGACCCGTGTAAAATTATTTGGGACCCGTGTAACTTCCTGTTTCCCTCAGACTTAAAATTTCTCTCTCATTTGATGAAGCACACCCCATGTAACATTACACGGGGTCAACCCGTGTATGTTTCTGGGGCTTGTGCAGGAGTTTTCCTAGCTTCCAGAAGGTTACATGATGCGTACAAAACTCATACACGACCCGTGTAATTTTTATGGCTCTCTAATTCTCTCTGTGTTAAAATTTTATGCTACCACTATGAATGAAATAAATGTAAAAATTAACAACAGAGCTACTTCTCCAGTTTTATACAATCTCCTCTTGCGTGGTTTTGAATTGACGTCTCCTTTTCTCCTTTGCTTTCGGTTCCTTGCTTCTGCAGAATTGCGATTTAGGGTTCCTACGAAATAAAACACGAACAAATAAAACAAAAAGAAAATAAGAGCGAAAATAAAAAAATATTTAGAAATTTTGAGTTGCCTCCCAAAGAGTGCTTGTTTATAGTCTTTGACTTGACTTTGCTCTTTTAGTTCATGGTCAGTCTAGAGGGTTATCGAAGGAGCAGTTTGCCCCCTTCTCTATGGGTTCTCCTTGAAGGTATGGTTTCAACCTTTGCTCGTTCACTTAATGTGCCTGAGGTTTCACTCTAAATTTCTACAGCTCCATACAGGAAGACTTGCATAACCTTAAATGAACCGGACCATCTTGATCTCAGCTTCTCTGAAAAAAGTTTCAACCTTGAGTTGAAGAGCTGGACAAGGTTTTCTTCTTTTATTTCTTTTCTTGCTATGCGTCTATCATGCCATCTTTTGGTCTTGTCCTTGAATATTTTGGCATTCTCATACGCATCTTGCCTGATTTCATCCAACTCATTGAGTTGTAGGAGCCTTTTTCACCAACAGCTTTGAGGTCAAAGTTCAGGGTCTGAATTGCCCAATAGGCTTTGTGTTCAAGTTCAACAGGGAGGTGGCATGATTTCCCATAAACCAGTCGAAAGGGTGTTATTCCAATTAGAGTTTTATATGCATTGCAGTCATCCATATATTTTACAAATAACACTAAATATTATAACTATTTATAAATAAGCCCTTATATTTTTGTCATTAAAAAATTTAAAAATTATATGTAAAATTAATAACTATATAATATAAAAAATTTAAAAATACAAATATTATTTATATGTAAAAGAACATTAATATTTCTTTAGCAAATTAATAAAATTAATATAGTGAATGGATTATATTAAATATTTTATAAATATTTGAATAATGGGATTATTTAATATTTATTAATTTAATAAAATATTAAATTATGATAAATATTATTCATATGAATTAATAAAAAAAACATGAATAAATAATTGTTGAAAAAAATTAATTCAAAATAAATTTCTAGGATACATATGAACTCCCTGTTCGAGATTTCTACTTGAACACTGGTTTAAGGATGATAAGGCGTGGCCACCTTGTGAGTCACTCCATACTTCTTCAATAGTGTTTAAAATTGTTGATTGTAGAAGTGACTTCCTCCATCGCTGATTATTGCCCGTGGTGTGCCAAATCTTGCAAAGATGTTCTTTTTAAGGAATTTTGTGACTACTCTGGCATCATTTGTGGGTATGGCTATTGTTTCTAGCCATTTTGATACATAATCAACACCAACCAGGATATACTTATTTCCGAAGGAAGTTGGGAATGGACCCATGAAGTCTATCCCCTACACATCAAATAGCTCTACTTCAAGTATACTGTGCAGTGACATTTCATTCCTTCTTGAGATATTACCTATTCTTTGGCATTGATCACAAGCTAGCACGAAGTATCTCACATCCTTAAACAAATTAGGCCAGTAGAATCCGGCTTGCAAAATCTTGGTTACTGTTTTCGTAGTGCCAAAGTGTCCTCCATATGGTCATGAATGGTAAAGCTAAAGAATGCTCTCTATATCTTCCTCCAGTATGCATCGTCTTATCAACCCATCATTACATCTCTTGCACAGCAGAGGTTCTTCCCATATTTAGTTTCACACATCATGCAAAAATTTCTTCCTTTGTTGGTAAGACATGTTGGGTGGCAATACCATGCATACAAGAAAATTCACAAAATCAGCATACCATGGGACTTGAGAGAAGGCTAATAGGTGTTCATCTGGGAATGAGTCGTCTATTAGAAACTCGTTAGCATCTTCTAAGTCCTCTTGTCTTAGCCTTGAAAGGTGGTTAACTACCACATTCTTAGTCCTCTTTTTGTCCTTGATTTTCATGTCAAATTTTTGTAGGAGTAAGATTCATCGAATCAACCTTGGCTTTGCTTCCTTCTTGTTCAAAAGGTACCTGATAGCAGCATGGTCTGTGTATACAATGACTTTTGATCCAAGAAGATAAGATCTGAATTTGTCAATTACAAACACTACTACTAGGAATTCCTTTTCTGTGGTAGCATATTTGATTTGTGCATCATTAAGTGTTCTGTTGGCGTAATAAATGGCATGGAGCTTCTTGTGTTTTCTTTGTTCGAGTACTGCTCCAACAGCATAATCACTTGCATCGCACATGACTTCAAATGGTAGCTCCCAATCAGGTGGTTGCATAATAGGCGCTAAGATTAAGGCTTCTTTAATCCTGTTGAAAGAAGCAAGGCAATTTTTATCAAAATCAAAGGAAACATCTTCACTTAATAAATTAGTCAACGGCTTAGCTATTTTGGAAAAGTCTTTAATGAATCTTCTATAGAAGCCTGCATGTCCTAAAAAGCTTCGCACTCCTTTGACTGATGTTGGTGGTGGCATCTTTTCGATGATTTTAATTTTTGCTCTGTCAACTTCAATTCCTCTTTTTGATATCAAGTGCCCAATAACTATACCTTCCCTTACCATAAAGTGACATTTTTTCCCAATTTAGGACCAGGTTTGATTCTTCATATCTTTGCAACACTTTGGTTAAGTTAGCTAGGAAATCATCAAAAGTAGTTCCATAGACAGAAAAATCATCCATAAAAACTTCCATGATATTTTCAATATAATCGAAAAAAATGGCCATTATGCATCTTTGAAAAGTAGCAGGGGCATTATAAAGACCAAAAGGCATTCTTCTATATGCAAAAGTTCCATAACGGTATGTGAATGTGGTCTTTTCTTAGTCTTCTGTGTGAATAGGAATTTAGAAAAAACCTGAATACTCATCTAGATAACAAAAGTAGGAATGTTTTACTAGCCTTTCTAGCATATGGTCTATGATAGAGAGAAGAAAATGGTTTTTTCTAGTGGTACTATTCAATTTCCTCTAATCTATGCACATGCGCCAACCAGTGACTACCCTAGTAGGGATCAGCTCACTATTTGCATTTTGAACGACAGTTGTTTCACCCTTTTTAGGCACTATATGCACTGGACTAACCCATTTCCTATCAGAAATTGGGTATATAATACCTGCATCTAATAGTTTTAGAATTTCTTTCTTAACTACTTCTTTCATATTTGGGTTAAGTCTTCTTTAGTGTTCAATAGTGGGCTTACTGTTCTCCTCCATATGTATCCTATGCATTGAAGGATTAATCCCTTTCAGGTCTTCTATTTTATACCCTATAGCCTTGCTATGGTTCCTAAGCACCTTTAACAATTTTTCCTCTTCTGTTTCAGATAGGCTAGCATTGATAATAACAGGATATTTAAAGCTTGAGTCCAAAAATGTGTACCTTTATAACGGTCGGGCTCCAACTACTAGAGGAATTGTCCACTTTGGCCATAAGCCTCACTGTTTTATCCCATTGGTGGAATGGAAAACTTGCCAGGAGGTCACCCATCCTAGGATTTCTCTCAAACGAGCATGCTTAACCCTAGAGTTCTTCCAACTCTCCAAGCCATTCCACCAAATGGCTCCTCTAATGATTAGTTTCCCCATTTATATATTATTACTTTTTGAACCCAAGACCATCTTTGTGCTTTGTCGATGTGAGATTTTCCTAAGGGACCTTTTGTTTTAGTGGTATCAGAGCCTTCGTTTTCATAAAAGTTTTGAAATTATATATTTGAAAATTTTTTATAAGTACAACTGCTCAATTATCATTAATTGATACATATAGTGCATTACATCATAAATATGGACTAATAGAGGGAAATATCCTTGTGTTGGTTGTCCAGGGAGTAGAATCTGTTGTGATTCAGTATGGAAGAGGGGGATCACACCGTAGAGCAATCAGTAGCAGCTGAGGTACATGGGGAGGCCCCAACTCCTCAGAATGCCAGTGGGTCGGCTGCACCCGTCTCGCCCATGTAGTTTCCTGCTCAGTTCGCTCAGCAGATGGCTGCACTATTTCAACAAATGGCTGGCAATATACCAGTCTAAGCTCCTATGCAAGCACCTCCAGTGCAACCACCACCCCCAGCTAGACAGTATGACAAGCTAATGAAGTATGGGGCAACAGAGTTCAAGGGTATAGTGGACCCATTGGAAGCCGAGCAATGGTTAGAACGGATGGAGAGGGTATTCAAGAAACTGTACTGCACCGATGAATTAAAGTTTGAATACTCGATCTCTCTATTACATGGAGATGCATATGAGTGGTGGAAGACCATTCCCCAGAATTTGGCTGAGCCCCTATGTTGACATGGGATGACTTCCACAGAGAATTTAGACAGAAGTATGTTCCCGACACATACGTAGATATGAAGCTACAGGAGTTTCTCAGTTTGAAGCAAGGAAACAGAGTCTGTAGCCTAGTATGAGAGGGATTTTTCCTGCCTCAGCCACTATGCTGAAAGCCTACTCACTACCAGCAGAGATAGATGCAAACGGTTTGAGGCCGGGTTGAGGCCTAGTTTGAGATTGCAAGTGGTTGGGTAAGCTAGAAAGGATAGAACTGGAAGGGGAATCTGAGAAGGTAACCACTGAAAAAGAGAAGAGCAGTAAGCCTACAGGTCAGAGTCCAAGTAGGAATCCGGGTAAGAGGAAGAGCTTTGGGGGACCAAGTAATAGAGGATCTAGTAGGGAAAGATTCTCAGGGCGAAGGCCACCTAGATCTGGACAGCAGACATCTAGGGGTTCCTTTCCTGCCTGTACCTATGAGACCTGTGGCAGGACTCATGTAGGAGTATGTTATAAGGCCATAGGAGCCTGTTATAATTGTGGTGGAAGTAGGCATTTTGCTAGAGATTGCACTAGTGCCCGCAAGTCTGGGCCGCCTACCACCACAGAGGGATCTGTTCAAGGTTCTGCTTCCAGAGGACAATAAATAGTTAGTAGAGGCTGAGGCATGGGAAGAGGTAACACTTCTAGCAGCCAGGGCACAGTGAACCAACCAAATCAGAGTGATACACTAGCCAGGGTGTATAGCATGCGCCAGAGGGAGGAAGCTGAGACATCAGATATTATAGCTGGTACTTTTTCCATCTTTGGTAGAGATATATATGTGCTGTTTGACCCTGGTTCTACACATTCTTATGCTAGTGCCAGTATTGCGTGTTCTATTGCTATTCCTTGTGTGAAATTGGATTATGATGTGCTAGTGATTAGTCCTTTAGGACAAGAGGTTAGGGTGAACAAATTATATGAAGATTATCCTTTAGTGATCCAAGTACATATATTCTTGTCAGACTTAATTGAAATGCCCTTCCGAGATTATGATATCATCTTGGGCATGGATTGGTTAGCCAGGCATCAAGCCATGATTGACTGTAGACTGAAGACAATCATTTTTTATCTTCCCGATTATGCAGATGTAGTAATACAGGGGGAGAGGTAGTTATTGCCATCCAATATCATTTCAGTTGCACTTACTAAAAAGATAATTAGAATTCTTTTCAGCTCTCTATTTGAGATCTCCACTTGACCACTAGTTTGTGGATGGTAGGGTGTTGCAACCTTATGCTTCACTCCATATTTTTGTAATAATCTTTCAAATTGATGGTTGCAAAAATGAGAACCTCCATCACTTATAATGGCACGTGGAGTTCCAAATCTTGTGAAAATGAACTTTTTAAGGAATTTAATCACAACTCTAACATCATTAGTTGGAGATGGTATAGCTTCAACCCATTTACTCACATAATCTACTCCAACTAAAATGTATTTGTGTCCAAAGGATGGTGGAAAAGGTCCCATGAAATCAATGCCCCACACATCAAATAGTTCAACTTCCAATATATTTTGGAGGGGCATTTCATCTCTCTTCGAGATATTACCCATCCTTTGACACCTATCACATGCATTTACAAACTTCCTCACATCCTTAAACATGTGTGGCCAGAAGAACCCTGCTTGAAGAACTTTTTCTGCAGTCTTTGTCACACTCATATGACCCCCATAAAGTGAAGAATGGCAATCTTTAATAACATTCCCTATCTCCTCATCAGCTAAACATCTTCTAATCAGCCCATCTCCACATCTCTTGAACAAAAATGGCTCTTCCCAATCATAATCCTTTACATCAAAAAGAAATTTCTTCTTTTGCTGCCATGTTAGGTCAGGTGGGAGGATTCCGCACACTAGATAGTTCACAAAATCTGCATACCAAGGAATTTTTGCATTCATGATTACTAACAGTTGTTCATCAGGGAAATAATCATCTATTGGGGGTTCTTTTCCCAAATTTTCTCCTTGTTCTTGCCTCAATCTAGATAGATGATCTGCTACCACATTTTCTACTCCTTTCTTGTCTTTAATTTCCAAGTCAAACTCTTGAAGGAGTAGCACCCACCTTATCAATCTAGGTTTAGCCTCTTTTTTCTGAAGGAGATACTTGATAGCTGCATGATCCGTGTACACTATTACCTTTGACCCCACAAGATAGGACCTGAATTTGTCTACTGCAAATACCACTGCCAAAAACTCTTTCTCTGTAGTAGAGTAATTTATTTGAGCATCATCTAATGTCCTACTTGCATAGTATATCGCATACACCTTCTTATCTCTCCTTTGTCCCAAAACAGCCCCAATGGCATAATCACTAGCATCGCACATTAACTCAAAAGGTTGTGACCAATCGGGTGGCTGCATAATAGGAGCAGATATCAAAGCTTCCTTTATCCTGCAAAAAGCATTCATACAATTAGTATCAAAATGGAATTCCACATCTTTACTCAATAAATTGGTCAGAGGTTTAGAAATTTTAGAGAAATCCTTGATGAATCTCCTGTAAAATCCAGCATGCCCCAAGAAACTCCTCACTCCTTTCACAGATGTTGGGGGTGGCATTTTCTCAATAATTTCTACCTTTGCTTTATCCACCTCAATACCCCTGTTTGACACAAGATGTCCCAAAACAATTCCTTCTTGTACCATAAAATGGCACTTTTCCCAATTCAAAACTAAATTGAACTCTTCACATCTCTGCAAAACCTTAGACAAGTTAGATAAGCATTCATCAAAAGATTTACCATATACAGAAAAATCATCCATGAACACTTCCATAATATCCTCAATCATGTCAGAAAATATGGACATCATACATCTTTGAAATGTAGCAGGGGCATTACATAGTCCAAATGGCATCCTTCGATATGCAAAGGTACCATAAGGACATGTGAATGTAGTTTTATCCTGATCATCTGGGTGAATAGGGATCTGAAAGAACCCTGAATAGCCATCCAAATAGCAAAAATAAGAATGATGAGCTAGTCTCTCAAGCATTTGATCTATAAATGGTAATGGAAAATGGTCCTTTCTGGTTGCATTATTCAATTTCCTATAGTCTATACACATTCTCCATCCGATTCTGATCCTTGTAGGTATTAGTTCATCATTTTCATTTTTCACTACTGTGATGCCCCCTTTCTTAGGTACAACATGAACTGGACTTACCCAATTACTGTCAGAAACAGGGTAAATGATACCTGCATCAAGCAATTTCAAGATCTCCTTTTTCACAACCTCTTTCACATTTGGATTCAATCTCCTTTGTGATTCTCGAGAGGCTTTATGATCATTTTCCAACAAAATTCTATGCCTGAGATTTGTTGGAAGAGGTTTCAACTCTACCTTAGGTGCTTCACTTTTCTCAAGCTTTGATGATGAAGTTGTTTCTTGCTTCAAGTTCCCAATCTTTTCAATATCAGCCATAGGCAAAGGTGGATTTCCTTCCAAAATTGTAGCATATTCTGCAGCTTCTTCTATCTCATCCCCTTTTCTGATGTTATGAACCAAACAAGCTTCTAAGGGATCTTTAGGATGTTGCTTTTTAAGCACTTCTCTAACCTCTTCATGTATCACATCAACTCTCAAGCATGAGTTTGAATCATCTTTCTTTTTCATTGCTTGAAACAAATTAAATTCAACTTTCTCTTCCCCAACTTCTAATGTAAGTCTCCCTTTTTTTACATCAATCACAGCTCCAGCAGTAGCAAGGAAAGGTCTACCAAGAATAATAGGAATGTGTACATCCTCCTCCATCTCTAATACCACAAAATCCACTGGTATGAAAAATTTTCCAACTTTCAGAGGAACATTCTCAACTACCCCAATTGGAAATTTAATAGACCTATCTGCTAACTGTAGTGATATGGTAGTAGGCTTCATTTCTTCAATCTTCACTTTCTCATAGATAGATAATGGCATCAAACTAACACTGGCTCCAAGATCACATAAAGCCTTATCTATACTGATATCCCCAATGTGACATGGTATGGAGAAACTTCAAGGATCTTTCAGTTTGGGTGGAAGCTTATTTTGCAAAATAGCACTGCTTTCTTCCGTGAGAGCTACAGTCTCAAATTCCTCCAATTTCTTCTTGTTAGATAAAATCTCCTTCAAAAATTTAGCATAAGAAGGCATTTGTGCTAAAGCATCAGTGAAAGGAATAGTCACATGCAAAGACTTCAATACCTCCAAGAACTTCCCAAATTGTTTATCTAATTTTGCTTTCAGGAACCTTTGTGGAAATGGTAAAGGTGGCATGTAGACTTTAGGTGCAACATATTTTGGTTCTTCTTCTTTGCTCTCCTTCTCCTTATTTTCTTTTTCTTCCACTGAATTTTCTTTCTCAGCTCCAATTCTAACTTCAGCTTCAGTTTGTTTATCACCTTCTCTGTTTTTCTCTTCTTCAATTTTCTCTTCAATCTTTTTATCTCCATTCTCCAATATTCTTCCACTCCTCAATGTAATAGCCTTGCAATGCTCCCTTGAATTTTCTGGCTGGCTAGGGAGCTTCCCAAATGCTTTGTTACTTGAAGAGCTAGCTTGTTGAGCTATTTGATTCTCTAACATCTTGTTGTGTGTTGCCATTTGATCCACTTTAGATGCTAATTGAGAAATCATTTCTTGTTGACTTTGGTGGCTCACAAGTAGAGTTTCAATCATAGATTCCAATCTAGCTGTCTTGTCTAGTTGTGCTTGTTGTGGTAGAGGTGGAGCATGTGCATTTTGAGGTTTAGAAATTCCAGGAGGAGGACCTCTATTCTGCTGAAAATTCTGATGTTGTTGATATCCAGAAGGTTGCTGAAAATTCTGATTTTGCCCTTGTCTACCTCCCCAAGAGAAATTGGGGTGGTTTCTCCATGCTGGATCATAAGTTGCAGAAAATGAGTTACCACCTGGTCTTTGATTGTAGTTCCCCACATAATCCACTTGCTCACTTGAAAAATCTTGATTAAGTGCAGAAAAATCTGCTGCACAATTGACATTTGCAGCTCCAACTTCTACTGAATTACTAGAACCTCCGGCTGAAGAATCTACTTTCATGCTTAGCTTGTCCATCTTCCTTGTCAAAGCATCAAACTTAGCATTTATCATATTCATAGCATCAAGCTCAAACATACCAGCTAGTTTCTTGATTTCATTCCTCTCACAACTCCATTGGTAGTTGTTATAAGCAATTTTATCAAGAGCAGAAAAAGCTTCTTCTTCAGATTTCTCCATAAGATCACCTCCAGAAGATGCATCAATTGTACTTCTAATGGACATCTCCTTTGTAAAAGTGTTGAACAAGCATCCACTTAGGAATCCCATGATGTGGACATCTCCTTTGCAAATCCTTGTACCTCTCCCATGCTTCATACAAGCTCTCATCATCTCTAGGTTTGAAAGAAGTTAGCTCATTTCTTAGCTTAGCTGTCTTGCTTGGTGGAAAATATTGAGCTAAAAATGCTTGAGAAAGTTCATCCCATGTTGTGATAGAACCCGGTGGCAAAGAATGTAACCACTCTCTAGCTCGGTCCTTCAGAGAAAAAGGAAAAAATCTGAGTCGAATTGCATCATCAGAAACTCCATTTATCTTCAACATATCACTAATCTCAAGAAAGTGTGCTAGATGCACATGTGGACTTTCACTTGGATTTCCTCCAAATTGTGATTGTTGCACCATCTGACAGAGTGCAGGCTTCAGTTCAAAATTATTAGCTTCTACACTTGGTCTTGTGATACTTGGCATGAAATCTCCAATGTTAGGATAGGCATGATCCTTCACAGAGCGGTTGTTATTGTTGTTGTTGGCCATTTTTTCTTGTAATTCCTCTTGCTCTTGTGCTCTTTCTTGTTGTTGTTGAGCTTTAATTTCAGCTTTTCTCCTCTTAGACTCTGCTCTTAAAGCTTTTGCTGTCTTTTCTATTTCTGGGTCAAAGAATAGATTGATTTCTTCACTTTTTGTCCTTCTCATAAAATAAAGCACCTGAAAAACAAAATAAACAAATTCTCAAAGAAAAATGGTAAAAAGAAAATAAAATAAAATGCCCAAATTAACCAAACAAACAATTGTTCAATATCAAACAAAAATCAAATCCCCGGCAACGGCGCCAAAAACTTGGTGTGACTTATCCGCAAGTATACGGGTCGTCTCAAGTAATAAAGTGATGAATCAAGTATCGTTCCCACGAGGATTTGCTGTTTGATTACTAAACTATGAATGAAGCGATTATTTGGGCTAATGATTAATGAATAAATGGTAAATGTAAATGAGCAAGGTAAATTGATTAATCTAATTGGAATGGGTAAAAAGGGCAAACAAATAAATTCTAATTCTAGTTCGTAATTAAAATAAATTAACAATGGGTAATTTAAATGAAAGTCTAATTATGGTAAAAGTGATTCCGGAGTTGGGGTTTATGCATAAATTAATTGGGATTTGTCTTGGGCATTCCAATTTTAGGGAAAAATAGAGTTTGAAGGAAATTGATTCTAAATTTCTTTGATATCTTTTTCAAGCAAACCAAAGTATGTTCTAAAATAACCAAACCTACTTTCGTATGTTATTTGATTACTTTAAAACCCATTAAGTTTTGTAACCAATAATTAATTCCTTTTAAAATCCTAGTTTATTTCTAAATCTAGGTGATTTTAAGTTCCAATCCTTGATTCTATCAATGACTTTCACCTTTCGGTCCTTCAATCAAAGATTAACACAATACCCAATGGGTACCAACATTAGGCAAGTAAATCAAGCACACAAGGAAGGAATCAAAACTCATATTTATGTAAAATAAGGAAATACCCAATCCTAATCCACAAATTAATCTAAAACATATTTCCCAACTCTGAAATCTAAAGAGTTTACTCACTCATGATGGTATTTACAAGAAATATTGATGGAAAAGTAAAGAAAAACATGATAAGAGGACTAAAATAGAAAAACCCAGGTAGAAGAACCAAAATCTCTAGTTTCTGGAGCTCCAAAACTGGTGCAGCAGCTCCTCCCCAAGAGAGAATGGCGTCTCCTCTCTCTCTCTATTAAAATTTCTTTCCTTTTTTTCTTTCCTCTCTTTCCTCTTGTGGCAAAAATAAGGAAATGATGAATTTATATGGTCCCTAAAAATTGCCCTAAAAGTAAATAAGAGCCAAGGAGTGGATAGGAAATGAGGTGTAAAATTATCCAAGTCAACAGCACTATTCACGTTCTGGGCAGTCTGCTTAGGGTTCGGCTTAACCCTAAGCAGCTTCTTAGTAAATTTCAGCCTCTGGTCGTACTGTCTGCTTAAGGTTAAGCAGACCTTCAGCAAATCTCGGCAGACTTAAAGTAAAATAGACTTTTCTGCTCATGCTTGACTTGTGCTGCACCTTAAGCACTGCCGCTTTACCCTAAGCAGGATCTTAAGCAAAAACTCAAGCAAATTTCGACTGACTTGCTCTTTCAATGCTTGATTTCTTCAACTTTCCTCTATGCTTGAAGAACTCCAAATTTCTTCAAATCACTTCCTAATTCACTCATTGATCTTCGATTTGCCACAAAATCCTATCAAAAACAACAAAATTACAAAAATCAAATATAAAGTATCTAAAGTTAACAAATAAGCTAAAATAAAGCTAAAAACATAAAATATACTAAAATATAAGGGCAAAATGGATGCAAAACTACCCTAAAATGCCTATATGAAATGAGTATAACAATAATTAGAAAAGGGCGTGAAGCATATTTGGCCCATGTGATAGACACCTAAGTGGGGAGTCCAGAATTAAGGGATATTCCTGCTGTATGTGATTTTTCGAATGTCTTTTTGAAAGAATTGCTCGGATTGCCTCCGAAGAGAGAGGTGCAGTTTGACATTGAGATCATACCTGGTGTGGAACCAATTTTCATCACTCCTTATAGGATGGCACCTGCTGAGTTAAAAGAGTTGAAAGTGCAATTACAGGAGTTGCTAGATAAGGGTTTCATCCGCCTTAGTGTGTCACATTGGGGAGCACCAGTATTTTTTATGAAAAAGAAGGATGGTAATCTCCGTCTATGCATAGACTACAGACAGTTGAATAAGGTGACCATAAAGAATAGATATCATCTGTCACGGATTGATGATCTATTTGATCAGCTGAAGGATACAACTGTATTCTCCAAAATTGACTTGAGATCGGGTTACTATCAGTTGAGGGTGCAGGAGCAGAGTATACCTAAAACTGCATTCAGGACTCGATATGGCCACTATGAATTCTTGGTAATGCCATTCGGGTTGACTAATGCTCCAGCTGCTTTTATGGGCCTGATGAACACTATCTTCAGGCCATATTTGGATCAGTTTGTAGTGGTGTTCATTGATAATATTTTGGTGTACTCAAAGAATGCAGAGGAACATGACAAGCATTTGAAGATAGTATTATAGACTTTGAGGGAGAAACAGTTGTATGTCAAACTGTCAAAATGTGAGATTTGGCTAAAGAAGATTACTTTCTTAGGCCATATTGTATCTTCAGAGGGTATCCAGGTGGATCCTAGCAAAGTAGAAGCCATTCTTAATTGGAAGCCACCAATAAATGTCACTAAAATTCAGAATTTCCTTGGTTTATCTGAGTATTATCTAAGGTTTGTGAAGGAATTCTCCATGCTCGCATCGCCACTGACTAAGCTACTTAGGAAGGATGTGAAATTCTAGGGGACTGATCGGTGCCAAAAGAGTTTTGATGAGTTGAATAGGTGTTTAACTAAAGCTTTAGTCTTAACTTTGCCTACCATGGGTAAAGAGTACACCATATATAGTGATGCTTCTCATAATGGATTGGGTTGTGTGTTGATGCAAGATAGAAATGTCATTGCCTACGCTTCTCGCCAGCTTAAACCACATGAGAGAAATTATCCTACACACGACTTGGAGCTGGCAGCTATTGTCTTTGCCTTGAAGATCTGGAGACATTACTTGTATGGGGAGAGATGTTATATATACATAGATCATAAAAGTTTAAAGCACTTGAGCACACAGAAGGAGTTAAATTTGAGGCAGAGGAGATAGTTAGAGCTGATAAAAGATTATGATTACTTGATAGACTATTAGCTTGGAAAAGCTAATGTTGTAGCTGATGCCTTAAGTCGCAAGACTATGGCTGGCTTAAGGGTTTCTCCGTTGTTCATGGTTCATGAGTTGAGGGCTTTGCATGTTAACCTGGAGATTGATTAAGATGGGCAGATGGTAGCTACTTAGCAAGTGAAGCCAATGCTGACAGAACAAATTAAGGCAGCTACACAGAATGATAATAAGTATGTGAAGTTGATAGAAGAGGCTCGGGATGGCAAGAAACTAGAGTTGTCAGTAAATGATAGGGACTTGTTACTATATCAAGGTAGAATGTGCATTCCTGATAATGTTGAACTGAGGCAAACCATTTTAAAGGAAGCACATGATTCACCTTTTGCAATGCCCCCTGGTGGAACCAAAATGTATAGAACCATGAAAGAGCACTATTGGTGGAGGGGAATGAAGAAGGACATTGCAAAATGTGTTGTTAGATGCCTAACTTATCAGCAAGTAAAGGCAGAACACCAAGTGCCAATAGGGTTACTACAGCCATTGTCAATCCTCGAGTGAAAATGGGATGGAAGAGAATCACTATGGATTTTTTGATAGGACTTCCTCGTACCCAAAAGAATCATAATGCAGTTTGGGTTATAGTTGATAGATTGACTAAGTCTGCACACTTTTTGCCAGTGAGGATGGATTACAACCTGGAAAGACTGGCTAAATTATACATTGATGAAGTGGTGAGGTTGCATGGAGTGCCAGTGTCTATTATGTTAGACAGAGATCCTAGGTTCACTTCTAGATTCTAGGGTAGTCTCCAAAAAGTCCTAGGAACTAGATTGAACTTCAGTATAGCATTCCATCCACAGACAGATGGCCAGTCTGAAAGGATCATTCAGATTTTAGAGGACATGCTTCGGGCTTGTGTGATTGAGTTTGAAGAAAGTTGGGATATACACTTGCCTTTGATTGAATTTGCCTACAACAACAGTTATCAGTCAAGCATTGAGATACCTTCATATGAAGCACTTTATGGCAGAAAGTGTAAAACTCCCTTGTGTTGGGATGAAGTAGGCGAGAGGAAGTTGATTGGCCCAGAATTAGTGCAGCAGACGGAAGAAAAGGTTAAGCTCATTAGAGACAGACTCAAAGTTGCATCAGATAGACAGAAGTCCTACATTGATCTAAATAGCAGAGATATTCAGTACATGTGGGTGACAAGGTGTTCTTGAAAGTTTTCCCATGGAAGAGGATCATGAGGTTTGGTAAAAAGGGAAAACTGAGTCCTCGCTTCATTGGACCATACGAGGTTTTGGAAAGAGTGGGTCTGTTCGCATATAGATTGGCATTGCCTCCGAAGTTGGAAAAGATTCACAATGTCTTCCATGTCTCCATGCTAAGGAGGTACAGATCAGACCCCTCTCACATTTTGCTAGTAAAGGAGATTGAGGTGAATCCAAACATGACATATGATGAAGAGCCTAGAAGGATCTTGGCATATGAGGTGAAGCAGCTGAGGAATAAGCAGATACCTCTAGTGAAAGTACTGTGAAACCATCATTTAGGCCAGGACGCTACATGGGAACGTGAGGAGGACATGAGGAAACAACATCCATAGCTATTCGGGGAATGAGACCAGGTAAATTTTGAAGACGAAATTTTATTTTTAAGGAGGGGAGAATTGTAACACCCCGAACCTCCGAGCTCTGAATAGTATCATTTTTTGTCTATGACTTGTACTATTCAAAGATACCTTGAGGACCAAAAATAAAATGAAAATTTATTGAGATAGACACAATAAAAATTCAAGTGACCTAAAAATATAAGGATTCACTGGGTATATTGAAAAAAAAAGAGATTATGACCCGATGAGGGGCATTTTGGTCAATTCACCTCAAGAGTTGACTTTTGACCCAAAATGTTAATTAAATTAAATGAAATTAATGAATTGAATTATGGAATAATTTTTTTTAGGAAAAGAATTCAAGTATAAAGTGAAAAGAAAATAAAAGAAATAAAAATCTAGAATTTTAAGTCCATTTTGACCCAATTAAAATTTTAGGACCAATGGACTTTGGACAACTCATTAAAAAAATTAAATAAATTAAAAATGGGGGTAAATATATAAAGGGAAAAACCCTCTCTTCCTCTTCCAATTAGTTGCCGCCACCCCTCTCTCTCTTCCCCTCTCTCTCTTCCCCTCTCTCTTTCTCTTTTCTTCTTCTTCCTTCTTCCTTCATTAACACCCCTCCCTAAATTTGATTCCTCACTTTTCTTCCATGATTTTTCACATTTAAATGGTAGTAAACACCAAAGTAAATATTGATTGAAAGAGTGAAACAAGAAGAAAAAGAATTGGGAAAAATTGGGAGTTGGAAAGAAATCATCAAGAGGTGAGTTCTTTAATTCTTAATTAGTTATACTAGCTTTCAATTAAGTTAACTTACGATGAAATTCATGAGAAATTGAAAGGAATCATGCATGAAACCTAAACTAGGGTTTTGGCCAATTTGGAAAAAAATTAGAGTTTGATGTATTTTAATATAATTGATGATGAAATCAAGCTTAGTTGAAGTAGTATGTATGATTAGAGTAAGGAGATTGCATGAAATTTGCATAAATTGAATTATGGAAGATTAGGGTTCATGGAAAAATTAGAGCTTTGGTGCTAGAGAATGAAATTGATGTGTGTAATGTTAAATTATGACTACTTAGCATGAATTGAATGTGGATTGATGTTAGTTGGTGGAAGGAATTAATGGAATGGCATAGATTAGGAGAAATTGTAAACTAGGATTTTGGAAAATTGGGGATTTTTGTGCTATGAGTGCTATGGATGTATTAATGCTAAATTATGGTCATTTGGGGTGAGTTAAATGTGAATTGATGTTAGTTAGTGGTAGTAATTGAAGGAAGTAACAATCCATAAGGCAGAAATTAAGCACACTGAGTCCAGTATGTTTGGCAGCTCATAAGTTGAGTTACACAACTCCAATTAGTGCGAAACTAATTAAAAATGAAACTTAAGACATAGGGCTAGAATTTTCATGAAGATACCCTACCAAGAAAATGACCATAAACTGCCCTAAATGAACCTTGAAACTAGAAGTGAAATTCTGGACCTAACAGAGTTGGACCATGTGAACAGTAAACTTTGAATTGTCCTAACTCACTCTAGAAAACTCTAATTTAGGTGATTCGTGAACCAATGGAAACCTAAAATATATTAGATATTTCATATGAAGAACTTAAGGCTAAATTATGAACTTAACCCAATCAAATTGCTAAGCAAAGTTGAGTCACCAAATCTGCCAAAATCTAGAAATCTTCAAATTGACCATACGAACAGTAAATTTTGGAAGGCCATAACTCTCTCTAAAAAACTCTGATTTAGGTGATTCTTAAACTGATGGAAACCTAAAACATAGTAGAATATTTCATATGAAGAACTTGAAGCCTAATTATGAACTTAACCGAACCAAATTGCTAGCCAAATTTAAGTCAATGAATCTGCTACAACATAAATAGTCAAGTGAACAGTAATTTTTGCATTGCCATAACTTTCTTTAAAAAACTCTGATTTAAGTGATTCTTAAATCGATGGAAACCTAAAACATAGTAGAATATTTCATATGAAAAATGTAAGGCCAAATTATAAACTTAACTCAATTAAATTAATGGACAAAGCTAAGTTACCAAATCTGCCAGAATCAGCTCCACATGAACAGTAATCACTATTTTGGTCATAACTTGAGCTACACAACTCCAAATTAGGTGATTCAAAAAGGAAAATAAATTTTAGATCTAGATGAATAATTTTTATGAAGAACACCCCACTAAATTATCATGGAAACTAGGTAGAAATCGGGTTTAAAGATTTGGACACCAATATGTCCAAAAGTCAAAACTCTTTGAAAAATTTGCCAACCTAACTTAAGGAGGCATTAGACATTTATGAAATGAGTTTTGGCAATAGTTGGGAGGAGTATTAAAATATTCTACTTGTGTGTTTTCAATAGAAAAAGAAGTCAGGACGGACAAGGAGAAGTAAATAACGACAAAGGAGAATTATTGAAGGTTTGTGCACAACTAACCATTTTCTTTGTTTTTAAATTTGTAAATTGCTTGGAATGAGTATATTTGAATGAGTTTACCTCGAATGAAATATAGTTTTTCTCTCGCATTTGAGAAATATGGGTGTTACCACCTCTATATGAATTTTATGATAAATTGAATGTGTTTATTAGTTTGCAAATGCGATTGTTGAGTGGGAAACTTTTGAAAATTGTTTTAAAACCACAGTTAGCATGACAGTTTCTTTCGGATCTCCCTAGTAGTAACGGCTACTTGGGATTTGATATTTGATTATGATTATGTCCCTCATTAATAACGGTTAGTGGGGTGGGACTAGATGAGTACTCATTAGCGAGCTAGCCCTTCCCTCATTAATAACGGTTAGTGAGGTTGAGATTCCTTTGTCGTGGTGTACAACACGACATTGATCATGAAATTTTATGTCATGGTCTAAACTGTGTGTTAATGTTGGCAATACTTATGTTTGTGAATTGTGAGGCTTATGGCCAAAGTGGACAATTCCGCTAGTGGTTGGAGCCCGACCGTTACAATTGGTATTAGAGTCGCTCGCGTGTCCTCTTGGGCGATGGTGGAGCAAACCTCAGTGAGGATGCTGAGTCCCGAAAGGGGGGGAGAAAGGTCCCTTAGGCAAATCTCACATCGACAAAGCACGGAGATGGTTTTGGGTTTAAAAAGTAATGATATAAAATGGGGAAACTAATCACTAGAGACGTCTTTTGGTGGAATGGCCTGGAGAGTTGGAATAACTCCAGGATTAAGCGTGCTCACTTGAGAGAAATCTTAGGATGGGGCACCTCCTAGGAAGTTGTCCATTCTATCTATGGGACAAAACTGTGAGGCTTATAGCCAAAGCGAACAATTCCTCTTGTGGTTGGAGCCCGACAATTACAACCTTAGTGTAGAGGGAAGAAGTTTCAGTTCTACCTATTTGGTATCTACCTGTGGCTTACCTTCAGGTTGTTCTTCCTTTAACTTTTCCACTTTGAAAGCTTTGGGCTATGGGGGGGGTGGATTAGTTGCTAAAGATCTTGCACAGGCTGTAATTTCTGTGTTCTCATTATCCGCTGTGTGGTTGTGCATAATGCATGCTTCAAGAAGATCTTTAGGATGTGCCTTATAAAATTCCTCCTCAACTTATTTGTCAACTATATCAACCTTAAGGCATTCATCAGGTTCGAGTCTGTGCTTTATTGTGTTAAACAGGTTGAATTCCACTTCCTCATCTCCTACTATAACCGTCAGGCTCCAACTACTAGAGGAATTGTCCGCTTTGGCCGTAAGCCTCACGGTTTTGTCCCATAGGTGAAATGGAGAACTTCCCAGGAGGTCACCCATCCTAGGATTTCTCTCAAGCGAGCACGCTTAACCCTGGAGTTCTTCTAACTCTCCAGGCCATTCTACCAAAAGGCACCTCTATTGATTAGTTTTCCCATTTTATATATCATTACCTTATCCTCCCATTCCGATGTGGGATGTGTTTCCTTGTCTTTTAAAGGAGCTTTACGCCACGTCTGGCCTAAGCTGGGCTCCTCACCTCCTTAAGCTTCGAGCGTCCTTGCTCTCACACCGTACTGAGGGAGTGTCAGCTCTAATACCAATTAGGGACTACAAATTATAGTACTGTCCACATGAATAATCATTGACAGACAATATATATCTAAGATGATTGTTCTACTGGCTTTATGCCTGCCCATTGGCTATAGTACCTATTATTATTACTGGCTTATGCCGCCCACTGGCCTAGTGCCTGACATGACCGTTGAATACTGGGGAGACATATGAATGTCTAACTAGTATACTCCCGTGTATCCAGTCTCTATAGTCTGTCATAGGTTACTTGAGCATAGACATGAATAATAAATCTCAAACTTAAATAAATACATGAGACGACCGAATATAATATACATTCATAGAAAATATTCTGATTAACTTAATTGCTTCCAAAGTTTTATAAACATGTAAAAGACTGAAATTTTATAATATTTTATATTTTATTATACTGTTATCCATAGAATATTTATTTTAATTATTTAGTTATTTTTCTTTTATTTTATGCACCACTAAGCGTTATGCTTAGCGCGTTGGTTTTTCCATCGCGTAGGTACAGGAGACCCTCAGCAGCAGTAGTAGAGCTTAGTCTGGACTTGATCAAATCTGCTACTGGGTAGATTGTCACCTCAGCAATCATTTTTGGTAGGGATCATGTATATGTTAGATGTTGCATTTTGATCATTGTGTAAATTATTTTAAGACATGTAATTAAATTTTCAGATTGTATATAAATTGTAAATATTGTACTTAATTTTATATGAATGAAATGTAGTATTTTATTTACTTGAAATGAGTATAAGCATTATGATGACATGACATGATTTATGGAAAATGATATGGATGTGTATTTTTAACAGGTAAAATAAGTAAACTCGCCATGCACTAGTAAAACAGAAGAGACTCTGTCTGAGTCTCCATCAAAATGAAATGAGATAAAAAAAAATTTCTATACATAAGAAAATATGATTAAATAGAAAGTAAAATAATATTGTACCCGATAAGACAGGATAGGGTGCTCCGGCACCGAATGTAGCACACCTTGCTCGGCTATACTGTAGATGAGTGAGGGGTGTTACACCTACCTTGAGAGTTAACCTCCCGTTTTTAACATCTATGATAGCTCCGGCTGTTGCCAAGAAAGGTCTTCCTAAGATGATGGGAATTTGGACATCCTCCTCCATTTCCAAGATAACAAAGTCAACTGGGATGAAGAACTTACCCACCTTGAGAGAGATGTTCTCTAGAATGCCCACAGGATATTTAACCGACCAGTCAGCTAATTACAGTGAGATTGTTGTGGGTTTCAATTCTCTGACTTCTAGCTTTTGACATTTTGATATAGGCATTAGACTCACACTTACCTCTAGATCACAGAGGGCCTTGTCTATTTTCATATTACCGATGAGACAAGGTATGGAGAAGCTTGTTGGATACTTCAGCTTTGGTAGCAGTTTGTTTTGCAGTGTGGCACTGCATTTCTCTGTGAGAGCAATAATCTCATAATCTTCTAGCTTTCTTTTCTTTGATAAAATTTCCTTAAGGAATTTGGCATAGAATGACATTTGAGAAAGTGCTTCAGTGAAGGGAATGTTGATGTAGAGTTTCTGTAATACTTCTAAAAACTTTCCAAACTGCTTCTCTAATTTGGCTTTTTGAAATCTCTAAAAAAAAGGTAGAGGAGGCTGATATGGCTTTGGTAGCTTCTTTTTCTTCTTTGCTTCCTCTTCTTGGTCCTTTTTGGCTTCTTCCTCTTCCTCCTCTGTTTGGCTTTCAGATTTATCAAAGGTTTTCTCGGTTGGATTTTCCTCTGATTGTTCTAGAACTCTTCCACTCCTCAATGTAACTGCCTTGCAATGCTCCTTTGAGTTCATCTCTAGTTGATTAGGTAGTTTACCGGTAGCCTTGCTTGAAGAACTTGCCTGCTAAGCAATTTGATTTTCGAGCATCTTGTTGTGGGTGGAAAGTTGATCCATTATGGAAGCTAGTTGTTTGATCGTTTCATTCTGCTATTGTTGGGCTGCTAGGAAGCCCTCCATCATGGATTCCATAGTTAACTTCTGTTTAGGCTGTTGAAGTTGAGGAGGTGGTGGTGGTTGTTGTGCAAAGTTTTATCCTCTGTTCTGAAATCCAAGGGGTACTGGTGGTCTGTACCCTTGCTTTTTGTTCATTGGCTAGTTTTGGGAATTTGACCATGAGAAATTTGAGTGGTTCCTCCATCTATGTCACACCTTACCCCTCCATAAGGCATAGCATGCTCCCGTAGAATACTTAATGAACTACCGAACTTCACCTACCGATAACTCATTAAGTACCCTACAAGGGATTTTAAAACAATTTTCTTACATTTTGGAAGTGGTGAGCATTTTGGTAAGAATTAAAAACCATTTATTCCAAGTTTAAATACTAGTAAAAATTTTTGTCCATTCAAATTTTGTCGCAAATTTTATAAAAATTTTGACAGAGTTCCCTCTGTATTTTGAGAAACCAGTTCTTCAAATACCTGTAAAAAGCACTTCCAAAACTATTTTACAACTCCCAACCTCCAATAATTCACAATTCAACTCAAGTCAATCCATTTCAAAACAGTTTCACAATCCAAGTCAAATTTGTCAACTCAGTATGTTCAATAATTCCATTCACAAAACATAAGGCAGAAAATCCATATGTACAAATATCAAATTTACAGAAGAAAATCTAAAATAATATTATTATAGTTTATTTACAACTGCTCAATTTACATTGATACTTATGACATTACAGTATTTACATCAAAATAACCATAAGGGTATAAAACAATACCCGTACAAAAGGATCAAAAGATCTTGTCAATCCATGACTCACTCTGCTTTCTCCTTACTTTTATCTGCGACAGTAAATTAAACTATCGCTGAGTATAAACATACTCAGTGGTGCACAATAAAGATTTAAAATGCGATACATAAATCATTTATTGATGAAACATAATTTGAATACTTCACAATCACATTTCGCAAATATCAAAGCTCATAACAACTCATTTTGTCAAATAATATATTAAACAACAGTTTAGTCAAACAATTGCATAAACACAGTGTTGCCAAAGTCGTACACAACTTAAGCCATGATACAAAATTTCCGATCAATGCCATGTTGTACACCACGACAAAGCAATCTCAACCCCATTAATCGAAACCAATGAGGGAGGTGGCTAGCTAGCTAATGAGTACTCATCCGATCTACAACCTCAACTGGCAAGCCAGAGAGGGAGGAAAATAAACGATCTCAACCCCATAAATGGAGGAGGAATGATAAGTAACTGTCATGCTAAGTGTGAATCAAAAATTCGTTTCAAACATTTCATTCAAATATTGCATATAAGAATCAAATCCATTTCCAAAGTTACAATTTGATCACAAGGTGGCAACACAAAAGTTCATAAATTCATAATGCGTAATAAATCAATTTTTCAAGGATAAAATGCTTAAATAGGGTTTATTGTGCACAAACCTCAAGCGAGTCGTCCCTTAGCCTCGACTCGTTTCCTCGGGTTCCTTCCCGATATTCTTTTCAACTGAAACACAAAATTTTACAATGTTTCAGTACTAGAACTTAACATAAATCCCAAAATAAATTTTAACTTCGCATTTACCTATTTCTAACGTGTTAAATTCGACGTTCTCGAAATTTTGTGTTTCGGGTTACTATTCACTGCACTATTTAAGTCAAATAATTGACTTTCTAAGGATTAATAGGTATGGAAACTCCAACTTCACCCACATACCACATTTTGTTCATTAAACTTGTTGGTTTTGGTCACTTTTTCAAAGCATAGGTCATTTTTGGCAAAATTGCCAATTTTCGGTGTTGTGATCCGAAGTTGCACTATTCCATTGGTCGATCTACTGTTGGAATTTGACAAAACTTCCTTCATAGAAAATGTTTCTTATTGTCTTAAGTGTATTCCCATTTTTGGATCACCTCAATCGGAGTTTTGTAGCTCAAGTTATGGCCAAAATAAGTTTACTGTTCACGTGCACTGTTCATACTGCACTTTTGGGTTCTGGCAGATTTTGGTTCAACTTTGGTCAGTAATTTGATTAAGTTAAGTTCATAATTTGGTCTAACTTTCTTCATATTAAATGTTCTACTATGTCTTAGGTTTCCATCGGTTCAAGAATCGCCTAAATCCGAGTTTCCTAGAGAGAGTTATAGCCATCCAAACATTGCTGCTCAATGAAATTTCTGCAGAGGTGCAGGTTTGGTACCCTAACTTTGCTCAATAATTTGAATGGGTTAATGGCATAATTTGGGGTGATGTTCTTCATGAAAGTTTTAGATCTATATGCCCTCTAACCCCTGGCCAAATTTTAGGTCAATTTGACCTGTCTAACTCGAGTTATGACTTACTGTTCATTTGGTCAGTTTTGGTGCAGGGCAGCCTGCTATCAATTCACTTTGGCCAATTGTTTCACCAAGTTTTGGTCAGTTTTTGGCCATGGTTCCTTAATGAAAATTGTGCTCTTTTATGTCTATTTACATCTCCAATTGGTGGCATATCAATTGGACTTGTAAAATTTGAGTTTTGGTCCTTCAAATTGGGTTTGGTCATGCTGCATTGACCTACGAATTTAGCTAAATTTTCCACCATTCCCATACAATTTATTTGGTCCTAATTGATCATTATTTCATTTCACAATAGGTCAAATATGCCATTTATGCATTTCTCCAATTTTTGGTTCATAAACCCTTGCATTGAAACCCTAAACTCACTAACTCTTGTATTTAACCATAACTAGTGCACTTAACCTTAACCATTCAACTAATCAAAGCTTTTAAACTCATTCTAATGCATCAATTTCATGTAAATCATACTCCTATCAAGCTGTCCAAATTTCAGTTTGGTCCCTTTCCCATGTTGGTTTCATTTAAATCAAGTTCTAAGCTCACTTAATTACCTAAACATGCATTTAAATGGAAAAATAAAGAGTTTGATATGCTAACCTCACTTAAAGCTTCAAAACCCTAACCTTTGCTCTTCTTTCTTCTTGAAATCTCCTTCTTAAGTAGTAATAACAAGCTTTAGTAGTATTTTTAGGGGAGTTATGAGAATTGAGTGGGAAAATTAAAGCTTGTATGCAAGCTTTAATGGTGGCTTTCCATGGAGGAAAATGAGAGGGGATGGGGACGGCACAAGGAAGAAGAAATGAGGCTTTTCTAATTTTTTTTTTCTTTTGTTTCCTTTTGTTTATTTTGCTTTGGAAGACCATAAATATCAATTTAATAAATATTTAACAAATTTGTTTATGACATCATTAGTGATGTCATCAACTTTGACTTTTCCATCATTTTTCTCTTTTTTTTTCTATTTATTTTTCTATTAGTTCTTTAATTTAATTTTCGATTTTGAAATTTTCTTTTCTCCGATTTTATTTGACAGTTAGGTCAGGAGTCAGCTCTCGGGGTCAATTGACCAAATTGCCCCTCGCCGGTTCATCCCGGTTTGCAAATAATCCCATATTTCTTCCGGCTCCCTGACCTAATTATTTGACTGGCTTAACAGTTCTTTTTCGTGATTTTCTCTTTTCCACTGTGTTCATAAGGGTCCTAAGGACCGCAGCGTCGCTTTTTACGGTTCGAAATTTGAGTTTAAAATGACTTCGCAGTCGTTCCCGAGGAGGTCACTCATCGCTGTGACTCTCGGCTCGTTAAACCTCTTATGTTCTGTTTTTCTTATTTATAGTCAACTAATTAAACATTACTAATTATTTGTGTTTATGGCTTCTCAAGTTGTCTTAAGTGTGGCCCTAATCCCATTAATTGTCCGGACCGACACCGGTCACCAGAATAGTAAAATATACTAGGCTATACAACGGGGGTGTTACAATCTAGGGTTGTAAGTATTTGACTATGGATTGTTGAGCTACCTCTGGTTGAAGTTCCCTCCGTTATTCATGTAGTTCATCTGTTCTGTGGAGGGTTCATTGAAGTCGTGACATTCTGAAGTCATGTATCCTCCACAGAGCGTTGGCTTGTATTCTATCAAGCCTCTTTGAAAGCTGGTCAAATTGAGCATTTATCATGCTTAGGGCATCTACTTCTAGGATCCCTACTGTTCTCTTTGTGTTCCCCCTTTTATTTGACCACTCATAGTTGTGATACGCGACCCTCTCCAGAAGTTCAAGTGCTTGTGTCACCATTTTCTCCATTAGATCACCTTCTGTAGCTGAATCTACTGTGCTCCTTGTAGAGGACAGTAGCCCATTGTAAAAATTCTGAACTAGGAGCCAATCCTCTATGCCATAGTGTGGACATTCCCTCTATAGGTCTTTATACCTCTCCCATGCATCATAGAGTGATTCACCTTCGTTTTGTCTAAAGGTGATGAGTTCAACCCTCAACTTTACAGTCTTCGCAGGTGGAAAATACCTTACCAGAAAGGATTGTGAGAGGTCTTCCCAAGTGGTGAATGCGCTAGCTAGTTGAGAAAGTAACCACTTTCTTGCTCTATCTCGAAGGGAGAATGGGAATGCTCTGAGTCTTATAGCTTGATCAGAGACCCCATTCATCTTGAATGTGTCACATAGGGCAAGAAAGCACTAGAGGTGTTAATGTAGATCTTCTATAGGTGAGCCTCCAAACTGGGTCTGTTGGATCATCTTGAGCCATGCCAGTTTTAATTCGAAGTTGTTGGCCTCTACTGTTGGTCTTGTAACATTGGGCTGGAATCCTTGGAAAAATGGAGCTCCATAGTCTCTCAAGAGTCTTGGCCTGTTGTTGTTATCTGCCATGACTAGAGTTTATAGATTACCTTGATCTTGTCCTTGGTGTCTCCTTTCTCTCCTGATAGCTCTCAGAGTTCTATCTATCTCGGGATCTAAGTCCAAAACTTCTTCTTCTGGCTTTGCTCTGGTCATGCACCAGATAAATACCTAAGAGAAAGTAAAAGAAATAAAACAAATTAAATAAAACTGAATAGTAAATATAAATACCTAAATCAGCTAAATTACCTATTGCTTAATATTACTAAGATTAAATTTGCCAGCAACAGTGCCAAAAACTTGTTTGCCAATTTTTCAACCACCGCAAGTGCACGGATCGCTAACAAGTAATAGAGTAGTGAGTGAAGTATCGCCCCACGAGAAATTTAGTTAGCAAGTACTAAATTACATAATAATTTTGACTGTTTAGGCTATCGAATATGTATGAAGAGTGAATTAGATCTAATTTGGATGCTGGAAATAAACTTTTAGTTAAACTATCTATTTAAGCAATTCCAGAATTAAGATTTCACACTATAATCTCATTATGGATTTTAATCTTGTCTATTCATTGGATCAAGGATCGTTACTTTGATAGAAATTAAACCTAAAATATCCTAGGTCCTCTCTCAAGGCACCTAAGGTGTGTTTCGATTAGAGCTAAACCCTACTTTCGTTAGTGATTAGTCATAATAAAAACCCTTTAAGATCTTTGATTAATTATAGAACTCCACAAAGGTCTTCAGCCTATTTCTAGATCAGATTTCCTAAGTTCAAGGTCTCGATTTTCTAATATTAATCTTCACCTTTCAGTCCTTCAATTAATATCTATAATCAATACTAAGTGGGTACCAACACATAGCATGCATTAAGATCACAAGAAATTGAATCAAAGGACAGAACTCAAATCCAATAAATAGAATTCAATATTCATCCATAATAATAATTACAAATGTTACTCTCCTAATTCCAGAATAAGAGGATTACTCACTCATGGTGACAAATAGAATAAAAATAAAGTGAAAGAACATGAACAATCTGCTTAAAGAAATAGAATAAAAGAATCGATGAGGGTTTTCTGCAACTTTGGACTTGTGGAACTTTGGTTAAAGGCTCCTCTCTTGCACTGGTGCTCTCTTCTTCAAAACGGCTGCCAAGAATAACGTATGTGTGTAAATGAAAACTCTTCTAAAACTCCAAAAAAAAGCTTCTTTTTTTTTTCTGTTGTCATCTTCTGCTTCTCTTTATAATAGGTGGCCTAGGGTTAGGTTTTTAAAGTTCTAAAAGCATTAGGAGACTGTTTGGAGTGTGTAAACTGGAGCTGAAATTCGGATAAGGAAACTGGTTACCGCATGATACACGGCCCATGTGTCACTACACGGCCCAGGGTCGTGTAACTTACTAGAGATGAATGGTCGCATCTTGTATTAGCACAAGATATTACACGAGGCATTGCTAGTTACACGAGTCTAATTACATGACCCGTGTTCTTCTGTTCTTCATAGAATTCTTCAAACCTGGCTTGGCAGAGACTTACACGGGTCTCCACAGTTTACACGGGTCGTGGTACACGGTCCGTGTACTTTGTTTCTTCCTTGGATCTCTGGCTTTCTCCTGGCAGTAGGTTACATGAGTCTATGGCTTTGCTTACATGACCCGTCTAATGTGTATCAGCAGCACTTCTTAATCCTTTGGCCTTTCTAAGCTTCCTTCGCACTCCTATGCCTTGGAACTTCACCCAAACACCAAAAATGATGCAGAAAACATGAAATTTAGAGCTTGGCAATAAAATTTACAAAAGCTGATGAAATTAATGATTATGCATGAGATTACTAGTCTAAATGCTATGAAATATTATATAAATATACTTAAAAATATCTATATAATACAAGTGTATCAGGTGCATGCAAAAGTAGTTATTTCAGAAGGGTGTTTCATGAGACGTTGTAAAATAGACAATATGAGTCACATCCTTACATCACAGAGATTGGTAATAAAGGGGAACAAAGGCTAGTGCTGTAGGATACCATATCAGAGTGTAGAAGAAGCATAGCTAGTGTAGGTACACTTGGCATTTCAATGGAACTCTACATGACTAGCTGGATAAGGTGGATAGGAGTTAGTCTAAGGACTTTAGTAATGACACAAAGGAGATTGGAAATTCGAAGTATCATGAGAGTGAAAAGATGCATAGGTATTGACCATTGAGGTCATAAACAAGTAGAAATTTCGAATGAGATGCCTATGACACGTGCTACAGGAAAGCATCTCATAGGATACTATAAGATAAGGAACATAAGTTACGTATTTGGGAAGTAGAGATTGTTGAAACAGAGGAATGGGGATTGAAGTCACTAAGAGATACGTTAGGACATAATGAAGGAGAGGTAAGCACCAAAGCTGATTGAAGTTATAAGATATCAAGTCAAGCGCAGTGGAGGTATAGTGAATACTGAAGATGTCAGAAAAAGATTGAGATATAGTGAGTACTGAAGATGTCAGAAAAAGATTGAGGAGTGGTTTGAGGTACGAGTTTCGCTATGAAATGACGATGATAGCTAGGACACTATAGCAGACAAAAGAGCTATGCAGATCCTAGGCGAAAGGATTTAGAGTTTGCAGTGGGCGATTATGTATTCCTGACGGTCTTTTTGATGAAGGAAGTTATGAGATTTGAGAAGAAGGGCAAGCTTGCATCCCGATACATAAAGCCTTTTGAGATTACTAATAGAGTCGGAGTAGTTGCCTACCGATTGGAGCTACCACCCAATCTCTCCCATGTTCATCCTGTATTTCACATTTCCATACTCAGAGAATACATCCCTGATCCTTCCCATGTATTGCAGCCAAATACCATAGAGCTAAGTAGGGACTTGACCTACGAGGAACAGCCAGTAGCCATAGTAGACTACGAATTGAGACAGTTAAGGTCAAAGCAGATTCCGATTGTTAAAGTACTATGGAGGAGCCAAACAGTAGAAGAGTGTACTTGGGAGTCATAGCGGGACGTGTGCAGCAAGTACCCTTATCTGTTCAATATGTAATATTGTTTCTTTAATCTGCCTTGTATAAAAATTCGAGGACGAATTTTTTATAAGGGAGGGAGAATGTAACACCCCTAATTTTTAAATATTATTTAATATGTAAATATTTTATTCTAACCCTGGTATTGTGGGCTTCGCGTAGGTACTTTCATTTTATGGAAATTCGACTGTCACCCGGATCTACAATTTCAGGCCGAGCAGATAAGCTGCTGGAACTATTTCAGAACCGAGTCAAGATTATAGGCTACCCCACCATTTCCAGACATCGCGGACACCATTTCAGTATCAGAATTGGCGTAGGTAAGCCCGAACCCTAAGTTTCCTTAATTATTTAATTTCAGATTTAGATTGAAAATTCATAAAATATTCGTGGGTAGTTAGAAAATTATAATTCTTTTTTATTAGCTTAGTAATATTGCTAAGGACCATAGGACAAAATTTTGTAATTTTTAGAGCTTATTTGGGTAGTTTTTGCAAAAAGGGGTTAGTTGTAGGGACTAAATTATAATTTTCTAAAATTATGACTGTTGACTATTTGGATGGGCCCAGAAGGGGCCATGTGATGTGATTGAGATATGGTTATATGACTTGTGGATATAAAAATGTATTTTTGAGCCCTCTTACAGGTTGGGTAGGTCCTAGGTATAGGGGGAACTCTGCCGGATTTTCGGCACAACTTAGGGTGTCTTTGATTCTTTTTAAGCTTGTATTGAGCCAATTATATTAAATAATTATAATGTAATTGTTAGGTGAGATGGGACAGTTTTCCTCCTCCGCACAGCCACCACAGTGACCTCGATTTACGTCTGTGAGTAAAATATTAATTTTAATTATAATTTCAATATTATTATATGTTCAGGCATGCCCATGCATCACTTATAAATATATATTTATGTAATTAAATATTAGGAACGTTTTATATTGCATCTTTATTTGATGAAATATTATAGATGTTGTTTTATGGTCATTTGGAGCAGTGTGCATGTATTGGTGTGCGTGGAGTGTGTGATATTGGATATGGACAGGACGGGTAGACGTGGTTGGAGCTTGACTCGCTGGGATCTGATCCTTTATGGATAAGTCGGGGTAGGCACAGCTCGAGATGATCTCGCTGGCCCCCACATTTGGTCTATTAAGAGAAAGTCTGGCTTGAGATATACTCGCTGGCAAAGGTTGGATTAAGAGAGTTCATTTGGATATGCTATGTATGTATTAGCTGAAATTATAAGCATGATATATGAGCATGCATGGATGATCATTGGGTTGAATGAGGGGGTTGAGCTCCCATTTGAATTAATATTGTTATGAGGATATAGAAGGTGAGCTGAGCTCCCAAAATTATTATATATATTGTGTTTATAGGTCGGATGAGTCAAAAACTCTTCGTTGGATAGTCCATGTTATGATCGAATTTTGTCCGATTAATTTTTTAAAATTGGGCTTAATATAGGCTTTAGAATTATGTCAAGTAATAATTAAGCTTACTACAAACTTCGAAGATTTTAGGCTGGCCCAGATTATAGTATCGATCCGATCTATTGATTAGATCGTGATAATATATTTATGTCTCACATTTTAATAAAATGGTTAAAATTTAAAAAATAATTTTTTTAAAAAAAAAATTGAGTGATTTTTCTTAAAAATTATATATCTAATAACAAATTCATTATATAGAAATCTCCTTTATGAAATATTATTATTCTATACACAGAGCATAAATCAACTAACTGTAGCACTGACGATTTGGACACGGGGCAGCAATGACCAATGAGAACGAAGGGCTCTTAAACGATGAAATTACGTATGGCTAGATTAATAAATTTTAACGTGTTAGATTTTTAACATGTTAGATTCGATTATCTGTCGTGGCAGGGCGCCACCTGTTGGTTTTTCGAGATTTTTTTTCGAGATTAACGAACAGCTAACAGTTGATTTTACAGGAGAAGAATTAAATCTTTCTTACTATACCAGGAAGAGGAAAGCAAAATCATTACACAGGACTAATTGTTGTACAAGTGCGTAAATTTAAATTACATAAATAAATTGTATAATAATAAAATATATATAAAAAAATAAAATTTAATGTAATTTTATTATAAAATATAAATAAAAAAAATTTATTATGATAAAACGGGAAATAGTATCCCTCAAAATTTTTAAATTTTAATTTTAAAATATTTTTTTGAATCTCACAATTTTATTATAAAATATGAAATATTATAATATTTATATTAGTATATACTGCAAAAGTACCGTACTCACATTTTCAAAAAGATCAATGGTTGATTTTAAGCTGGAGCCTATATTCCGATTGGGTGCGAAACTTTTTAATTGAGTCACAACTTAAATCTATAAAATATATATCTAAAATTTAAACCATAAAAAATAATAATTAAAATTTATAAAAAAAACATATTCAAAATTTAAACCACCAAAAATAACATAAATCAGTTGCCAACTTGGGTGCCTAATTTAATAGCCTTCTTCCTCGATTACGTGCACATCCTGAGATTTCAAGCAAGAGAGATCATAGCAACTGGATGGATCAAGTAGCCTTCAACAATTCTCCTGAATCCCCATTGATTTCTAACTCTGAAACTGCTACTCATCCTGCCAAAAAAAGCTATGACAAAACTGAGATAATCACTGAACTCAAGAAACAAATGAGCTTGGCAGGACCTCTAATTTTTGTCAGTTTCTTGCAATACAGTCTACAGATGATCTCGGTCATGTTTGTAGGCCGTCTCGGAGAGCTGTCTCTTTCAAGTGCTTCAATGGCTACTTCATTTGCGGGAGTTACTGGTTTTGGTTTCATGGTATATAAGGCTTTTCAAGAATATTTATTCTGCTTATTTTAGGTGCATTTATTGATCGCAATATATATATATATATATATATATATATATATATATATATATATATATATATATATAAGTAACATATCCATTAATAAAAAAGTGAATATTCATGAAAACATTGATTTAGAAGGTGGAGCTCTAAGTCTTTGTACAAAACAAATGATGAATCAAACGAAATAATCTTAAATTCCTAAGAGCTATATATATTAGTAAACGTTAAGAGAGTCACTCTGTATATATAGCTGTTAGGCAGGCACAGTTTACTGATTGCTTTCTAAAAAACAACCAGAATTCATTTTGTTTATCCTTAGATTTAAGAAATTGATCATCTTTCTCTAAATTTCCAATGGACACCTCTGAATTTTGTGGTCTGTGTGATAGCTGGGAATGGGAAGTGCACTAGAGACATTCTGTGGGCAAGCCTACGGAGCACAACAGTACCATATGCTGGGTGTGTACATGCAAAGAGCTATGCTAGTTCTTGTACTTACAAGCATCCCTATATCATTGATTTGGCACTTCACAGGCCAGATTTTCATAAGCCTCAAGCAAGACCCACAAATTTCAATCCACTCAGGAATCTATGCACGGTGGTTGATCCCTGCCATTGTTCCATATGGTCTTCTTCAGTGCCAGCTTAGATTCCTACAAACCCAGAACATTGTTTGGCCATTGGTGTTAAGTACTGGCATCACAAGTTTGGTCCATCTTCTCATTTGCTGGACATTCATCTTTAGATTCGGCTTTGGCAATGAAGGGGCTGCCCTGTCTATTGCAATCTCTTACTGGACCAATGTGCTTATTTTAGCTATCTATGTCCAATTTTCTCCAACATGCCAAAATACTTGGACAGGTTTCTCCAGGGCAGGAACCAAAAATCTGCTTAGTTTTCTTAAATTGGGAATACCTTCAGCTCTAATGGTTTGGTGAGTTCAATTTTTCTTAAAATTCTAGAACTTTCATTTTGATTTGTCTCTCTCATTATATTCTTCACAATATATTTTTGTCTATTTCTGTTTTATGTATCAGCTTGGAACTCTGGTCGTATGAGTTTTTAGTTATTATGTCAGGTCTACTTCCAAATCCGAAACTAGAATTGTCAATGATGAGCATCAGGTTTGAACACTTTATTGGCACGTAATTTTCTATTCACTTATGCATCGTTGACAATAAAAGAAAGTCTAAAAATTAAAATATTTTGAAGGGATTTCTTTTGCCATATATTATAAGAACATATTGAATTCCATTTCCAATTCTCTAACATAGTCACAATTCTGCAGCTTGAATACGAGTTCTGTGGTATTCAGAATCCCCTTTGGCCTCGGTAGTGCTGTGAGGTAAGTACACTAGGACATGTTAGTCTTTGCCTGATTAGCAGCAATTTGTTGATATATTATGATTTCCTTTTCCTGTTTCTTTCTTTTTCTTGCTTAAAGCACAAGAGTTTCAAATGAGTTAGGCTCTGGGAGACCTCATGCTGCACATTTGGCAGTACAGATTGTAATTTTCTTGGCACTTATAGAGAATTTATCACTAAGCTTACTTCTAGTTGCAGTTAGGGATGTTTGGGGTTTCTTGTACACTAATGAAAAGGAAGTTGTAAGATATTTGGCATCTGTAGCGCCATTGCTTGCATTATCCAACTTCATGGATGGGATACAGACTGTGCTCTCAGGTTCAACACTGGAAAAACAATTTGGACATTTCATGTCTGGATGAATACTTCAAAAATATATCTTTTAAAACATGACGTCTTTGCCAAAACGTAGGTACTGCTAGAGGTTGTGGGTGGCAAAAGATTGGTGCATGTGTAAACTTAGGAGCTTACTACGTTGTAGGCCTACCTTCTGCTATAGTTCTGACTTTTTTCTTCCACTTAGGAGGAAAGGTAAGATTATTACTTCATAGAGAAATTAATTAAGAGTATTGCTAGCTCTTCTTGGACTAATTTCTTTGTAGCTAATTGTTGCAGGGACTTTGGATGGGAATCATATGTGGTAGTTCTATACAAGCTGTTTTGCTTTTAGCCATTACTATGCACGCTAATTGGGAGCAGGAAGTACATAAATATATGTCTTTCCTTTTAAGGCCATCTATAAGTTAACCACATGAATGGATTTTTGTTCTAATTTTCTGTATTTCTCTCAGGCCAAGAAGGCCAAGGTTATGGTATGTGCTTCCAGAATCTCAACAGATGAGCCTACGGAAGTAGTTTAATTAGTAACTGTTGCTGCTCGGAGTGTTGGCTCTATGCAGATGTGGACATGATCAGTGCAAAGTGACCAAGCTCAAGTTCTAAAACATAATATGAAACAATCTAAGCACTTGAGAAATTCCGTTTCCTGTCTGAAGATTCAACATCTACCAGCCAGGAATTTCCAAATGATATTTCCCTTCCAATTTCTGAGAAAAATACATTAAGAACTATATATTTTAGGACCTTAATTTTCTATTAAATTATTTTTATTTTTCATTGGGAGCTATCAGATTATTTTGGTGATGAATTGTGAGCTCATACACGCAAATTGCAACAATATTCCACTCTCTTTAAAAAGTATTAATTTAGGCATTTTGAATCCACAAACAAGCACGTATATGAATAAGTATGTACTGAAAATAAAAATAAGCGTATATATGAATGGACAATAACATTAACATTAATAATGTAATTGCAGATGAACATACTTGGAAAAATTTATACAAATACATCAATATCTATTTAAATCCAAAATTCCAAATATTTAACATATTTATTACAAACATCCTTCACAATAGGTTTAGTGAAAGTATTTTTAATCATATCATGTGTTGATATGTACTTGATATTCACCTATTTTCTTGTAATTATATTGTGTGACCTTCAAATCTAGTTTTAGTATCATTTTTCCGTGACATTAATACGATACTTAGAATATTAACATCACTAGAATGAAAGGAAGGAATTGTTATATGAATAATAACTATGACAAATTCATTACAAGGAACGTAGGTGGCAACTTACCCTTTGTAGAAATCTATCATCCTTTTTAATCATAAGCCATTAAACCTAGGTTCAAGATAATGAGTATGAGAGAGGGAAAGGTTTTAGCAACCTCTCCGCCTAGATTTACTTAGAATAAAAGCAAGTCTCTACTAATTATTTCTCAAGCCTATCTTGTTATCCCATTTATTTAATTTATTAAATATACATTTACATAACTAAGTTTACATACACCCGTTGTTCATACAAACATGTTAAAGCATACAAATACAAGTCCTAAAGCATGCCAAATTTCTAGATTAAGTAGTATTACTACATTTACCATATTGCCTTGACATGTGAATTAGAATAAGTTAATCTTATACATGGTTTATTTACACAACAACATAGTACAAGTAAGGCATTTACATTGACCTAAATTACTAACATGCATATTTTAATTAATCTCAGTTACCCTACATGCAAATTAACTAAGTTTATTATGGAGATGGGGCTGAATTTTACAAAGGAGAAACCCAAATATACATAATCTCTAAATTTAAAACCTAGGGTTTTTATCATGCATAATTAAATTTTGAAATTATCAAATGGTCCTAAGCGCAAAATTAATTTACTAAAACCATTTTCATGCAAATTAAAGACACAAACAATTAAAGAAAAACCTAATTAAAGAAGAATAGAATTAAAATCTAATAAATAAAGAAAAGGCCCTTAAAAATAAAATAAATGAAATAAATCATATTTTATTACAAAAGCTTAGGGCTTACTGTCATCATGCAAAAGGCCTTGAAATCCATTTTAAATTACACTAAATCCATCAAAGGGTCCAATTTGCTTTTCTTACATAACTATTTGACTTTAGGCCTCTCTTTTTATACTTGTACTTATTTGTTTTACTTTTCATATATTTACTCAAAATAATATAATATAAAAGATAAATAATTAAATAAATATAAAAATAAATTAATTAAATAAAAAAGAAAATAATTAATTACAAAGTCAAAGTTAAAATTTGGAATTTTGGCCAAATGAAACATCCAATCTATCTCCACTTTTAAAATCTAATCTAATTCTAGTGGATGTAAGAAACATTATAAACACCAAATAGCAAAGAAAAAGCATGAATAATAGATAAAAAATTCAAAAGAAACCTAATTCAACTAAAACATGCACATTCACAAAATAAATAAAAAAATAAATAGAACATGCACAAATTTAGAATTTTCTAAATATAGGCAAGAATCATAAAAAAAAATAAAGAAATCATAAAAATTCCAAAAAATGTATGGCATGATCCTACCATTATGTTCTTGTATGTAAAAAAAAAAAAAAAAAAAAAAAAAAAAAAAAAAAAGAAATTCTGATTGATATGGACTATGCATAAAATAGACAAATTCACCCTACTGTATATGACTTGATTTTGACCATCAAATTTGTAAAATTATGGAAAAATATTAAAATATAATAAAAAATTATAAAAATTTATCAGAAGATAGATGCATATTAAAATAAAAATATTGTAAAATAAAATTTAAAATTTTTTAATCATACAAAAAATGTAACTTCAAATAATTAATATTTAAATAGTTATAATCTGTAAATATTTTTGTTATATTCATACACAATTTTTCTTTGATATTATTATAGCACTAAGCTATAAGAGAGACCGCCCATTTATTATATATATGATGACGTAATAATCTCACCCCTCAGATCAATCTAAGGGAATAGAATCATTAAACCAATATAATTAAAATATGTTTAAGAATATTTTATAAGGGAAAGGAGAATATGTTTAAGAAGTCATAATTAAAATTAAAACAAATGCATATTAATAAGAAATAAATTAGAAATATAAAATTAATAAAAAGGCAAAACCAAGAAAAAAGAAGAAGTGGCAATCAAAATTAATAAAAAGAAATTTAATTACTTTTCACATAAATAGAAATAACATTATTTAAGTGTGGTTTAGTCTTGGAGTTTATTAACTTTTGGGCTGGCCTTGTGCTGTGGTTTTAACTTTTAAATTAAGTCTTCAGGTAAAAAATTTATCTTCAATAAAGCTAATTAATTAATAATTACTTTTGATACTTTGATTAAAAAAATAATTACTTTTGGTGGTTTGATTTGACTATGGATGGGAATCACAATTCACATGGGCGAATTTCCTACCTTAAGAAAGGAATTGCATCATATATTTTGCCAAGGAATTAATTCTCACTTTCACCACATAAAAAGTAAAGCAAAATCATTCCACATACGACACAAATCATTCCTACTTTAAGAGGCTCCCTCCTCATGCACATCCTCAGATTTCAACAAGCAAGAGGAGATCATAACAACTCAGATGGATCAACAACACTTCAACTGTTCTCATGAATCCCCCTTGATTTCTAACTCCGAAAATGCTGCTCATCCTGCCAAGAAATGCTATGACAAAGCTGAGATAATCACTGAACTCAAGAAACAAATGAGCTTGGCAGGACCTCTAGTCTTTGTCAGTTTCTTACAATACAGTCGACAGATGATCTCGGTCATGTTTGTAGGCCGTCTCGGAGAGCTCTCTCTTTCAAGTGCTTCAATGGCTACTTCATTTGCGGCAGTTCCTGGTTTTGGTTTCATCGAATATAAGGCTTTTCAAGAATCTTTATTCTGCTTATTTTAGGTGCATTTATTGATAGCATTACATATATATATTATGATCATAAAAGTAACATATCCATTAATAACAAAGTGAATATTCAGGAAAGTCATTGATGGAGAAGGTGGAGCTTTACGCCTTTGTACAAAACAAAATGATAAATCAAACGAAATCATCTTAAATTCCTAAGAGCTATATATATTAGTAAACGTTAAGAGAGTTCCTCTGTTTATATAGCTGTTAGGCAGGCACAGTTTACTGATTGCTTTCTAAAAAACAATCAGAATTCATTTTGCTGATCCTTAGATTTAAGTAATTGATCATCTTTCTCAAATTTTCTAATGGACATCTCTGAATTTTGTGGTCTGTGTGATAGCTGGGAATGGGAAGCGCACTAGAGACATTCTGTGGGCAAGCCTACGAAGCGCAACAGTACCATATGCTGGGTGTGTACATGCAAAGAGCTATGCTAGTTCTTGTACTTACAAGCATCCCTATATCGTTGATTTGGCACTTCACAGGCCAGATTTTCATAAGCCTCAAGCAAGACCCACAAATTTCAATCCGCTCAGGAATCTATGCACGGTGGTTGATCCCTGCCATTGTTCCATATGGTCTTCTTCAGTGTCAGCTTAGATTCCTACAAACCCAGAACATTGTTTGGCCATTGGTGTTAAGTACTGGCATCACAAGTTTGGTCCATCTTCTCATTTGCTGGACATTCATCTTTAGATTCGGCTTTGGCAATGAAGGGGCTGCCCTGTCTATTGCAATCTCTTACTGGACCAATTATGTCAAATTTTCTCCAACATGCCAAAATACTTGGACAGGATTCTCCAGGACAGGAACCAAAAATCTGCTTAGTTTTCTTAAATTGGGAATACCTTCAGCTCTAATGGTTTGGTGAGTTCAATTTTTCTTAAAATTCTAGAACTATCATTTTGATTGGTTTCTCTCATTATATTCTTCACAATATATTTTTGTCTATTTATGTTATATGTATCAGCTTGGAACTCTGGTCGTATGAGTTTTTAGTTATTATGTCAGGTCTACTTCCAAATCCGAAACTAGAATTGTCAATGATGAGCATCAGGTTTGAGCACTTTATTGGCACGTAATTTTCTATTCACTTATGCATCGTTGACAATAAAAGAAAGTCTAAAAATTAAAATATTTTGAAGGGGTTTCTTTTGCCATATATTATAAGAACATATTGAATTCCATTTCCAATTCTCTAATATAGTCACAATTCTGCAGCTTGAATACGAGTTCTGTGGTATTCAGAATCCCCTTTGGCCTCGGTAGTGCTGTGAGGTAAGTACACTAGGACATGTTAGTCTTTGCCTGATTAGCAGCAATTTGTTGATATATTATGATTTCCTTTTCCTGTTTCTTTCTTTTTCTTGCTTAAAGCCCAAGAGTTTCAAATGAGTTAGGCGCTGGGAGACCTTATGCTGCACATTTGGCAGTACAGATTGTAATTTTCTTGACACTTATAGAGAGTTTATCACTAAGCTTACTTCTGGTTGCAGTTAGGGAAGTTTGGGTTTTCTTGTACACTAATGAAAAGGAAGTTGTAAGATATTTGGCGTCTGTAGCGCCAGTGCTTGCATTATCCAACTTCATGGATGGGATACAGACTGTGCTCTAAGGTTCAACACTGGAAAAACTATTTGGACATTTCATGTCTGGATGAATACTTCAAATATAGATCTTTTAAAACTTGACGTCTTTGCCAAAACGTAGGTACTGCTAGAGGTTGTGGGTGGCAAAAGATTGGTGCATGTGTAAACTTAGGAGCTTATTACCTTGTAGGCCTACCTTCTGCTATAGTTCTGACTTTTTTCTTCCACTTAGGAGGAAAGGTAAGATTATTACTTCATTGAGAAATTAATTAAGAGTATTGCTAGCTCTTCTTGGACTAATTTCTTTGTAGCTAATTGTTGCAGGGACTTTGGATGGGAATCACAGGTGGTAGTTTATACAAGTTGTTTTGCTTTTAGCCATTATAAGTTAAGCACATGAATGGATTTTATTCTAATTTTCTTTATTTCTCTCAGGCTAAGAAGGCCAGGGTTATAGTATATGCTTCCAGAATCTCAACAGATACGCCTACAGAAGTAGTTTAATTAGTACCCGTTGCTGCTTGGAGTGTAGGCTGTATGCAGCCATGGATATGATCAATGCAAAGTGACCAAGCCCAAGTTTTAAAACATAATATGAAACAATCTATGCACTTGAGAAATTCAGTTCATGTTCCTGTCTGAAGATTCAACGTCTACCAGCAAGGAATTTCCAAATGATATTTCCCTAATTTGAAGTAGTTGCCTACTATATTTTCCTTCTACTTTCTGAGAAAAATATATTAAATTAATTTTCATTTTTTAGTGGGACCTATCAGATTATTTTGGATTGTAATTTTCAAGATCGTTGATGGAAAGTTTTGAGCGAATTGATAGATGCAAATTCCAACATTCCACTTTCTCTTTATTAAAAGTATGAATGTGCCAGAAATATTGCCTTACGCAAATGAGACTCATATTAGCTATATATGAATGTGATGTGAATTAATTGTGAAACACAGCAAATCAAAGCAGCAGGTTTGGACACCATTGGTTGCCGGTTTCTTGTTGACGTCAACATTGGTGGTTGTGGCCGCCTGTAACACCGTGTTGGCATGGATCACGGTGCTAGTGATGCTACCCTTGGCCGGGAAGCGTCCCCGAGTGCCTGTTCAACAGCAAAGGAAGATCACCACTGGTGTTGTTATGTATTTCTTTCCTTTTCTTCAATGATTACGCAATGGCTTCCTTTAAAATAAATTTGTAAGAAAAAATTTTAATTCTCACATAATTTTAATTTAATTTTCCTTCTTTTAAAATTAAAAAAAATTAAATTATTTTATTTTAAACATAAAATTAATTAAATTAAATTATTATAAAATTTTAATTTCCAAATATAGGAGATATATTTTGGTAAACATCTTACATTAATTAATCTTTACTTGTAAATAAATTTATTTTTATGTACCAATGTTATATATCCAAACTATAAATTTAATTGTTGTTATGTGATCTCTAAATTGCATTAACTAGAGGTTAATAAGTACATATTTAAGGTTTAATGCTTAATTCCACTTATGTATTTATTGGAATATTCAATTTAGTTAATTTTTAATTTTTTTTTCAAAAATCAATTTAAAAATTTCGATTTAAATTCAATTTAGCCCTGAAAATTGAAAAAAAAAATTAAGAAATTGAGCCTATTGATTTTAGGCTAAATCAAGGAATTGAACTTTTTGTTTTTTTGTCTAAGAGAGTGTTTGATTTGATTGATTACTTTTAACTTTTGACTTAAAATATATTTTTACTTTTAACTTTTAACTTAAAATATATTTTTTAACTTATGAGTTAAATTAAAAATAAGTAGTTTATTATTTGATAAAATTACTTCAAAATAACTTTTAAATAGTATAAGTATTTAGTTAAAAGGTACTTAAAAGTAATTTAATTAGTTAAAAATACTAAAAATGATACATAATTAAGTGTTATAGTTATTAAAATGAGGATAATATTGATAATTTTAAAAATTATTATGATAGTCTTTTATTTAGTCAATGAGTTGTTTTAAAATAAGTAAATAAGTCATAAGTAATTCTAACTTATTTATGTAGATTTTTTTAATTTATAAATCAAATTAAAAATTAATCTACTTATAACTTTCTACTTATAAGTAAGTTTAACTAACTTATAAGCCTAATCAAACATTCTACAAATCAAGAAATTTAACTCATAAATTTTAAATTTTGAGATAAATTAAACTTAAATTGAAACTATTAGATTAGTTTTGATGAAAAGTTGAAAATAAGTTAAATTAAACTTTCTAAATAAATACAAAAGTAAAATTGAAGATTTAACCACTGATTTAATTAATGAGTTAATGTAAGATTATAAGTTAATAATATGATGTATTTAGGAAAAAAATTATATTATGATATAGTGATTTCATGTAAATTTATTATATAAAATGACAAATCAATATTATATATATACATCCATATCTATATGGATATAAAGTTGGTCTCTAAAATAAACTAAGAGATTGCATTCATTCCTTAGATATTAAAATGTGCTAAGTGGCACACAAACTTTTATTATATATTATTTTTACTTTTTAGTTATACTTTTATCATTAATATGTATATATTAAATATAATTTATTAATTTTATTATTACTACTAATTAATATATAACTTTTTAATTTTCAATGAAGTAAACTTTTAATGTTTGATAATTAATATATATATATATTAATTATGTGAATAATCACATAGAATCAATAAATATAAACAATAAAAATTATAAAAAAAATAAAGTGTTCTTTAATTTTATATGATAATAATTTAAAATTTTAAAAACTTGCAAATCATTATATGTCTTTAAAATTTGTTGTTAAGAAATTATCACAATGAAAGTGTGAAAAAGTGGTATGCTTAATTAAATTTTTAATTTTTTTAATTTATATTTTTATCATTAATAATAATTAATATGTATATATTAAATAAAAATTATTAATATTATTAATATTATTATTAATTAATATGTGAGGTTTTGGTTATATATTATTTAATATAATATGTTAATAATAGTGAAAAAAAGGAGGTTCAATGTCTCCTATATGCACATTCATTCATGCTTTCTATATATTTTTTAGCCAATTAAAAAGAGAAGAGCTGAATATCTTTATGTGCATGCATATCTATTTTTTTATATATTTTTTCAGCAATAATTTGACAGCAAAAAAATTATATATCAATTGTAACACCCTAGTCAAATTCCACATCGACAAAACACGAGAAAGATGCTGGGTTTATAAGTTGGTGGTTCGTAACCCCTAGTGACGCATTTTAACACCGTGAGGGCTTCGGCTCAGAGCGGACAATATCACTAGTGAGCCGAGCCGTTACATTTGTGGTATCAGAGCCACTCCGCGTGCAACCTTGAGCGATGGTGGGACAAACCTCAGTGAGGACGCTGAGTCCCATAAGGGGGTAATTGTAACACCCTAGGCAAATCCCACATCGGCAAAACACGGGAGAGATGCTGGGTTTATAAGTTGATGGTTTGTAACCCCTATTGACGCGTTTTAAAACCGTGAGGGTTTCGACTCAAAGCGGACAATATCACTAGTGGGCCGGGCCATTACATTTGTGGTATCAGAGCCGCTCCGCATGCAACCTTGAGCGATGGTGGGGCAAACCTCAGCGAGGACGTTGAGTCCCATAAGGGGGGTGGATTGTAACACCCTAGGCAAATCTCACATCGACAAAACACGGGAGAGATGCTGGGTTTATAAGTTGGTGGTTCGTAACCCCTAGTGACGCGTTTTAAAACCGTGAGGGCTTCGGCCCAAAGCGGACAATATCACTAGTGGGCCGGGCCGTTACATCAATATTAAACTAAAGTATTATTCACTGTTTCGTTAATTTTCTAAAATAATATCTACCATTAGGGTTGAGCATTTAGATCAAACTGAACTAAATCATCAAAACTAAATTAATTAAATTATTATATTTTAGAAATTAAATCGAACAAAAATAAATTAAAAATAAATCAAACCGAACCACTTTATTTTAATTCGATTTAATTTGAACCGATTGATTTTTAAGTTTTGATATTTTTTAATTTAAACTTAGTTTTCAAATTATTTGGTTTGATTTTGATCTTGGTTTAAATCTAATAACAATTAATCAATGAAATTAAATAATTTATGTCCGTAAAATTATATATAATTCATAAATTTCTTATAAAAATAAATCAATTTAAAAATTAATAAAGCAATTTAGTTCGATTCGGTTCAATCATTTTTTTTCTCTACAAAAATGAATTGAACTGAAATAACTAAAATTTTTAAAATATAAAATCGAAACGAAATGAATTATTTTAAAAATCAAATCGAATTAGTAAATTAAAATAGTTTGGTTCATTTGATTCAATTCAAATCAAATAGTGTTCAGCCCTAACTAACACTTTCTAATTAAATAACCATGTATAATTATTAAATATATAAAATTAAAAACAAAATTAAAAATAAAATATCAATTTGTAATTTTATACATGTCATGACCTGACCTATGGGCCGGACTGGCACTAGGACCTGGGCCAGCCTAAAGCCCCCGAGGCCCGTAGTAAGCCTAACTATTCACTAACCCAACTCTAAGGCCCATTGGGCCCAATTTCAAGAAATCAACCGGACAGAGTCCAGCCATAAAATGGACCTTCCAACGGGGAGTTTTTGACTCACCCGACCTGTAAACACAATAAATAATCAATTGGGGAGCTCAGCTCACCCTCCACATACTCATATCAGCATAAAAATAAATGGGAGCTCAGCTCCCTCATCCAGTCCATCAAACATGCATGTGATAAAAATTTTACAGGCCCAAAATAACAATTTATATTACAGACCCAAATCAATTAAATATTTCTAACACATGTGAAAATTCTAGAAGTTTATAAAATTACACAAACACGAATAAACGACCTGCGAGGGAGAAAAGCAAGTTAACCTCAAAAATATCCTCCTGTGGCCTGGAAAAATATTGAATAGGAGTGAGCGTTCGACTCAGAGAGTAAAATATCAATTTTAACCATAATCTCTATAACTATCTAAAGCTAATGCATCCTGTAAAGTGAAATGCAACATCAGTAATAAATTCACATCATAACAGCAAAAAGGTAACTTGGAGCACTCACGCACCCAGTAATATCAATCATAATATATGGGAGCTGATCCCCTATACAGCTCTCTTAAATCCAACCTATGCCAGCGAAGAACTCAACTCGGACTTCCACTTAATAACCAAATAGGGGTCCCAGCGAAGAACTCAAGCTGTGTCTACCCCGAAGGACCGAGTCCCAGCAAAGATCTCAAGCCGTGTCTACCCGTCCTGTCCATAGTCCACACCACATCACACGCATGCCAACGCTCGCACACTGCTCCAAATTACCACAACAACATTCATGGCACTTTAACAGTTGTGAATGCAACATAAAACATGCCTAGAGTTTAACTACATAATTATATACATATAAGTGATGCATGGGCATGCTTGAACATATAATAATATTGAAATTACAATTAAAATTAATATTTTACTCACAGACTTGACAACAATCACTGTGGCCACTGGGCGGAGGAAGAAGGCTGTCCCGGCTCACCTGACAACTACATTACAATTATTTAACATAATGGACTCAATACAAATCATGAAAAGACCAAATACGTCATAAGTCGTGCCGAAAATCCTGCAGAGTCTCCCCTATACCTAGGACCTACCCAACCTGCAAAAGGGCTCAAAACACACTTCTATATTCACAACTCATATATCCACAACTCAATCACATCACACAGCCCCTCCTGAGCCCATCAAATCAGTCATCCATCACAATATGTAAAATTTCAATTTAGTCCTTATAATTGATCATTTTTGCAAAAATTGCCCAAATAAGCTCTAAAAATTCTAAAACTTTGCCCCGCGGTCCTTAGCAATATCACTAGGCTATTGCAAAAGGAATCATAATTTTCTGAGCTACCACGAACATTTTATGGATTTTTAATCCTATTTAAGCACTAGAAAATTACGAAAAAGCAAGGTTCGGGTTTACCTTTGCCGATTCTGACTTTGGGGACGCGCTCGGAACGTCTGACAATGGTTGGGTAGCCAAAACCTCGATCCAATTCGGAGACTTTTTCGGTAATCGGTCTGTCTGGTCGGAAATTCACAGACCTGGACAACTGTCGAATTTCCACGAATTGAAGATACCTACACGAAGCCCACAACACGGGGGTTAGTACATAAATTTTATGAAATTTTCTAAGCTCATTTAGTGCTCGGAAAAACACTACGAAGTTCCGTGAGACCCACCGAAAAACAGTGTCGGAAAAATTTAAAATTTATATCGCCGCGAAGCTCTCGACGAGTGGAGCGCTCTGGTACTCTCGGTTTTCTCGTGGGGTTCACGGTTTGCGAGAAATCTAGCCCAAAATTCAAAATGGGCTAAAACTTCCTGGGCAAAAATTGGACAACCCGCTCTATGGATCTCGGCGTTCTTGGTGTCTATGGAAAGCTCTCGACGAGTAGATGGATTTAGACACAAGACCCGGTCCGATTGGTGGCCGAATCGGCTGGATTTTGGCCGGGAAGACGAACGGTGGCGCGCGCGCGTTGCTCCACTTCGGGCCCCGTTTTCCGGCGTTCCAGGCGGCGGTCGGTGGGCTAGGACGGCTGGGGGTGGGCGCCGGCGAGCTGAGGTGGCGGCGCGGCAAGGGGAGGAGGGAGGAGAGAGAAAAAGGGAGAGAAGGGGAGGGAAGTCGGACGCGCGCGGGGAGGAGGAAGAAAAAGAAGAAGACAGGTCCGATTCAACCGGTCCAATTCGATTCTGCCAGTTCGATTCGGAATACAAAATTTTGAATTTTTACTCTGCCTTGGGACCGAAAACGAGATCCAAAAATTCCGAAAAAAATTTCAGAAAACTCAGAAAAATTTATAGACTCTAAATATATTTTTAGTTTTGCCACGTGGTCTTTAAATTAATTTTTAAAAATCATCAAAATTTATATTTTTGAAAAATCGAACCCGATTTTTAAAATCCGAAAAATCTCAAATAATTTCTTAAAATTTAAATAAAATTAAAATATCAATAATACTCATAAAATAATAAAATTTAAATTTTTGGGGTGTTACATTCTTCCCCCCTTACAGAAAATTCGTCCTCGAATTTTACACAAGGCAGAATAAAGTACAAGATTACACATTGAACAGATAAGGGTACTTGCTACGCATGTCCCGTTCTGACTCCCAGGTACACTCTTCCACCGACTGGCTCCTCCACAAAACCTTAACCATAGGGATCTGTTTTGATCTTAGCTGTCTCACTTGGTAGTCCACTATGGCTACAAGTTGCTGCTCAAATGTCAAATTTTCTTTTAGCTCTATTACATCCGGCTGTAGTACATGGGAAGGATCTGGAATGTATTTCCTGAGCATGAAGATGTGAAACACAGGATGAACATGAGAAAGGTTGGGTGGTAGCTCCAACCGGTAGGCAACTGCTCCTACTCTATCAGTAACCTCAAAAGGTCCGATATACTGAGGTGCTAACTTGCCCTTCTTTCCAAATCTCATGACTCCCTTCATTGGAGAAACCTTCAGGAATACGTAGTCACCTACTGCAAACTCCACATCCCTTCGTCTGGAGTCTACATAACTCTTCTGCCTACTGAAAGCTATTTTCAATCGTTCCCTGATTAAAAGAACTATCTCTGAAGTGTACTGCACTAGGTCTACATCATGTACCTTTGCTTCTCCCATTTCCGTCCAACATAGAGGAGACCTACACTTTCTTCCATAGAGTGCCTCATAGGGTGCCATCCCGATGCTAGAATGGTAACTGTTGTTGTAGGCAAACTCCACTAAAGCTAGCTGATCATCCCATTGACCTCCAAAATCCAAAACACTCATGCGAAGCATGTCTTCTAGTGTTTGGATTGTCCTTTCAGACTGTTTGTCTGTCTGAGGGTGGAAAGCCGTACTGAAGTTCAACTGTGTGCCAAGTGCCTCTTGCAACTTTCTCCAAAATCGAGAAGTGAACTGGGGCCCTCTGTCAGATATTATGGAAGTCGAAACTTCATGCAATTTGACGATTTCTCGAATATAGAGTCAGGTTTACTGTGCAACAGAATATGTAGTCTTCACAGGCAAGAAGTGAGCTGATTTGGTTAGGCGATCTACAATTACCCATATCGAATCATACCCTCGGGTGGTACGAGGCAACCCAGTCACAAAATCCATAGTAATCATTTCCCACTTCCATTCTGGGATAGGGAGCTCTTGCAACTTCCCTGACGGTCTCTGGTGTTCAAACTTCACCTTCTAACAAGTCAAGCACTTGGACACAAAGTCTGCTATGTCTCTCTTCATACCATTCCACCAATAGCTATCTTTCACATCATGGTACATCTTGGTGGAACCTGGGTGGACACTGTACAGTGTATAGTGTGCCTCTCACATGATTTCATCTCTAAGATTGTCCACATCGGGCACAAATATCCTAGAACCTTGCATAAGGGCGCCATCATTGGCAAACCCGAACTCACCACCTTTACCTTGCTGTACTCTTTCTATGATCTTCATTAATTGTTGGTCTCTGTGCTGGGAAACTCTAACTCTGTCTCGCAAGTCTGGCCTCACTGAAAAATGAGCCAACAATAGCCCCTCATCTGAAAGATCTAGGATTAAACATTGATCCATCAACTCATGTATTTCCTGAATCAACGGTCTTTTCTCTGCTGAAATGTGCGCTAAACTGCCAGAAGATTTTCTGCTCAAAGCATCTGCTACTACATTGGCCTTCCCAGGGTGGTACTGGATGGTGCAATCATAGTCTTTTAGAAGCTCCATCCATCTTCTCTGTTTCAAGTTTAAATCCCTCTGTTGGAAGATGTACTTCAAACTCTTGTGGTCGGTGTATATCTCGCACACTTCACCATACAGGTAGTGTCTCCAGATTTTTAGTGCAAAGACTACAGCCGCCATTTCCAAATCATGGATGGGATAGTTCTGCTCATGCCTCTTCAGCTGTCTTGAAGCATAAGCCACTACTTTTCCATTCTGCATCAAAACACACCCTAGGCCAACTCTGGAGGCGTCACAATACACGGTGTATCCTTCACCACTCATTGGTAGTGTCAACACGGGGGCGGTGGTTAGACACTCCTTAAGTGTCTGGAAACTCTTCTCACAGTCATCTGTCCAAATGAATGGAACATTATTCTATGTTAACTTAGTTAGGGGAGCCGCTATCCTGGAAAAATCTTACACAAATCGCCTATAGTAGCCAGCTAGACCCAGAAAACTTCGCACCTCAGTGACTGTTGTAGGCCTAAGCCAATCCGTTACAGCTTCAATTTTCTTGGGATCCACTTGAATACCTTCACTAGAAACCACGTGTCCCAAGAATGAGATGTTTTCTAGCCAAAATTCACACTTTGAAAATTTGGCATATAGCTGATGCTCCCTCAAAGTCTGCAACACCATTCTCAAGTGCCATACATGTTCTTCCTCGGTCCGAGAGTATACCAAAATGTCATCTATGAATACGATGACAAAATGGTCCAAAAATGGCTTGAACACCCTGTTCATCAAGTCCATGAAGGCTGCTGGTGCATTAGTGAGTCCAAAAAACATCACCAAGAACTCATAATGACCATATCTTGTCCTGAATACTATTTTGGACACGTCCTCATTCCTGATTCTCAACTGATGGTAGCCTGATCGCAGGTCTACCTTGGAAAAGAATCTAGCCCCTTGGAGCTGATCAAACAGATCATCGATTCGAGGAAGTGGATACTCGTTCTTCACAGTCACCTTGTTCAGCTGTCTATAGTCAATACACAACCTCAATGACCCATCCTTCTTTCTCACAAATAAAACAGGAGCACCCCAAGGTGAAGTGCTCGGACGTATAAAACCCTTGTCCAAAAGCTCCTGTATTTGCTCCTTTAACTCTTTCAATTCTGCTGGCGCCATCCTGTAAGGCAGCATTGATATGGGGTTCATACCCGGCACAACATCAATGCAAAACTCTATTTCCCTTCCTGGTGGCAACCCTGGAAGCTCCTCAGGGAAGACATCCATGAATTCTCTGACAACAGGAACATTTTCCATGCTGACACCTTCTACAGATGTATCTCTCACCAATGCCAAATACCCTTGACATCCACGCATCAACATTTTTCTAGCACTAATTGCTGACACCAAATTATATGGAGCCACGCTCCTGTCACCATCAAAGCTAAACTCTTCCACACTAGGTATGTGGAAATACACCTTTTTGTTCCTGCAATCTAAAGTGGCATAATGAGTTGCTAACCAATCCATTCCAAGAATTACATCGAAATCTATCACTGGTAGAGGAACCAAGTCTGTTGGGAGGATCTTTCCGTCCACTACTACTGGGCTACCCGGAAAAATCATATCTACATCTATGTTGTCAATAAGTGGGGTAGCTACCGACAAAGGGCATTCTAAAGTTGTAGGGTTTCTACCCAATCTCATGGCAAACACAGGGGAGACAAATGAGTGCGTAGCACCCGGATCTATCAAAACACGAGCCTCATAGGAACAGACCAGAAGAATACCTACCACGACTGCATTGGAAGCCTGAGCATCCTGGTGGGTCAGGGTGAAAACCCGAGCTTGACCCCTACCCTGAGTGGCAGAACCCTGATACTGACTTCTACCTCCTGATCTACCTCCAAATCCACGTCCCCCTTGTCCTCGGCCCTGTTGGCCACTGAACTGACTGCCTGCCATGCTGGTAGCACCCGGATACAACTGGCGAGGAACATTTAAAATAGAACCTTGTGACCCCATCTGTGGCTCACTGAAAATGGGGCATTCCCTAGTAAAGTGACCTGGTTGGCCACACCTGAAGCATACTTCTGAACCCATCATACAAGGTCCTGAATGTCCCCTTCCACACTGTGCACAAGGTGCCAAGGAGGATCCTGAACCAGACCCAGAACTGCTATACCCTGAACTGTGACCACTGCTGGATCCGTACCCTGGTCTGAACCCTCGGGATTTGTGTCTAAAACCACTCCTCTTATTCCTGCTTCTTCCTCTGTAATTAGTTTGGCCACCACTATCCATAGTACCCATGTGGGGAACACCTGAAGAACCCTCTGCTCTGTTTTTCTTTGCTCTTCTGCTGTCATACACAGCATAGCTAATCTCTATCTGTCTGGCTCGATCAACTACCACATCAAAAGACTGATCAGACATCATGGCCAGGTTTGCATACCTCCTATCCAGCCCCTTTAGGAATCTCTTCACCTTCATAGTTTCTGTAGATACTGCTGTAGGGGCATACTTGCTCAATTCTAGAAATTCTGTTGCATACTCATCTACAGACCTGCCATTCTGTCTTAAGAACTCAAAGGCCCACTGCTTTTGATCTCTGAAGCTTTCTGGCACAAACTGATTGATGAACAGTTCCACAAACTGAGTCCATGACAAACCCTCCATCCAAGGTAATATGTAGTCATTCATCCATTGTCTAGGCATAGGTCCCATGACATGTTGCATACACTCTATAAGTCTTCTATCAGTCAACTGCAACTCTGTTCCTGCCTGTCTGCAAGAATCCAAAAATCGATATGCATCATCTGACACATCATAGGTACCAGGCACCAATTTCTTGAAATTTATTATCTGTTTGTAAGGTTCCCCTCTTGGTGCGGTGGACTGCTGCTGTTGTGGAGGGTGGACCATATACTGTGCCATCATGTCGATGGTTCTCTATAACCCAGCTAGAGTAGCTGCCATGGGGTCCATGGGACCCTGTGCCATAAAAGATTGATCCTGAACTATTGGCAGCTGCTCTTCTACTTGAGTAGCTCTAGGCCTCCTACCCCGCCTCCTCGGGGAAGGCGTCTCATCCTGTGCTGACACCTCGTTAGGCACATCTGGTTCTGGTGCAGTGGCAGCTCTCCTGCTTCTATGCATTTTCCTGAAATTCAGCAGCATTAGCCCACAAAATTCAAAACTGCACATTACATAGCTCTATAGACTCATGTTTATACATAATTATATGAAGCAGAAACTAGAAGCAAAGATGACAATGTAAGACGAATGTGGACCCTATTTTCCGCATATGACTCCTAGTAGACTCTTCCCAACACTTTAGACAACATTCCCTAAGAATCTAGCGCCTAAGCTCTGATACCACATTTGTCACGACCCGACCTATGGACCGGATCGGCACTAGGACCTGGGCCAGCCTAAAGCCCCCGAGGCCCATAGTAAGCCTAACTATTCACTAACCCAACTCTAAGGCCCATTGGGCCCAATTTCAAGAAATCAACTGGACAGAGTCCGGCCATAAAATGGACCTTCCAATAGGGAGTTTTTGACTCACCCAACCTATAAACACAATAAATAATCAATTGGGAAGCTCAGCTCACCCTCCACATACTCATATCAGCATAAAAATAAATGGGAGCTCAGCTCCCTCATCCAGTCCATCAAACATGCGTGTGATAAAAATTTTACAGGTCCAAAATAACAATTTATATTACAGACCCAAATCAATTAAATATTTCTAACACATACGAAAATTCTAGAAGTTTATAAAATTACACAAACACGAATAAATGACCTGCGAGGGAGAAAAGCAGGTTAACCTCAAAAATATTCTCCTGTGGCCTGGAAAAATATTGAACAGGAGTGAGCGTTCGACTCAGAGAGTAAAATATCAATTTTAACCATAATCTCTATAACTATCTAAAGCTAATGCATCCTGTAAAGTGAAATGCAACATCAGTAATAAATTCACATCATAACAGCAAAAAGGTAATTTGGAGCACTTACGCACCCAGTAATATCAATCATAATATATGGGAGCTGATCCCTATCTGACTCTCTTAAATCCAACTTTGTGCGTGAAGAACTCAGCTTGGACTTCCACTTAATAACCAAATCGGGGTCCCAACGAAGAACTCAAGCCGTGTCTACCCCGAAGGACCGGGTCCCAGCGAAGATCTCAAGCCGTGTCTACCCGTCCTATCCATAGTCCACACCACATCACACGCACGCCAACGCAAGCATACTGCTCCAAATTACCACAACAACATCCATGGCACTTTAACAGTTGTGAATGCAACATAAAACTTGCCTAGAGTTTAACTACATAATTATATACATATAAGTGATGCATGGGCATGCTTGAACATATAATAATATCGAAATTACAATTAAAATTAATATTTTACTCACAGACTTGACAGCGATCACTGTGGCCGCTGGGCGAAGGAAGAAGGCTGTCGCGGCTCACCTGACAATTACATTATAATTATTTAACACAATGGACTCAATACAAATCATGAAAAGACCAAATACGTCCTAAGTCGTGCCGAAAATCCGGCAGAGTCTCCCCTATACCTAGGACCTACCCAACCTGCAAAAGGGCTCAAAACACACTTCTATATTAACAACTCATATATCCACAACTCAATCACATCACACAGTCCCTCCTGAGCCCATCAAATCAGTCATCCATCACAATATGTAAAATTTCAATTTAGTCCTTATAATTGATCATTTTTGCAAAAATTGTCCAAATAAGCTCTAAAAATTCTAAAACTTTGCCCCGCGGTCCTTAGCAATATCACTAGGCTATTGCAAAAGGAATCATAATTTTTTGAGTTACCACGAATATTTTATGGATTTTTAATCCTATTTAAGCACTAGAAAATTACGAAAAAGCAAGGTTCGGGTTTACCTTTGCCGATTCGGACTTTGGGGACGCGCTCGGAACGTCTGACAATGGTAGGGTAGCCCAAAAGTCTAGCCGATTTCGACTTCGGGGACGCGCTCTAGTACTCTCGGTTTTCTCGTGGGGTTCACGGTTTGCGAGAAATCTAGCCCAAAAGTCAAAATGGGCTAAAACTTCCTAGGTAAAAATTGGACAACCCGCTCGATGGATCTCGGCGTTCTTGGTGTCTATGGAAAGCTCTCGACGAGTAGATGGATTTAGACACAAGACCCGGTCCGATTAGTGGCCGAATCGGCCGGATTTTGGCCGGGAAGACGAACGGTGGCGCGCGCGCGTTGCTCCACTTCGGGCGCTGTTTTTCGACGTTCCAGGCTGCGGTCGGTGGGCTGGGACGGCTGGGGGTGGGCGCCAACGAGCTGGGGTGGCGGGGGAGGTGGCGGCGCGGCAAGGGGAGGATGGAGGAGAGAGAAGGGGAGGGAGGTCGGACGCACGCAGGGAGGAGGAAGAAAAAGAAGAAGACCTGTCCGATTCGATCGGTCCGATCCAGTCCAATTCGATTCGGCCGGTTCGATTTGGAATACAAAAATTTTGAATTTTTACTCTGCCTTGGGAACGAAAACGAGGTCCAAAAATTCCGAAAAAAATTTATAGACTCCAAATATATTTTTAGTTTTGCCACGTGGTCTTTAAATTAATTTTTAAAAATTATCAAAATTTATATTTTCGAAAAATCGAACCCGATTTTTAAAATTCGAAAAATCTCAAATAATTTCTTAAAATTTAAATAAAATTAAAATATCAATAATACTCATAAAATAATAAAATTTAAAATTTTGGGGTGTTACAATACAATAATAATTTAAAAATTTTAAATATTAGCACACCTGCAAATAAATGACTAGTATATAAATATGATTATTATTTTCTTTAAAAAAATTAAATAATAATTTTAAATTTTTGATATTCACCCATATAAACACTTTCATTTATTAAAATCCATCCTCTTTTACTAATAGCTTATCATTTTATGTAAATTATTTTACATGAAATAATTAATTTACTATATAATTTTTCATATTTAAATCAGCATAAGCTTGATTTATTTGGGCTTTTAATTTTATGAAGGCGAACCACAATTCTTTATTTCAACTAATTATAGAATTTATTGAAATAAAATTAATTATAGAATTAAAATTAAAAAAAATAACATACCTTAGACTTTTACTGCTTGTTTGGATAGGTAGAAAGTGAAAAGGAAAGAAAATAACTAAGAAAAAATAAAATTGATTAGATCATTTTCCTTGTTTGGATAGAAAGAGCAAAATAAAGATGGAAAGAAAAACAAGATATATTTTCTCTTGAGAAATTTTTCTTTAATTTAGAGAGAAAAAAAAAGAAAAAAAAAGAAAAAAAATTGACATTTTAACTAGTTAAATTATATCATTATTTTTTTAATTTTATTTTTTTTATATAATTTATAAAAAAAATAAAATAATAATTAAATTATTTTCTTTTATTCATTCTCTTTTCAAATAAAAAAAAATTATTTTCATTTTATCCTTCTTTTATTTTTTACTTATTTAAACATAAAAAAAATAAAAATTATTTTCTCTCTTGTTTTCCTTCCCCTTTCAAGGTACGTAAACATTGTGTTAAAATTTTAATTATTTTTAAAATATAGATACTCGTCTTCCACAATCCACACGATCTAATTGTGACGATAAAAGATAATCCAAAAGGATTCCTTAATGGAGCAGGTTTAGCTTTTTTATCCAGCAAGCCAATTGGTAAAATATAAATGTAAATATAAATCCACACAACCCTCCAAGCGAAGTTTCACAACTCGTTTTAACGCCAAAAGCGGCTAACAGGTACGCTTTGATTTCGATGGAGAATTAGGCCTCTCCAGAGAGTCAGACTCTTTCCGATTCCATTGTTTATGTTTTGAACCATTCATCTCTACCTTCTCTTAGCAAACGCTAATAGTTGCATTAGGGTTACTGTTTTGGTTTTGCTTTTGGATTTTGCGTGGCTCACTGGAACACGTCTTTCTCTACAAGCTATGGAGTCTACTCTGGTGATCAAGGTCCGTATTATTCTTTTAATTTAACTTCTTTGCTGGTTCTTTTTTTTTTTTAATTTTTTTTTCATGCTCTATTTTGAGGCAGTTGTTAGTATTGGGTTGGGTTTTAATCATCTGGAATTATTATTGGTTAGCTGAACGGTTTCGGGGTGGTTCATATTTGGACAGTCATTTGATTGTGCGCGTTTATTTTGTTAAAATCTCTTAAATTTGAGGCTAATTTGAGCTATTAGGTGTCGTTGGACCTGATAATATAAGGTAGTAGCCAAGGGATCTGTAGAAAATGAGAAAGTTTCTATTTTATGTTCTTTTTAACCGGTTGTGCTGTTGCTATACTTTTTGCACTACCATATTGTAGTAACACCATTGGCGTTGGAAAAAAAATAATCAAGATATCCTGGATCAGTTTCCATTAAATAGTTTTCCAAAAGTTTTTCTGTTTGTGAGTTTGATATTTATAGAAGTTTCTCTACTTCAAAACGAGAAGGGACTTCGGCAGGGTGCTTAATTAAATGACTTATCTAGCACTTGTAGGCCAAACTAGAACGCACACGCTTATTATAGATATGAATTGTTTTGAAATAGTATAAATATTATTATATGAATTTTCACAGTTCTTGCCCGTGTTTAAGCCTCATAGAGTAACATGGAGAGTGTGTTGCCTTGTTTGATAACTGTAGTATGCATAGATATGATGCAATTTTCAAGGGGCCAAAGGTTATGCATTGCTCATTTTCTTAGTGACATGATGATAATTTTGCATTTTAATGTATTTTTTCGGCATTTTTGTTCACTATATGTCTTCAAAATCTTTACATGGCCATTTATTTCACTGAAGAAGAGATCTGCAATTTGTGATATAAGGTTACTTTTGTTACAACGTAACGTAATATAATGTAATGAAATGTAATCAACTATGTAATGGAATTCAAGTTTGTAATGTAATGCAATATATTAAACATTACAATACTTTGTTTGAAAGAACAAAATTGTAATATAATTACTATTATAATAACATGTTTATTTACACACACACACGTTGATGGAATGAAATCAAATTAGTAATAATATTTTATTAGATGTTGTTTCAATTTGGAATTATTAATAGTCACTACTACTACTACCACCACCACCACCACTACCATTACCATTACCATTACCACTACCACTACCACTACTACTATCACCATCACCATCAATAAGTGTTGGTAGTAGTGGTGGCGACAGTAGTTAAGTGGTGCTGGTGGTGGCGATGATGGTGTTCAGGTGCTAGTGGCGATGGTGATAATAGGGTGAGGGTGGTGGCAACCGCAGTGGTGGCGAAGTGGTGATGACGATGGAGAGGTGGTGGTGGTGGTGGTGGTAGTCGAGTGGTGGTGATGGTAGCACAGCTGCACAGGTGACAGATTGGTGGTGGTTTTGATTGTAATGTTGATAATAAATAAAATAAAAAATGAAAAAGTAATTATGATTGTACTTATTTTGTATCTAAATAAATTACTTAAATTGTAATTGATTATATGTATAATTGTCATTCCATTACATGAAATTTTTTTGTGTTACCATAATTACATTACAATGATAATTATGTCTTATCAAACATGGTCTAAATTCATGTTTTCCCACACAAACTGGGTTATGTGACCTTCATGGCTTATTTTTCCTTTTCATTGTGGCTTCAGGTTAAGTACGGTGATACACTTAGGCGTTTCAATGCTCATGTTAACAAGAGTGGACAAATTGATTTTGACATGAGTGGACTAAGGGCAAAAATCCTTGGTCTATTTAATTTCCCTCTTAATTCTGATCTTACTCTGACTTATGTTGATGAAGATGGCGATGTTGTGACACTTGTTGATGATGATGATCTGCTTGATGTGATGAAACAAAGCCTGAAATTTTTGAGGGTTAATGTACAGCTGAACAATGATAGATTTGGTAAATCTTATGCTAAATCCTGTGGTAGTTCTAGCCCCTTGAGGTCTCCTCGAGTCCAGGATCCATTGCCAAACATCAACCCCGAAGCTGCTGATGTGCTGAAATCTTTTCCAGAGCCACTTCGTGAGTCTCTTTCAAAGCTATCCCTTGGCTTGTCTGACTTGACTTCAAAAATTGTTGCTCCCAGTCCTGTGGTTGCTGAGATTCTTGACTGCTTGTCTAAAATGGGAAAAGCCTCCTTGAATCCATCTCAGCAGTCTCAAGTTGGTGCAAGTTCAAGCGCCCAAACAGGGGCTACAGAACATCCAATGGCTTTGGTAGTGCCTACCGAGGCAAATGCTACCAATGATGAACCTAGCCGGGAGGTGACGGTTGCAAATGTGACTAGAGGTGTGGGCGTGCCTGACAAACCTGTACTTACTCCTGTTGATTTGAATCTGGATCCACCTTGTGATTCTAATCCATCTGGATGTGCAAATGTTATCTCTGCACCAGCACCTCATGTTTATGAGAGGAAAGTAACTAAGAAAAAAAATGCTGGTCAGCCAAGTGAGAAGCCTTTTGGTAGTGGTGCATCCTCAAGCTCTACTGATTTAGCGAGGCCTCTTGGTAATGAATGCCCATTTGGTGGAATGCCTGCGGTAAATGAGTCATCTTTTAATCCTTTTATACTACCTCAAATTATTTCATCTAGAAGGAGCAACGGTCGCAGTGATGCCATGGTTGGCATGTTCCATAGAGGTGTTCAGTGTGATGGTTGTGGGGTTCATCCTATTACTGGACCTCGGTACAAGTCTAAAGTGTAAGGAATATATCTAAGAGTTTGGTGTTATGCTTGTAAAGATATCAAATGCAGATATGATCCCATTTTCTCCTTTTTTGTTCATGCAGAAGGGGGGATTATGATCTCTGCAGCATCTGCTTTGCAAAAATGGGTAATGAAGCTGATTACATCAAGATGGACAGGCCAGTGTTTTATCGACATCCACGGTCATGCAAGGGGTTACGTGATCTTGTAAGAGATTTCTCATCTTTACTAAGATGTGCAGCTAATGTAATCAATTACTTGAATTTTTCTTCCTTTGTTTTTGATTTCCCTTTTTCTCTCTTAGAAGGCACAGAAGTTCTGGGTTGCCCCCCCACCTCTATCACGTGTCATGAAACATTGTGGAATAAAGCCAGTTCGAGCTAATAAGCTGGACAGCCGCTTTATTTTGGATGTAACTGTGGTGGATGGTACGATGATGGCTCCATCCACTCCTTTTACCAAAATTTGGCGGCTGCGCAATAGTGGCAGCATTGTGTGGCCTAAGGGAGCACGACTTGTGTGGATTGGGGGAGACAGATTCAGCCATGCGGATTCTGCTGAGTTGGAGGTAGCATCTTCAGTTCCTTGCAACACTTCTTTCTTTAATTTTGCTTTATTATTTTTTCAAATTTATTTTTGTACAACTTCATTTAGTGGTTTCATGAATTCTTGCCAGATTCCTGCAGATGGTGTGCCTGTAGATGGGGAACTTGACATTGCAGTTGATTTTACTGCTCCAGAATTACCTGGTCGATATATTTCATACTGGAGGATGGCATCCCCATCAGGCACAAAATTTGGGCAACGTGTTTGGGTTCTCATCCAGGTAATTTGAATTTTAGCATCTCTCTACTAACTTTCAGTGTGTGTGTATATATATATATATAGGACTCACACTGTTTGTCCTTTCCTTTCAGGTTGATGCTTCTATTAAAGACTCAGTTAGTGATGGAGTTGGAGGTTTGAACTTGAATTTGCCCCCTGACTGCGGTGGCTCCAAATGCCCTCAAATTATAGATGTGAATCTGCAGCCTGTGATGGATAGTGGTTTGTTGGGTCCTTGCAATTCTTCCTCACTTTCAGTGCCCATGGTTGATGTTGAGCAGCCTGAGAAGGACCAGGAGCTGAACTTTCCTACAAATGATACACTGTTGGTTGGTGAGGGTGTTTGGACTCCTACTCCTAATCAGGCATCCTCTTCTGTGTCATATCCTATTATAGACTTGTCTGAAGCAGCCCCTGTTGTTCCCTCAGAAGCCCTTCCTGCTGTGGATATCCCAACCTCACCTGAGGAGGTCATTGTAAAAGATGCTGTTGAGAAGTCTCTTCTTAAAGAACTTGAGGAGATGGGATTCAAGCAGATTGATTTGAACAAGGAGATCTTGAGGAAGAATGAGTACAACTTGCAGCAGTCAGTGGATGACTTAAGTGGTGTTTGGGATCCAATTCTTGAAGAGTTGGAGGAGATGGTGAGGTTTTCCAAGGGGGGCATCATTTTAATCTTATTTTTTTTATTACTTCAGGAATCAGTATTGTCACAGTATATCTTTTAAAGAAACTTGTACTGGATCAAATCCTTATAGTTTGTGTTACGTGCGTGGCTGCAGGGTTTTTCTAACAAAGAAACGAACAGGAACCTGCTGAAGAAGAACAATGGGAGTATCAAGCGCGTAGTGATGGATCTTCTTACTGGGGAGAAGGCTTAATGTAGTGATGATTATATCTGAATGTGAATCGTTAAGGCTATTTTGTGGATTCTGTAAAAATTGCTCAGGATAAAGGGCAATTAGACCTTTTAGTAGGGGATGGAGTTCTGTTTCTGGTTAAACATATTTTATGCTAAATGAAGATTGTGGATAAATATGTTTAGAACTTGTTTATTTATTGGGGTCGCATTTTCTGTAGTCTTGTCCTGTGTGTATTTATTATTACTATTTGAAATTCATTAGTTGTCTTGTAGATTGGTTCCGTGGTTCATTTACTATAGGACTCTTGGTTTGCTGGAATGCGGTAATCGTGCTCAGACCATTTGTTGTGTCTATAACTATTCATTTCACAGACCATGTATTATTTTATTTTAATAATATAATTTAATATATATTTTACAATATTTATATTTCATAATTATATTATATTATATTAGTAAAATTTTAATTATGTTTTTATTTTAAATTTAATAAATTAATAAATTATTTCTCTTATTAATCTTTAAATTATTTCACATATATCAATAAAAAGATAAGTAAAATGTAAAGAAAAAATTTTAAAACGTCATTATTAAAATTTTTATATTTAAAATATAAGAAATATTTTTAAAAGTAATTTATTTTTTAATATAATTAAAAAATAATTAATTTTTTAAAAATATATAATAAGATGAATATAATTTTATAACATTCGAATTTGTATACTTAAAAAAATTTTAAAATTCTTAGAAAATATACCATTAAATAAAATTAATATTTAATATTATAAGTTATTTTTTATAGATTAATTTAAAAATTTTAATTTATATATATATTTTTTAATTTTAATATATAAAAATTAAACAATTTTTAAAAACTTTTACTAATTATTTCATATTTCATTTCTTATATATTATTTCATATTTTTTATTAATTTTTTATCTTTTAAACTTTTTAACCAAGATTTATGATAAAAGTAATAAAAATATAATAATATAATAGAAACATTGATTAAAAATATATTTAAAATTAGTTCAATTATATGATTATTTATATCATTTTATCATTATTAAAACTTTTATATTTAAAATATAAGAAATATTTTTAAAAGTAATGTATTTTTAATATAATTAAAAAATAATTAATTTTTTAAAAATATATAATATGATGAATATAATTTTATAACATTCAAATTTGTATACTTAAAAAATTTTAAAATTCTTAGAAAATATTCCATTAAATAAAATTAATATTTCATATTATAAGCTATTTTTTATAGATTAATTTAAAAATTTTAATATATATATATATTTTTTAATTTTAATATACAAAAATTAAACAATTTTTAAAAACTTTTACTAATTATTTCATATTTCATTTCTTATATATTATTTCATATTTTTTTATTAATTTTTTATCTTTTAAACTTTTTAACCAAGATTTATGATAAAAGTAATAAAAATATAATAATAAAATAGAAATATTGATTAAAAATATATTTAAAATTAGTTCAGTTATATGATTATTTATATCATTTTAAATATTAAAATTTTATTATATCCCCTAAATATAATAAAGAAATATAATATATTTAAATATTATCTTTATTTATTAATATTAATAATATTATTATTATTATTATTATTATTAAAGGTATTATTAATTATATGAAAAAGTATAAATAAAATATTAAAAATAAAAGAAAATTATATATATGTATTATATATTATTATGGGCATATATAATAAATATATATTAATATATTGTAACTTACGATATAATAATGATTATATATCATAATATTAAGAAGATAACTATTAAACAATTTATAACTTACTTATATATTTATGAAACTAATAATTTATGTGAAATAAATATGAAATAAAAATATTATTTTTTATTAAAAAATAATATAATAATTTATAAATAATAAATTTAATCACAAAAGTATTGAGTTTTGATAATTATTTATTAAAAAAATTTAAATCATAAAAATTTAGTAATGATAATAATAATATATTTCAAAGAAAAATTTAAAAAAAATTAAATGAAAAAAATGCCATGTGAAACATTGGTGTTAAGTCAAACCCTCGCCAGAGTGCAAGCCCAGCCACATTAATCATTTTTCAATTGTTGTTAATTGCACCGACGTAAAAATATTGTTTGATTTGATTTATAAATTAATTAAATTTATTTATAAATAAAAAAATATATTAATATTTAATTTAATTTAAAAATTAGAAAAAATACTTAAAAATAAGTTGAAAGACATAGAGTTAGATTAAATTGGCTCATTCAATTAAAAAAGGAAAATTAAAAAATATTTTATTATATGGGGATATTAATTCATTTGATTGTCTAAAATTATTAAAAAAAAACAAAAATTACAGTATTTTATATCTTGACTTAAAATAATTTAAAAAATTAAACTTAAAAAATTAATAGCCTATTAATTCATTAATTTTTATTTTTAAATTATAATCTTTTAATTGGTATAATTTTAATTATTCAATTATTGTTGAATGAAATTACTATTTATTGTTCATATTTTATTAGTATGCTTCAATTTTTTGTTGTGATTGGCAAGTTTATGTTTGTGTCATTTACGAGCTTCTCACAATTATATTTATAAATTAATTATTTAAAAATGATCCATTTAAAAATAATATTTGACTTCGACATCAATTTTAAGTAAGATATTTTTTATTTATTATTTTTTTAAATTATTATTTAATTAAATAAAAAAATTATATTATCATAATAATTTTAAAAATACTAATAATATCATCATTTTAACAAAATTTAATTATATATATTTTTTTTATCATTTGATAAATTAAGTTAGTCGAACATTTGAGTTACTTAAAAATTAAATAATTTTATTAAATAATTAATTATCTATTTTAAAATAATTTATAAATTAATCAAAATAAATAGAGTAAGTTACTGTCTCCCAGCCAACATTTTTTTTTTTTACAATCTTTTATAAATCTAGCTTTTATTTACTTCATATATATATATATATATATTAGAAGGACGCAGAGTTGAATGGAAAATCATCACATCGCCATAGATGTTAAAAGTCCTGATATTTTGCGGATGCTAGAAGATCAGAAGAAAAAGGAGGAGGGGGCTTTTTTTCGGTGAAAGTGAAAGGAAGAAATACAGGTAAAAGGTGAAGTGAAATAAGGTGGTCCAGGCATCTCCGATTGAGTGGGCTGTGTCCGGTGTCTGTGTCCCCATGTTTTGACAAAGATCAGTTTCCATGTGCTCTCGATTAGTTTATGGCTCCCACAGTCTTTACTATAATATTCACAAAATATCTCCGCTTCTTTACTCTATACTTTATTGAACACACACTCAATCTCTTCCATGATTTTGTCTGTAGATCGAGAGTGAAGCTCTGCGCCACAGTTATTAAAAATACTTAAAACCCCATCTCTCCTTTTAACTAACTTCTCTAGTGGGTCATAGAATTTTTCTTAAAAAATTTAAATTTAAGAATTTGTTTTTCAGTTGAGCTTCTGTTGATTGGTTCGCTACTCTTTTCCCCTTTCAGGGGGAGATTCTTCTCTCCTCCCTATGAATTTGAAAAGAAACATCTTTGGACTTTGAGCTTTGTTTGGTCTCTGGTTTCTCTCTCTCTCTCTCTCTCTCTCTCTCTCTCTCCATTGCACATGTAGGTTCTTTTATTTCTGCCTTGAAGGACATGTAAACCATAGATCTCTGATTTTTTATCTCTGGGCCTGAATTTTGAGATGTGGTTATTAGCAGAACACATTACAGAGCATGTCTTCGTTGCTTCTCTGTTCCATTGTCAGCTTATCCATTTAACGAGTGTGAACAAGCTTTTCAATGCTTTTCGTCTTTGAGGTATTCTATGTGATTTTAAATATAGAGAAGTCGAGTTATAGATGTTGAATTCTTTCCTTTTTTAGAAACATGGAATCTGGGAGTGGATTTTACTCAGCTAACGAGTTCAAATTGGATGCTAAATGGCTCATTGATCCAAAGCATCTTTTTGTTGGGCCAAAGATTGGAGAGGGAGCTCATGCCAAAGTATTCGAGGGCAAGTAAGTTCGCAAATCTTTTGAATTATGATTTTTGTTCTTTAATTATATGGTCAAAGAAATGCAAATTTTATTTCTTGATTTCTTGGCAATGGCAATCTGTTGAGCGGGTATTTCAAGTAAGGTTTTTAATTGAGAACTATGGCTTGTCAGACTTTTCTTTTTCTTCTGAGTTTTACTTGTGTTTGCATGTATTTTTGTGCATAGAAACCCCAAATCTTGATGAATGATTAGCTTTCCATGGAAATGCATCTTGGCAATTGAGAAAAGACCTGGGTCGAGCTCTTACAGCAGATTCAGAATTTTTTCATTCTTTACATTGATAGTTTGGTGCATGTTCATGTTTCGATTAACTCATTTAACTTGGTTGGATTCCCTTCAGATATAAAAACCAGACTGTTGCCATTAAAATTGTTCATAAAGGGGAAACTCCAGAGGAGATCACAAAGAGAGAAGCACGATTTGCAAGGGAAGTTGCAATGTTATCAAGGGTTCAACATAAGAATTTAGTGAAGGTTGGATTTGATTTTAAGACTATTGGGATAGTTGTCCTTAGCTACGGATCACACAAGTGGCAGAAGATCCAATTGCTAATAATACATAACAAATCATGTGTGCTAACAGAAAACGTTGAAACCTTGTGTGTCGGCAGTTTATAGGTGCCTGCAAGGAACCTGTAATGGTCATAGTTACTGAGCTTTTATTGGGAGGGACATTGCGGAAGTACTTGCTGAACATGCGACCAAGGTGCTTAGACACGCGTGTTGCCATTGGTTTTGCACTTGACATTACTCGTGCTATGGAACGCTTGCACTCCCATGGGATCATACACCGTGATTTGAAACCAGGTAATCTATTCGTTTCTGTTCTCACTTGTACTGCTATAATGTGAGAAATAGTATATTGGACAACACTCTGCCATATGGTAGGCACCCAGTTTTTTATTGAATATATGATCTTAGTGACTGATATCTTACTGTTCTGATAATCACATAACTTTGACCAATCAACTATATATCTTGGATTGCACCTCTTATTGCTTACACATTACTAAACCAGTCCTCATCAACTAATTGTTTGGGTGGGGATTGCAATTTCAAGTATAAATCTCAAACATGTGAGTGGGTACTTCTGCAAACCGCCCAATATCATTAGGGCTACTTTTTTGGCCCTTAAAACTGCCATTACTGAATTAGTTTCTTATTTGTGAAAAATTTTTTGGATTTTTTTTTCAACTTTCAAGAAGTGTGAATATATAAATGAGGCTCTTAAATGAAGTATGTTCTGCATGTTTGTACTTTAAGTTACTCCTTTGAGTCTGCTTGCAGGCTACTCAAAATGCCAAGTGATGTCATTAGATTAGATGGTTTGTGGTACGGATGTGTGACATGCTAACGAATCATTGTTTTTGCAATTACCCATCTAAGTAATGTGATTTGCTGTATCTTCCATCTTGTTGTTCTCTTTCAGTGTGTGCCAGTGATATGTTAGTTCTTACCCTCTGAGGTGATTTAGTTTGTTCTTCTCATTGGCCTTTCTTCCTATGTATTTATTTGTTTTGCAGAGAACTTACTCTTGACTGCAGATCACAAAACTGTCAAACTAGCAGATTTTGGACTAGCAAGAGAAGAGTCATTAACTGAGATGATGACAGCTGAAACAGGAACATATCGTTGGATGGCACCTGAGGTACTTATTAATGGAAGGCATAGGATTTTTTTTTTTTTGAAAATCATCTTAAATAGATAAATAGTTTTTTCTCCTCTCTCCATCTCTCTCTAGAGTCATGCTTAAGTATCACTTGTTTCGTTATTTGATGACAGTTGTACAGCACTGTTACATTAAGGCAGGGAGATAAGAAACACTATAACCATAAAGTGGACGCATATAGCTTTGCAATTGTGTTGTGGGAGCTCTTACATAACAGGTTGCCATTTGAAGGCATGTCAAATCTCCAGGCAGCATACGCAGCAGCTTTTAAAGTAACTATGTCAACTCCGTTCCTTGTTGTTTTGTCAGAGTAATGGTTCTTTGAAGCCTTTCAGAACTGTTAAAAAAATAACTAATAACTTACATGGAATTCTGCCGTTGCAGAATGTGAGGCCCAGTGCTGAAAACCTCCCGGCGGAATTGGCTATCATCCTAACTTCATGCTGGAAGGAGGACCCAAATGCTCGGCCAAATTTTAGCCAAATAATCCAAATGCTCCTTAATTATCTTGCTACTATTGCTCCTCCTGAACTAGCTATTCCTCCTCGAATTTTCACTTCTGAGAACACTGTCTTGCCACCAGAATCTCCCGGTACAAGTTCTTTGATGGCAGTACGAGATGACTTTGGAGACACTCCCAAAGCAAAGATGGAAAACCAGCCAAAAGGTTTCTTCTTCTGCTTCAACCATTGTTATTAATCCCTTAACAGTAACAGAATGACTACAATCTTTGGTTGGAGAAGTTTGGTAGACAATAGGCTCTGGAGTACATTTTGATAGCAGCATAAATAGTTAAATTAATAAATTCACATTTTTATTTTTCGTTCGAATTAGTAGAGATATTGCATTGTACTTGTCTGATACTGCTGCTGAATTTAGTCGCTTATTAGGATCATAATGCTGAGAGAATAACTTTGTCATCGACTAGAAGTTTGGAGTTGTGGTTGCAAGATGAAGGAAACCAACTTCAATTTTTGTGAGAGAAATAGTAAAAGAAATGAACAGAGGAGCTTAATTCAAGTTCCCTACGAGAATAAGAGAGGGCAAAATATATGCCCTGCTTGTAAATGGTTTTTCATTTTGTTCTTATATGTGTGCCAGTAAAGAAGAGAATTTAAGATTTGGGAGTGGTTGCCTGTTGCCTGGTCGGAAGGTCAGTAGGTCACCTTTGCTTTCCTTAAAGGTTTGTGTCTTTATTTTTACTTCATGTGGAATTTGTCAGATCCGCTGGAGAATTTCCAGAAGTCGAAGAATGCAATAAGCAAAAGTCATAATTTGGATTCTTATAAGGCGGCTTGGCTGCTGGAGGATGAAAATAATCGAACTTCCATCTTTTCTTTCTAATATACAAGATAAATGGAAACTTCAACAACGACTCACAATACTAAACACACTTATTAGGTTTAAAACTTAAACAAGTTATTGACCATTACACATGGCATCCAATTTTACCAATACTCATTGCATCCCTCTTTCAAGTGGTGGAAGCGGTTTCTATCCCCAAGGACAATTTCTCTATCATGTAACCTTTGATATTATTTTTGCTGCATTGTGCAGTCAGTACACTGAGATTTTTGGATATTCTAATAGTAGTTCCCGGAGGAGTTTGGTCAGCTTCTCACAATCATGAGAAACTGCAGCTTTCTTACCATCTTCCTCTGCTTCTAGTCTTGCACCAGCTGTGTTGGGTACATATCCAGCGGATCTGAATTGTTTTATCATGCCTTCAGTGGTCCTTCAGCGGATATCTCAAAAATCTCTCCTTCCAACTCAATTGAACTACAACAAGGTGTTTTCTTGATTACTTTCTCTTTTATCTGACTCCTATTCCTCATTGCGTCCCCTAGGGGTATTCGGTTTTGGTTCGAACCAAATTAAAAATTTGATATAGTTTCAATTCAATTTTTTATTATTTTGGTTCAGATTCGATACAATTTTCAATTTTTTAATTTTAGTTCAATTTAATAATCGTGTAAATAGCTACAACGATTATTTTATTTAACCCTATAAATATTAGAAACTGCTAATAATTAATACAAAAACTCTGCCAAAATTACTATTTATTTGCTATCTCACTTTCATTTACATGCTCTACATACAAATTCTAAGTTTATTGTCATGGTGGCTGACTAGAAGGCTATTAACCTCATTTTTCTTTGTTTTATAGGCTTATGTGACACTAGAATTGAATTTCACGGCAGCATCACTTGTTATGATGTATTACCGTTAGAAGCTGAAGAATTGGGATCGTGGACTTTGATAGTGCGTAGTCCATGGTGGTAGCGGTGAGGAAGATGGCGGCCGCTTCGAGAAGGTTCTCGGTCACTGTAGGGTCGAGGTGGCGGCGAATTTTGAGAAGGTGGGCGTGGACTTGGTTGTTTTGCATTATTGTAAGATTAGGGTTATTGGGTTATCTGGAAACTGGGAAATGGTAGTTACGGGTGCGAGAAATTTGATGGGAAATTGTGTGGCCGTTTTGGTTTGGCCATTTTGGAACGTTCAGTCCATCGATGGTGAAACGACACCGTTGCGTTGCTAAAGCAGTTTTCAACATTGCAAACAAAAATCTTTTATATTTTAATATAATATGTAAATTAAAATGTATACAACTATTAGTGTTAGTGATCATATAATTTAAGTTGTTTTTTTTAATTGATTTAATGTATAAAAAATATTTTAAAAAGATAAGCCTACAATAATATGATATAAATATTCAGTTATTATTGAGCTTTTAGACTAAAAGAGTGTTTGGTTTACCTGTTGGGTGCAGTTGATAGACACCAAAATAGGTGAACTAGAGTATTTGATAAATTAAAAAAATAAAATTGATAGCTGACGAGTAACTCATATGGTACCCATCAGCTGCAGTTTGTATCAGCTCTATTTTTAAAATTGTTTCTATCAGTTGATAGCTGATTGAATTTTATTTTTTATTTTAATTATATTATCATTTTTATTTAACTCAAAAATTAATATTATTAATACTTTTATATTTTTCATTTATAATTTTAATATTTTGATTAATGTATTTCAACTTTTTTAAAATATTTTTTATTAATAACATAAAATATAAAATATTTATTTATACCTAAAAACTTAAACTTAATTATAAGTTTTTTCTTTATCAACAATAATAATTACTTTATTATTTATCTATATTTTTAAAGTTATTTAATTATTTTTTAAAAAAATATAATTATTTTCTTATTTTAATAATAAAATAAATGATTAATTTAATAATTATATATTTAATTTAATAATAAAATATATAATATAATATAATATAATAAATTTATAATTTTATATTTATTTCAATAATAAAATAAGTTATAAGATATATACTCTTATTAGTTATTTCACATATTAATAATAAAAACTAAATAGAGTTTTACTAAACACTTAACATAAATAAGCTATAATCAGCTACCAGCCATCAGTTAACAGTAACAGCTATCAGCTAATAGTTATCGACTGTATTCAACAGTTAAACCAAACAACTCTTAAGAGTCGATGTAATTCAAGCCTTTGTGATTTGTATAGTTTTTATCTAGGGGCTAGGTGACGTATTACTCCTTAAAGGGGTGTTTGGTTTACCTATTGGATACAGCTGATAGCTGATGGAGACCCAAACAGGTAAATTATAGTGTTTGGTAAGCTTAAAAAAATAGAGCTGATAGCTGATGGGTAACTGATATGATACCCATCAGCTGCAGTTTGTATCAGCTCTATTTTTAGAGCTGTTTCTCATCAGCTAATAGCTGATTTGGTTTTATTTTTTATTTTAATCATATTATCCTTTTTTATTTAACTTGAAAATTAATATTATTAATATTTTTATTTTTTATTTATAATTTTAACATTTTAATTAATGTATTTTAACTTTATTAAAATATTTTTTTATTAATAACATAAAATATAACACATTTATTTATATCTAAAAACTTAAAATTAATTATAAATTTTCTATTAATAATAATAATTATTTTATTATTTTATCTATATTTTTAAAATTATTTAATTATCTTAAAAAATAATTATTTTCTTATTTCAATAATAAAATAAATGATATAATATAATAGATTAATAATTATATATTTATCTAAATAATATAATATATTTAATTTAATAATAAAATAAATAATATAATGTAATAAATTTATATTTTTATATTTATTTAAAAATTAAATAAATTATATGATATATACCCTTATTAGTCATTTCATATATCAACAGCAACAGCTAAATATAATTTTACCAAACACTTAATATAAAACAGCTATCAGTTATCAGCTAACAGCTATTAGTTGTATTCAACAATTAAATCAAGTAGGCTCTAAATATCTATATGGATACCAGATGAGATTTGAGTATTTATGACATGACCTATTCGATCAAGCACCGTAAAATTTGGAATTGGAAGCCAAATGTGGCATTAACATCAAAGAATCCATTCAGGCTATGCCCTTAAGTATTCTGGGCATTCGATTCCCTCTCTAAAATGTGGTTAATGCTATTATGATATCTGGACAATTTGACAGGAGATAAGGAATTAGATGCAACCATTATCTCTAAAGAATAAAGGCATAAAACATCAACTCTATAAATTCGTACATATCTTCAGAATAGCCAGATTGAGAGGCCGGAAGAAGAGGAAAATAGTCAGGCAAAATCAAAATGGCCCAAACCCGGGTCTCCCACACCAGGCAACAGCATGGCTGGGAAACAACCTCCCAAGATTACCATGTCCACGTTTCAAGAATAGAAAGGACGCCTAGTGTTCTTCCAGATGCTCCTCGCTACCCAAATGTGTTCAGGGCCTTCAACAACAGGGTAACTCGTGAAGAGGAACCTGAGGAGATTATCCATCAAGAGCGTTTAGTCCAAAAGCAGCAGACTCCTACTAAGCCCCATAAGAAGGTTCATGTGGAGGAAAAGGAGCAAATTATCTTCCAAGATAACTCTGGCAAATGCGAAGTTGTTGAAGAGAGCATTGATGCGGAAACCGATGGCTTTATCCAGCAGAAGCGCAAGGGGTTTGAGCTATGCAAATGGAAGACCTTCAAAATGCACTAATTAATTAGTCTTGGAATCACCATTGACAGGCTAAAGTATCTCAGCTGTAGTCTTACTGTTAACACAGCTATTTAAATAAAGAAGGCCTGCTTTCTCTTGTCAGCAAAACTCTACTTTCTTTCTGGGTTTGTGTGGGATAATAGCATGTTAACGCCATGCATTTTATGCCTTCTACATTCAATAAAACTGTTAATGTAATATTCTTTATGCTTTATATTGTGCTTTTGTTCTTGTCTTGTAAAGGTTTTGCTTAATTACTCTCTGTACAAGTATTAAATGATCAGATCACTGGTAATTAATTATGCACTATATCGCCCCAGTTCTATTGCTAAAGGAATTTTACTACGTATAAATTGCCATAACTGTGCGAGAGACAGGAGCTTCAGCCTTACAAGCTCCACTTTCACTTTTACACCTCCTGCCTGGTCAGCTGCTCCAGGTGGAGCCTCCAATATGATTAAATTTAATGAAAAAGCTTGAGACCCTAAGCTGGTGTTTGTCCCTGCAGTGTGACTCTGCTGTCACTGCATTACATTTATTTTGTCAATGCTCTGAGAGCAGACCTGGAAAAATCCTCCACTGAGGACTTTGGGATGTTAGAATTCAACAGTGGCCAAAATAATCAGTTGCAAATCATTTTTCAATTCAATCTTTGTTTTCGCACAGCATTAGTGTTTGCAAAAGCCAACTCCAGTGTTATATGCATTATGAAGGCGGTGCCACTGCTACGAGTAAAATGTTCATGAGTATCATCATAATACCAGTGCATTATGGGAGTGCCTATCTCATAATGCAATTTTTTAAATAAATCATTTATAAAAAAATAATTTAATTAAATTCTTATGTTATCATGTTTGATTTTTATTTCTTTTAAAATAAAGATTTTTTAAATTTAAAGAAATTAAATTTTTTTTCATTTTAAACATGAAAGTTGATAAAAAAAATAAATTAAATTAAATTTTTATAAAATTCTAATTTTCAAACTGAAGGTTAGAGTTTGAATATTGATAATCGATACTCTTGATAACTAGTAATATATACTGGAGGTATCCCAATAAATAAAAAATGTAGAAGGTACTATGCAGGAAAAATTTGGAATACAAGTGCTTAGAGTATGTACAAGACTGCTTCAAGGTGCTTGTGGTGAGGTCCGAGGCAAGCTACAACTATTTTTCTTGCAAGACAACAAAAAGGGTTAGAGGGCAAAGGGAGTGTTCCTACTTGACAGTCTGATGATTAGGTTAGTACAAGGTAAGAAAAGCAAAGATGGGAAAACAAAGAATGTTTTACATAGGATAGTAAATGTCTATATATATAATAAGAAATATAATTATAATTTTACACGTAAATGTCTATGCCTAGTGGAAGATATAGGTCTCTACTCAAAATTAGGACTGACCTAATAGAATAATCATGACTCTGGTAGGTCTTAAATGGAGGTGATTCGAAATCTAATAAATGTAGGCTTTGGCAGACTAGCTGGATAATAGGCATCTGCCCATTGATGGTGTGTAATTGACGTGGGGTTTAAGCTATATGAGTGCTTGGCTTGGTCTAGGATTGCATTCTCAGTATACGTGTCATCTTATTGAGATTGAGTTATTAATAGAGCCCATAAAAATAGTTCTCTTTTGAGTAGTAGTAGTTTATTCCTTCTGTCAATTAGTGGTGGGACGACTGGTTAAGTCAAGGCGCTATCCTATCCAATTGGTTGTTCAAGGATATTTTCTCACATGTTACGATCGTTATGTGCTAGATATATGATACTTTTTTATGTAGCAATTAAATAGTGTTTAGAAATATGACCCTTTTAAGGACACATGACACTAATCTATGAGTTGGATAATTTATGTTCTATCACTCCTTCTAGAATATTCGGCGGACCAAAGTAAAAATGACAACTTATACATCTGAGTTGATGAATAATTGGAGCATGATGTAATTGTGGGCACAGGTAACTTATTCCAATCCTATTGACTGGTGCTGTGTCGGCACAATTATTCCTCCTCTTGAACGACTATAATAACTGACGGAGTGAGAAAATCTATTCAGAGAAATTTAATTAAAAAAATATATAATTTATAAAAATAATATAAATTTATAAAAAATATTTTAAAAATAAAATTACTTATTAAAAATTAAATAAAAATTATTGTTAATTAAAAAAAATAATAAATACTTAACATTAAGAATTATTATATTTACAATATATTAATAACTTAAAATTAAAAAATTTATTTAATTTATCTTTTTTTATAGTAGTCATGAAAAATAAATTTAATTAAAATTATAAATTAAATAAAATAAATAATATGATTTTAATTTATAATTTTTTTTTAATTTGAATCTAAAAAAGTTATAGTAAGCGAGAAATTTCAATAATAGCAATAAGATTATGAAAAAAAAAGCTATTAAAATTTTAAGTGAATGAAAAAAAATACAAAACAAATATATTAAAATTTCATTTGATAATTTATTCAATAATTTAAATTTTAAAGAAAAGAAATTAATAATTACGATAAAATAAAATTAATGGTAAAGAATAAATCAATAAATAGTAATATCTTAAATTTTTTTTACAAAAAAAAATTACGTTTCACTATTAATATTATTCAATTAAAATTTAGAATTTTATTTTTTATAAAATTAATAATACTCCTAAAAATTTGTAAAATATTAGAATAACAATTAATTTTTAAAAAATTAATACTATATTATACCCCTAAAAAATTTTAAAATATTTATTAAAATTTTTTGAGCCCTAGTACTTTATAAAATTTATCTAGTGATAATTAAAAAAATATTAATTTTTTAAAAAATTACTATTATATCCTTAAAAAGTTTTGAAAACTCAAGGGCCCAACGCCTCCCTCGGCTCAAGTGTAGCTCCGCCCTTGACTACAATCAATTTCTGGTGGTAAATAATTAAGGTTCGTTACATGGAATCTGCCAGAGTAAAGGACTAAGGATCAATCCCAAAATAATTGAGCTGGGAATATCACAATATCTCTGGTTCTTGGAATAGCACAATATCTAGGACCAATAAAAAGATCAACGCAGAGAATTCTACAACTGTTTGTATTCCCACATGTGATATTGACAAATTAAGGACCAAAAAATGACTCAATCATGCAACTTCATCAATTCAATCTGTTCGAATCAACATTCATCTACAAAATTTATGTTATGTGAAGTTTATGAGGAGAACTTGGACGGAGAAGTCATGGAAAACACTACATATTGAGTCCATATTTCAGGTTTTCAAATGAAGAATCTGCTGAAAGGAAAAGAAAAAAAAATGGAAATTCTTCATATTTCATGGTTGTCTTCTCTGAATAGCGGCCATGTTAAACCAGAGCCTCACATTGGTGCTAGCAACAAAGAAAGAGAAGGCCGTGGTATGAGGTGTGTCTGCGCCATATCTTTTTTGTGATGAATTTTCTTTCCTGTGAGCTGCAGATTAAAAGATGACCGCTCGGATAAGTAGATCTTACAGTCGCAGGGTAACGTTAGATTTATTGCGAATTTCTCTCTACATAATATAATCAGTTATTCTTAGTGTCCACCCCAAATTTCAAATGATCACTATCTTGCTTCTTTATGTAAATGTATATTCTTTCTTGTTTTACATTACTTCTAGCAAAAATTTCCGTATTCATCATGGGTTATCACTTGCTGGGATGCTCTCAAAAGAATGCCACAATCTTGAACTGAGGGTTTAAATGGATTATCCATCCTAAATTCATAAAGCTTCACTGCGTCCTCCATCAACTTGTTTTTCTGAAACTGCCTTGAAATCTTTATGTAAGTGTAATATCCATTTCATGACCAGAATTCTTTATCTCCCCAAGAACACTCCAAAAATCCCAACTGAGTCATCCATGCATTATATATATAATAGCGTTGTGATCATAACCTTTACGCTTACCGCAAAGCTTTCAAAGGATAATTCCAAAGCCCCTTCAATAACCGAATCGCAAAATTATCAGTTAACACGATTCTCATCCCCCCGATACTTTCCCAATCTCATTGCTCCAATTTCTCCAAAATAACAGTAGCCACATCTCTCGCTGCATTATCCATGGCATTCTCTTCAACCATTCTATCAAAAGATGTATAAAAGCCACCAAATCGTTGTCCATCTTGTTTTTAAAAATCGAAGAAATCGTTAAATAAGTTTCCCCATCAATATAAAACCATTTTTCTTTCATTTTCTTTAACGTAATCCAAAAATTCTTCACGGAATCCTTGTTAACCAATATTCTAAGCATTATACCATACAGCGGGGAACTGGGTTTAAAACCGTTTCTCTCATACACGCAACTAAAGAAACTCCACTCGATCCTTATCAGGATCTCTATCTAGCTTCTTCAAAGCATAAATAACTGTTTCATTTGTTAATGTGAGATTTGAGTTTTGTAACTCGCTCTCTAACTCAGTGGACCAGTCATTGGCCCATAAGAGAACTAAAAGGGAGCTTGGTTTTGACGAGAAGTACACCTTTTGAAGGCTATTGAAATAATAAAAAGTATGGGACTGCTCCTCCAAGAAAATATGGAGAGACGGAGAGAAGTGAGTCAGTTGAGTTAGAAGTGGCCAAGTTGTGGAAAGTCGAGTCATGGCTGAGATTTTGCTGCAGAAACGACGGAAATGCGAACACAAAACCCAAAATTGTACTTCATGAATTTTTTTTTAACTGTTAATGATTATAATTAAATTATTATATATAAAATGATTATATCATATAAAAAATTTTTATTTATAGTCTGTTTAGATTTATTTTTAATGTAACATTATTTTTTTTATAAGGAAAAGAACATCATCATTCACGTTAGAAAAATTATTGGGTATACCGATATATATGTATTATCTTTTAAAATTATATAAAATTTATTTTTTATATTATAAAAATTTTTACTTTCTGTGAAAGAGAAAATACTATTTTTCAATAGTTTTAACATATTTAATAATTAATCCTCATATTATTCATAGTTCTCACTCTCAGCAGTCAACAATAACAAAAACCAAAAGAAAAAATATGAAATAGAGCAAAAAAAACCCCTCTTTTGCAGCAATTTAGCAAATCAATTGCCCAGTAAGCCCTTGATAATAATTTTGTACAGAAAATTTTTATTTAAACTCAATTTATTATAAATTTAAGATATAAATATATAAAAATAATAAGTGAATATTACCCTATATTTTTTATTCGAGATTCAGGGTACCCGTGAAAATCACTTTAGTGAAATCCGAATCCGATTAATATTATCAAAATTCAAACTCGTCTTAAATCTATTTAAAATTTATTCTCAATTACCTAAACTCATATCAAATTTGATTATTATTATTCGAAAAATATTTAAATATGTTTAATTTTATATATTTTAATTAATATTTTATATAAAAAATTATTTTAAGTAATAATTTATATTTTAAAATTTTAATAATTTTATAAAATATTTAAATTTTATTTTATATAAATAAAATATATAAAAATTTATAAATATTATTATAAAAATATATATTTTATATTTAATTAAATATTTATATAAATAAATTTAAATAATAAATATTTAATATAAAAAATTAAATCTAATTTAAACTCATAATGAATATTATTTTTTAAATTAAATTTATTTTAAAATTTAATTATATAATATTTAAATTTATTTTATTAGAATTCAATTAAACGAAATACCAACAAAAACTCGAACAATCGCCATCCCCGCATGGCAGACGGTCTTTAACAAAACCATAAAAGACAAACAAAACAGTCCCACTAATTTTCTGGGCCCCGCCTTGTTTTTCTCATGCGAAGTTTCGTCCGTTAAAAAAGGGGGCCCGGGGCCACTCACTCCCTTCGAGAACGGGCGTGCCAGACAGGTCTGCAATTTTTATGCAACGTGTCATGCATTTTTTCGCAACTATGGAAGTGTGGGGCCAAAGGTCCAAGTGGTTCTGCGAAAGAAAGAAAATGGCTACAGTAGACCTCACGCGACTTGACGATGGTGGTCCTGAGGAAATTGCACATTTTAATTGAACAATGCACAGAGGAAATTATTTATTATTTTAATCAACCAAATACTAAAAATTTTAAATGGAGAAATTCTTACCTGGGTTTTGTTTATATAAATTTAAATACGTATTAATATGAAACTTATTAATTTTACATCTTAAATTTATTTATTTATATATTAATTCATATGAATCATGTTTAATAAAAATGATTCTTTATAATATGAGTCATAAAATGAATGAGTTAAATTCTTTTAATTTTATCAATTTTAACAATGCTAATGCGTTTAGGGAGGAGAAATTAAAATGTACATATAAATCCCATATAATTAATTATGTCAATTAAAATTTTGAATTTTAATGAATATAAATTATTTTTTTTTTTACAAAGGCAATTTTAATAATATATACTTTTTACCATCATAATGGGTAAATAATGTTTAGCCTTTATATATGTATATTTGAATTTAAGTTGCTAAATAGATTAAAATTATTATATAATAAAAACAATTTGGGCAATAATTGATAAAATTAAAATAATTTATTAAATTTGAGACATATGTATGGTTTGAATTTTTTTTTTTTTTTAACTGATCTTGTTTTTTGAAGTTCTAAATTTAAATATCGATGGGAGTTAAATTAAAAAAAATTATTTACATATTGCATTAATTATTTTACTATGCAATTATTTACACTTTGTGACTATTTTACATATTGCATTAATTATTTTACTATGCAATTATTTTTTTAAACAACTTTTAGATAAATATTTGTCATAAGATTTTATAAAATTAAAATAATTGAAATAATAAATATATTGATATTGCATAAATTTCATAACAAATATTTAATTTTAAAATAGAAAAACTAGTTCTCATATAAAAATAACTTTATATAGTAACTTAATCCATCTAAAATCTTACCAAATTGACGAAGTATCATTGAACTAAATTGCTTTCATCTTGCTAGTTGCCAACGCCATTTTGATAAACCGAGGAGGAGAATAAGCATTCTTTTATGGAGGATTCACATGAATGAGATTGATAGTTGGGCCCTATCCTAATAAGAAAAATTCGGAAGAGAAAGGTAATGAAAAATTGAAACATGAGTATACTTGCAGGCAAGCATAAGAATCCAAAACTCACAATCAAATGATGATAAGATGATAAATTGACATGTAGCACAAGAGAGTAGCATTGATGTCCCCTCGTAGTATACATGCAAGCCTCAATTATATCCAAGGTATTTGATGATACTTGGAAATTCATTAGGACATAAGGGATCCTCGCAGCTGCTAGAAAAAGCCCCACGTCCTGTGCAAAAGCAATGTAAGAAAAATATTATACCATCCGTTTGGCACAACCCACCAAAAACATTAAAAAATTAATAAATAAATTCAAACGCTCTATACAAAAATTAACCCTTTTACTATATTTATAAAGAGCCTTTTGGTGGCAAGCAAAGAGTAGAAATGGTGGAGACCTTGCTTTGGGGCGCCATGCTCTTTGGCTTCTAAAAAACCCTTCGCTTCACTGTCTATCTCTTTCTTTGCCTTTCTTTTTTCCCCCGTGGAAACGTGCATGCGGGAATATAAGATTAATTTGCTTGGGTTCTCCACAGAATGCGCGCACCACACAAATATTACAACTGCCTCTCAGGATAAAGCTTTTATCCATACTACTTCTCCTTCATCTTTTCTTTCAACTGGACTAATTTGATTTTCTTTCCGTTCTCACACCTTGACCATGGTGTTAGCTTTCAGCTTCATTTCATTGCTCCAACCAAGGAAGAAATTTGGGCTTCTGTTTCGTTTCTTCCATGAGTGGCCATTCAATTATAAGCAACTTGTCTTTCCAAGCTAAGAATAATGACATGGAGGCATCCATGCAAGGGGAATCAAGAGCTCCTGGTCCGACTACTCCATTTATTTTTTACTTTCATACATAGTATGTACCATTGTCGTCGTCGTCGTCTTCGTCATCATCATCATCATCATGTTTCCTTTCTTCGTTTTGTTTTCAATTGTCGTATTCTTCTTTTTTTCTTTTTGTTTCTATATAAGCATTATCATCTCTTGATTGTTTAGGACTGCATCTCTATCACTTGTTTTTAGTTCTAGGAGTGTTGTTTTAATAATTGCGATAAATAACTAGTTATAGGCTTGCTGTTGCTGACATAAGGTATTGTTTGATGCAGAATGCAATTAACTAGTACGGTGTGCAAATGCTTGAAGTGAAATGTAATAAAATTTTCTTGTTCTACTCAGATTTCGTTCTTGTATACTTTTAGTTGCTTAAATCCTTCTGTCTCTTTCCTTCTTCCCGGATCTCGACTCGCTTATTTAAAACACCTCCGATGGATAATGCACATTAATTGGCAACTGTTGCTCAGTTCTCCGAGTTAACAACTCTTTAAATCAAGCATTTGATCAGCCTATTATCATCTAATAAAGGAAGTTCTTTATTTGATAAATCAAATTTAATTTATTGATAAATAAAATCAGAAAAAAAAAAAACGAAACCAAATAAGTCATAATAAACCATGGTCAGCAGACCAGCTCCATATCACCCAACGTATGGCTTATAATGTTAAGAAATTTGAAAATCTTAACATGGTTTTGTTAAAAACATAAAATCTGTTACATCTTAATTAACGTATATGGGAAGAACGTCTCCATGGACTTGACTGATCGCGATATGAATTTCTTCTATCGTCCATTTAAAAACATTATTTAAAGCATGTGGGAATTTGCATATATACAAATCATCAAACCGATGTACTCCTCTTAATAATTTCCAGTTTTACTTCGTAGGATTTCATTTTTTCCCCTTATATCCTATTGTCTTTCTCGGAGATGTATCTACCTATATATTTAATGGACTAGTTATTGATACCATTATGGCTAGTGCTGACTCTTGTTTCTGTCTTTAATTTAATTTTGACCTACTTTTGAGCAATTGCTACCCTCCTCAAATTCGAAATAAATGGAACCCCAATACTAGCCATCTTTGCTTGCATTTTAAACATGAAAAAGCTGTAATAGCCGTTCTTTTTCCCTACCTTTGCTTTTCGTTAACCATGGAAAGATTATCTAGCTAGGTAATTTTCCTTGGGTAGTGGTTGTTGACCCTGGGGAAGATTCTATCCATATATGTAATTGAGATCTCATATGCCAAAAACTAATAAAAGCTTTGTTGATGGTAATAATTAATCTCTATTTTTGTTTTCTATTAACTTAATCATAACTGATGACTAAAGCTGCTGTCTCAGAGCACAGGTCTCTAAGAAACAGCAAGTGATCATGACATCATGTCTGTGGGGATCGTTGATCATGCCAAGAGAATTATGGAAACATGACAGAAAGCCAAATTTTTTTTTTTTTGAAAAAAGGAATACATGCACCCAACTTAGAGATAGAACTGGACAAGAAGCCAAATAGTTACTTGCTAATTGATATCCCAACATCATTTTTCTCTTTCTAATTATTGTGGACCCTAATTATTAGATAATAAGCTTGCATTTTGTCATATAGCTAGGTAGGGGAAGGTGAATTTTATTTGCCTTTCTTCTTTAAATCATGATGGCTTATAGCACTGTACCCAGTATTCGATGGATATATATCTCTTTCTATCAAAAGTCTAAAGCATTTCAATTGCGTGCATTAACAAATATTTGTGGGTGCGGCATGAATTCTTCTATTAATCCTGTTAAAGCTCGGAAGGGTTGGCTTATGTATGATCAAATTGGTGGTGGGGGAAATGATGAAGATAAATATGGCAATTTCAGCTTTTATTGATACTGGAGGACGTGAATGCCATTGAAATGACAAGTAAAGCTTTTGTGTTATAGTACTTGCATATACATTGGATACTGTTCAATGAAGAGAATCTCTCCTGAAGGATAAAGTGATGCAATATTATCGCAATTAGAATTAAAAAAACAAATAAAGCTTTTTTTTTTTTTTTTTCAAAAAATGAGCTGCTGCTACTAGTTCACGTGAAAAACGAGCCTATATTAGGCCATTTCAATAGTTCTTGGGCTGGCGTAGATCATCTAATTTTCAAGGAAGTTGGGCTCAAGTGCGTGCCAATGCTACACTGGACAGAAGTTAGTGCCTCTGTTCGAGTCTGCTTCTTAATGAATTCGCTTGTTAAAAAAAAGAATGGAGAGGAATTAACGGCGTTAATATTAGTTGAGCCTCCACTCCACCACTGTCCCCATTCGTTATAAGCAACCCCATGCTTGGCCCAATCATGTCCAACAGCCCACTCCGTGTTTTTCTTCGCGCTCACTAAAATAATGTTATTATTATTATTATTATTTTTTTTTATAGAGATTGACGGATTGAAGACTCCAATATAATATGAGTAATATATTTCAATTTTTTTTGTTAAATAAAGAAATTTATTATTTTTATAAAATTTTATGTTATATATTTAATTGATTACTACTTTTTTTCTATAGGCATAATTCAATGCCAATGTCTCTGTTGGGTTGTCTTGTCGAGGACTTTCTTTTCCTCTTTTGTCTTTTTTTATATTTTATTTTTCTGATGCAATCCCCTAAACCACTTTCTTAATCGCATCGGCCAAATTTCACACCAATTTTTCAAGTTCTTACGTAAAACTAAAATAATTACTTTAGCTTTATGACATTTAACACAATTAAATCCTTCACTTCTTGATTAAATTATGATATGCTAAGTGGGCTATTCCTAGCTTTGAGTCTTTCCTCATTTGATTATTTAATTTCAGTTCTCAGGTCAGGTGGGTTCCAAGTTGCATGATTAACTCTTTGAAAATTAGATTTTTCTTCCGCCAATCAGTAATGCATCCTGAAAAACAATAACCTTAATTTGTTTTTTCTTCTCAATGATGACAAGCAAACAAAAATAACTTAATAATACCAGCCCAGAAAAGTGACAAAATTATTGGCTGTATTGTGTTAATTTGTTTATTTTAAAAAATTATTACTTAATCAATTTGCCACGTGTCAGTTTTATGTTAAATAGCTTTTGTGTGTCTCAAAAGCTTTTTCTCTGTGTCAGAGCGCAATATAAGAGCGAGGAAAGGGCAGAGAGTAGACTTGTAATGTTAGTGGTTACCGCCATACCCATCAGCGCTGCCTCACAGGAATCTGACGATTCTTGCGGAGACGTAGACGCATATGGATGTTGATTTCTGGCCCTCAAGAATCTACGCTAAGCACCTCTCTGCTGTACAAGCTGACAGATACAACTCTGGTACTTGCTTCTGTTTCTAGAAAATGCTTTGCTCTTTTTCTTTGTTTTGTTTTATTGAAGTGATTGTCTATTTGAGAGGTTTGTAATCTGGGTCTGAAGGTTTTGAGTGAATCTTTGTCTAGTTGGCATATCTCGAGAGTCCCTTTTTGTTTCTTTAAATTATTTTACGTACTTCTGTTTGTAGATTGTTTGGAATAATCTGCTATTTGAGGGATTTCAGGAGATCATGGGTTTGGGAGGGGGATCCTGGGAGAGTTTTCTGAGCTAGTGAGAATTGTAATCTTTATCTATATGAGATTAGTACATAAGGAGAGACATACCTCTTATTTGGGTAGAAGTATCTTAGATTCTCTTTGATTAGTGCGGTGGAATTTTATTACTGGGTCCGCGGAATCTTCGAAGATTTTACTTGATACGTCAACTATAATTAAGGAATTAGGTTGGAGTGCATGGTAGATCATGGCGAGCAACTTTCCTTACTAAGGAAGGTGATGAAAGTTCTATATTTAGATACTGGAGGTTAATCAATAATCAAAGCCACCAATGAAAACGACAAATTACAATGAAAATTGTAAAGGGCTGAATCCGGGAGAGGAAGAGTTCTTTGAGATTGATTTAGATATGTCAAAGCTCCAGAAGACTTTAGATGAACTTGAGGAATTGAGATTGTTGTTTTCCAAGGAGAAAAGATCAAATCTTCTGAATCCAAAATCAGAACTCTCAAGTCAAAATTCAAACCTTCTGTTTTAAGTCATATGGTTACTTGAAATCAAAACATCTGCAGGACAGTGAAAAGATTCTCGTGTCTAGTATCTATCATGCTCTTTATGATGAAGAGATATGATGAGGAATCAAAAGGTGAAACTGGTTTCAATGAAGGTGAGAGGTTAAACCTTTCATTTGACTAGCTAGTTAGCATGTGTTAAAAGGATGGATTTTGGGGAATTTTCAGTAGAGGCTATAAGAGGTTTAGTTTGAATTGGTTCATGAGTTCTGAGAACGCACTTGTGAATTTTCTCTAGGCTCTGGTGTTTGTTACCTGGATTCAAATATGTTGCTCATTTTGAGTAGTTGTTACTAGATTTGAATATTGAAGGATTAGAGAAGATCATTCAAAGTTTAAGTTTAGAGCTGAATATTTAAAGCGTAGAATGGCTATTTACATTTTAGAGATATGTGTAGCAATGATATGTGTATGTATATCTGTATGACATCACTCCTTTTGGAAATATGATATGGTCTGTGTCATCCATGTGGGTCAATTCGGATCCATTAGATTTAAAATCAAAACCAAGAACAATCACATGAAATATCATATGCATTGTCAAAAGGTGTCAAAATCCAAAAGTCATGTATCGCCAAAAGTGGTAAAATCCAAAAGTCATGTACATTGTTTAAAAGATACAACTGCATAAAGAGATACAACTTTACTAAATAATTATATACATAAAGTGATACAATTATTGGTCAAAAGGTGCCATGATTTATCAATAGTCAAGTTTTTGTTTTCATTTGTGAAATAAAGAAAAAACGCGTATAGAAAAGTGTGAAGTGTGTACAAGTGATTGTACATTGACTTTTGTTCTTAGTATCCTTAAAAGACTTTTGAGCATTGGTCGTTCTACGAATAAGGTACACATCTACACTGTGAATAAATTTGTGTAGTTCATGATTATATTCATGTGATTATACAATTGACTAGTGAAACAAATATGATGGAGATATTAGGTTGTATGGATATGGATTAAAACTGTGTATTTGAATCCATATGTTTAACTCTTATGTTTTTCTTCAACTCCTGCTACTAGAATGCCATATATTTGTACTTTTTATTTCCTAGATTTACAAAGAAAGTGTTTATTGTTTCCTCTCCTTTTTTTTCTTTCATTTTCCACCCTTTTGATTTGCATTATGGAATTGGTGGCCTTGTGTTAGTGGAATCCTAGGTGTTCCTTGGTTTCAAAACCATGGTATCCTCTTTTTGTGTCTTTATTGATCACCTTCTGCAGCTAGACTGATGAATATTAATCCATATAACTTTTCTTTTTTCTTCAATTGTTTAATGTATGAGCAGATAATAATTTGGCAATGGATGATTCGGATGGAGATGAGGATTCAAGAGCGTATTTTCCATGCCCCTTCTGCTATGTAGACATTGAAGTCCATGTGCTCTGCAGCCATCTGCAGGATGAACACTGCTTTGACTTAAAAAATGCAGTATGTGCTTCTTTTTATCTTATAATACAGTGTGCGAGTGTGTGTGGGTCATGGCCCATGGGTCGTGAACATGTGTGTGTATGCCTGTCAGGCATATCTATTTGTATGTATAGATATGATTGGCATCTTTAACTAGGCTTTTTGACAATCAATGAATCATCAAATTACATTGGTATGGATTCCTTTCTTGCCCACCCTAGCTGCTGTGGCCCCACGCACTCCAACTCAAGGGTGCTTCTTCTGGCCAATATGACACACATAACACATTGTAAAGTTTCTCAAGGATATTGTCCAACGTGATTTGTTGAGGGGATGGAAGTTATATAGCAAGCATTGTAAATGAAGATCATACTCTGCAGCACTCAATTCTTTATGCTATCTATTGAAATTTGAATTTGATGGTGACTTGAATGTTGTTCTTTCAGGTATGTCCACTTTGTGCAGCAAATTTAGGGAAAGATGTGATTGGGCATTTTACAGTAAACCATGCAAGTTCATTGACGGTACTTTTCACTTGTTTTAGGTCTTCAGGTGTATGCAACTCATCTCATCTTTGGTCTTGATTCTTGAAGTACATTGGATTGCTACATTTATTACTTTTTGATATAACATATGCATGACAATCCAGTAAGCATAATTTATGTTTGAATTCACTAGATTTTTTTTAATGCTTTGCAGCGCAGGAGAAAGTCTTTAAAATCTGGTCTCTGGACCGGTAGTTCAGCTATGATTGGCAAGGAACTTAGCTCATTTCTTGGATCTTCAACAAATGGTAGGGCAAACACAAACGAATCTGCACCAGATCCACTTCTATCACCATTTCTTGGCAGTGGATCCCATTCACACCCTCAAGGAAGCCAAGAAGATGAATCTTCCAATATAACTGCCCATTTAAAAAGGTATGCTCCTCACATGGCATCATGATATATACTATTGCGTTTCTTTCTTGAACATATGGCCTGCCTTATATCTGACTTTCGTTTAAAGCTTTTATGGAATTTTTCTAAACTATCATGCTTCACTTATGTTCCATTTAATTCTCTTACCTAGTTTACACTGTAAAGATTCTTCTTCTCCCATCCCTTTTGTTTGTATAATCCTTTCATTTTAGATTTTTTAGTTTCCAGACCTTATTTGTTTCCTATTTAATTAGTGGGAGGTGAGGAAACCAGTTAGGGAACAGCAATCCACAGCAATCCTGCTGATTCTGGTCTTTTTAATGTTCCATTAAGGTTTACTGATGCATTCTTGAATGAACTACACGGTGAAGGAAGCTTGTGTATGGTGCAGTTGTTTCTGTTGCACTGTATGCTACTTTTCCATTATAGAGATTGAGACCAGAAATTTTTTACATTTGATGAGAAAATATCTTCTGATTTTTGTTTCAATTTACTCTGATTGTTACACTGATTTGAGGTTTGAATATTTGACAATTTAGAGATGCTTCAAGACTAAAACAACTTGTGATGGTCGCCTAAAATCAAACATGCTTGAATTTCTTTTTTTTTTTTTTAGCAGATTTGGCAATGGGATACCACTAATTGCATATCTTATGTGCAGCACTGAGACACCTTCACTTGATGGAGGTGATGAGGTGGATTCTGAAGAGAGAAGGCATAGAGCAGCATTTGTTCAAGAGTTGATTTCCTCAACCATATTCTAAAGCTTTGTCAGTTTTCTGCGTGATGCAAACGGTTGCACTACTCATCGTTCACCACCTATAAATGATGTTGCATCTACAGACACTGGGGTTTTTATTACTGGTGCATGGATTTAGGAAAGCTAAACATCGTGGAGTGGATGGTGAATGGCTAAGTCGGGAATCAAATACATCTTGTATTTAATGTCTCTACATATATGTAGCCTCTTAAAAACTACATTTATCTAATGAATACTGAGTAGAAAACAAAACTCTTCTATTCTTAATGCTAAAGCTAGTCTTCACTACCGTCTCCAGAAAACGAATTTACCAATTCGTTTAGAACGTTTGCTATTAGGATGTGGAAGGTGACATTAACTTTTGTTATTTAGTTGCCTTCTGCCTTTCCCCGACTTTCCATTGACCCTCTGTGACACTCGATTGCCGCTTTGCACTCTTGAAATGCTTCACCAGGCGAAAGCGTACCCATGCAGCTTGAAAGGAATCTTGACAACCCACTTCAAAGAAACTAGGAGATTGGTGGGATCCAGGTATCCACCGATCACACAGTTTTTCATACACTGCCCCTTGAAGCTCAAGATACTTGTAAATTGCAAATATAGAAAAGCCACACCCCCTCCTATAAAACCAACGTCCCCTTGATCATGGGACGATGCAGGTCATAGAAAACTATCATTCTAAAGAATCCAATCTATCAAGTTATTTTCTACTCGAGCATCATACAAAACTAAGCAAGGGAAAAAAAAAAGCAGCAGGGAATGTGCAAGAAACCATTCCTCCACTTCCATGTTTAACGCTATCAAGCTGTACCAGGATCTCAATTCTCAACTACGAACTATTTTTAACCAAATTTTATTTGGTTTGAGTACATAATACCAAAAAAATGATGCATCTACTGACTTCCTACAACCTGGTCCTCTGATGGCTAAGGGGCATAATAGCCCTTCGTGTACCATTTAAAGGGCAGCAATAGACTAAAGTCCCAATTTAGCAAATTTCAGTCTTCCGCAACTCATATTTATATTGATGTTTTGCATCGAGGCTCACATTTTTCCGAAAGAGTAAAATGCAAGGTAATAACAAAATGAAAAATGCCTCAAGAAGAACAAAACACGGTACATAAACGTGAGCTACCAAGCATATAAAAAGAGAACTCATGACATGGGAATAAGTAAAGCTACACAGAAATGTTTGCTTATGCTGCAAAAAATTAGTCCGATCTGAAAAGAATATTTCTCAGAAAAGTAAACTTAGGAGTTAATCAAGCAATTCTTCATATGTATGTCTTGAAAGAAAGCATATAGGATAGGAGTTCTGCTCAAGCAGCTCCAGACACAGAGTATAAATTGAGAGACAGCCTAATAAATGGAACAACTAAAATCAGCTACCACAATATCTTCTTAATACATGTTATTCAAAGTTGCTGAAGTTTAGCAATGAGAAGCGACCAAACACAGGCAACATTGGATAAAGAAGTCACATTGAAATTATCAGAAGAATATAATCCAACTAGGCTAAACGTCAAAAAGTGCAAAAATAAAAAAAAAATAACAAAACTGCAAAATATATGACAGTGGCTTTGAAAAGTTTTGCTGAAATGGTGAAACTAAATGCACAAATCTGAGGTGAAGTTCAACACCATTCAAAAAGCCAAGCGCATTTTCTTCTAAAGTATCTACTCAATGATGGACTGAATAACACCAGCTCCAACTGTCTTCCCTCCTTCTCTGATAGCAAACCTCATCCCTTGTTCACAAGCCACAGGCACAATAAGCTCCACAACCATCTTCACACGATCACCGGGCATAACCATCTTTGACTCCTCATCCTTATCATTCATAATGGAGGCAACTCTGCCAGTCACATCAGTGGTCCTCATGTAAAATTGAGGTCTATAACCAGAGAAAAATGGTGAATGCCTACCGCCCTCTTCCTTCTTCAACACATAAACAATAGCAGAGAACTTAGTATGCGGAGTAATTGTGCCGGGTTTAGCCAAAACCATTCCTCTCTGAATATCAGCCTTTTGGACACCTCTCAACAACAATCCCACATTATCACCAGCCAAGGCCTCGTCCAAAATCTTTTGAAACATTTCAACTCCTGTCACAGTAGTATTCCTAGTATCCTTCAAACCCACAATATCTACGGTCTCACCCACCTTAACAGTCCCTCTTTCAACCCTGCCTGTGGCCACAGTACCACGACCAGTAATTGAAAACACATCTTCAATAGCAAGTAAAAATGGTAAATCAGTCTGCCTTTGGGGAATTGGAATGTAGCTATCCACAGAATCCATGAGTTCATAAATCTTATCGACCCATTGATCATCCCCGCGCTTAATATTAGGATTAGCCATCAAAGCCTCCAAAGCCAAAAGCGCGGAGCCAGAAATGATGGGTATGTCATCACCAGGAAACTCATAAGAAGACAATAACTCACGCACCTCCAATTCCACCAGTTGCAAAAGCTCCTCGTCATCAACCTGGTCCTGTTTGTTCAGAAAAACAACCATGTTGGGAACTCCAACTTGTTTTGCCAGCAAGATGTGCTCCTTGGTTTGGGGCATGGGACCGTCGGCGCCGGAGACGACAAGGATTGCGCCGTCCATCTGAGCAGCACCAGTAATCATATTTTTCACATAATCGGCGTGACCAGGGCAGTCCACGTGGGCATAGTGGCGCGACTCAGTCTCGTACTCGACAGTGGCCGTATTGATGGTAATACCACGGGCGCGTTCCTCTGGAGCGGCGTCAATTTCATCGTATTTCTTGGGTGCGCTGTTGCCAGTAGCGGCTAAAGCCATGGTGAGGGCAGCTGTAAGAGTGGTCTTCCCATGGTCGACGTGGCCGATAGTTCCGATGTTGACGTGGGGTTTCTTTCTTTCGAATTTCCCTCGGGCGGCACGGACGGTGAAGGAGCGGCGGCAGGTAGTGATGGTAGTGGAAGCTGAAGGGGAGGAGGTGGTAGAGAGGAAGGGGGAAATGAAGGAAGAGGAAAGAAGGGTTTTGGGAGTTAGCTTAGTGGGTTTTGTAAGGAAAGAGGAAGGGGAGGCATGAGGATGAGGGTAAGCTACTTTAGAGGTGGTGGAGGCCGTGGCCGAGGCTGAAATTGCCATGGGAGACTCTGGGATTAGCGTGAGAGTTTGGAGTTTTGGAGAGCGGGGATTGGAAGGGAACGGCCTAATGGGAAGACAAGAGGAGAGGATTAGTTTTGTTATCTGTTTGGTCAGGCTAAAAGAAGGGCTATTGTGAGTTTTTTTATCCGCTGCATCTTAGAGGCTTTGTGTAACAGCTAGTATCATAGGAAGTTGGTGAAACAAAATCAACATGGTCACACGTGGAGACTGTGTATATATAGAGTTTAGGGTTTTCTTTTTTTAATTTTTCTTTTTTACGAGGCAAATCACTATTAGACGTATTTTTTCTTTTTCGGAGCATTGGGGAAGATAAGATGTGGTGAAATGAGATATCGAAGATGAAGACGTGGCATGAATTTGACAGTGAGCTTAATTAGGCAGTGCCAAGCCTATTTGGTACATCAATTGAAGTGGGTTTTGAGGCCGGAAATCTATGAGAATTCAATGTCATTCACATGATTTGTGGCTCATAGGAAGTGAGAGGACACAAATCCTTGCCTCTGTTGGAGCCACGTTACCATTTTGAGTCCTCCAATTTTATGAACCGTTTGGCTTCCGAATCTACTACTATAATAAATTCAATGATATCCAACGATTATGGCACTAATTATTTGCAAATCAAACAAATAAAAAATGACCACATCTCACCTAAGCTGCATAATCTGATTAATGCAAAGTTAAAGATTTTGCAGGATCATCTCTTCTTAGCCAATCATGAATTGATCATTGAAACATAACTTGGAGCCATGACTTTGCTCTACTCTTTCTTGAATCTTGAAGCTTAATATCACAGCCACGCCATCTGCTCTCAAGAAATGTCCTTCAGCCCGAGCTTTTACTATAGAGATCTTTAAGCACTCATGAGATGTCATCAGGACTCGACGTTTGTATAATCTTTCGTGTAAAACAGTGAATTAACCTAGTTCCATCCACCCTCAAATTGGGGATGTACACTTTTGACTTTAAAGTGAGCCCTTGTCTGTAAAATGCGGTGTCATTGTATTTTTGTAGCCATTTGAAGCTTATACAACTTTAAAGCCTGTCGAGAAATTTCTGGGGAAACTTAATTCAGGATGTCTGATATGCCCACTTAGTGCTTTCTTTTTTGGTCATCAAGTTCCTTTTGCTGCTTTACGAACAGTTTTTCAAGTTTTTGAGCAAGTATCTTCACATCTGCATCGATGTCCTTTAATATCCCACAACTGTCACTCACTTGTGCTTTATTGTCTGCTTCTTGATCCACAAAGGGACTATTTCTACCACTGGATCGCGCACCAGTCCCACTAATTTCTGTCTCTTCCCTGTTATTGCAGTATACACTCTCAGCCACCAACTGGTCAACAGAACCAGCCGCATTTGAACCTTTGCCATCTTGGTGACCTGTACTAAAAGAAGGCTCATAAGAAGACAATTCGAGTTGCCAACCTTGCTTGGAGAATTTCCATTAACTGCCCTGGGTGAGTCAGACCAGTTCATCCAAGCTGAAGGCAATCTTTCCAATGCAAGACTACCTGAAGGAATAGATTTATTTGCCATGGGTGAATCATTCTTGGTTTCGGAAGCAGAAATTCAGTATGTAAACTCTCCGCACGAAATATCTTCTGAAAGTTTATGATTGTCCAATTTGGAATATGTGACTGACTTTCCGAGTCAACCATCATAGCAGTTGTTAAAACATCTTGATCAGCCAAGTCCAACTCCTCCACCATTTCACTAGCAACAGCCATTGCTGTATCTACCGCAATATCAAAGGGGAAGTGGATATTGCAGATATGATGGGGGAGCATGCAGACACTCTCAAATTTGCAGTTTGTGAATAATAAAGGACAAAATCTCTCATGTAGGGATGGAAGTTGAGTAAAACAGAGAGAGGGAGAGCCTGTGGAATCAGCTATTTTTGGTTTTAGAAATATTGTATTAAACATAGTCATCATTAAGATAAGCCCAAACTAACCCACTTCTGTTTTCATTTTTCAACATTCCTGTGACGCTGAGACCAGAACTAGATTTGACAGGAAAGTTTTCGATGATGGTGATTACAAGTACACCATGACCATATAATTATATTAATTTAAAAAATTAAATACAATTAAAATATATTTATAAATATAAAATAATTAATAAGATAATTATATAATAAATAATTCAAAATTAGAATCTAATCACTCTAAATAATTCCAAAGTCTCAATTTTGGATAATTAAGTATTAGACTACTAAAGCCACACGACAGAAACTAAAAGTGTAACAAAACCGCAAAGGATATGCATATTATTTTATTCATTCAAAAGCTGCTTCAAGCTGCTATTAAGAAAAACTTTTTTTTCAAATATATTACTTAAAGATATTAAAAAATAATTTAAAATTAAATTTAATAAATTTTAACCATTAAAACACTAAAATAACAAAACAATTTTTTCATAATTTTTTTGAACATTTAAAATGATATATATATTTCCTGAAAAACACAATGTTAAACATGCATACATAAAATGCTAGTCAAAGTATCTAGCATCTAAACACACAAAGACAAAATGCCAGCACATTTAATCAAGTATTTTCATTAATTTGGAAATGCTTCAGCTTTAAAAACCTTCAACCCAAGTCAATATCCTCAAGTGTGACCATTTTACATTGCTAGCACCAACAACTACTGCAAAATAATCAAATATAGCCACACCATTTCTTCGAACCATCCACAGCTTCAAGTGTGTGTGAGACATGCCCACACGTTGACGTGAACACGTCAAGACATAAGTAACTGTATCTAATGTACTGAGACAATTACATTACAAGCACTAGACAATTGTATCTCCAGAAGGCCAAATCTATGCATTCGATACTACGAATATCACGATGCACAGCTGTAAACACATTTAAATCTTTTTGCAGCTTGTAGTGCACAAGCAGCCTCACATACTTTCACCGTCATTTTTCTCACAATTTCAAAACAGAGGGAAAAGAAAGGAGGAACTAAACCTTAATAACATCAAATTTTGAAAAAAGGAATGCAAATAGCTCTCATTTTTATCACCAGCATGTCTATGTCAACTTTCTCAATAAATCGAATGGATAATCAAAGTTGCACTAACTATTTCTTTCTACTATTTCTTAAGTGCATTCATCTTGTCTCTGAGATAGTAAAGCTTGGCCCGCCTCACTTTCTTCTTGTCCAGCACCTTTATTTCCTTTATGTTAGGCGAGTACCTATAATCACCATTCATTTATATGATCATAATATAGAAGCTGAGTGCAGTAATGAAGAACAGTGATACTGATAACAATTGAAAAACCTATCTAGATACATTCTTCTCTCCCTTGCCAGGTGGCAAAGAATCACTTATCACAACACAATTTATATAGCCATTATCCACAAAAATTATTAAGACAGTCCCCAACACTACAACTTTATTTTACTCGAAACTATGCTCTACATTCAACTATTGAAATGATAAAGACACTGCTCTAGTTGCATCAAGTTCTGTAGTAAGCTATATATAACAGAACAGCAATGCTTATTCGTGCATACCTCACTCTACAATAGATGCACCTCTCCTGCCCATTGCAGGGCAGGGAGCCTGGTGTATTGGGGACTCCCTTATTTTTAATCATAAAGGAAGAAGTAGGGGTGAGTGTTCGGTTCAAACCAAACCGAACCGAACCGAATTAAATTACCAACATAGTTATTAAAGGCTCAAGGCGCACTAAGGCGCCAAGGAGTCTTGAAGCCTAGGCGCAAGGCACAATGTGCAAGCGCGCGCCTGAGCGAGGTGAGGCGCAAAAGTAAAAAATTTTAAAAATCCATAAAAGTCAAATAAATGTGATGCTTTTCTTTTTTTTCTTTGGCATATATCTTGAATTGGGTTTGTTAGTTTGAGTTTTAAGTGGTTGTCCTTTTTGCCAATGAAAGTGCTCGCTAAAGATGGAAATAAAGAAGGCATGCCTTTCCAGAATCTTGTGTTAGGAACAAAGGCGCACACCTAGGCACATAAGGCGCTAGGGTTCGAGCCTGGTGAGCCTTGAGCCTGAGGCGTGCCTGAGGCGCGCCTTTAATAACTATGATTACCAAAATTGAATTACTATATTTTAGAACCGAACCGAAATAAATAAAAAATCAAATCGAACCGAACCGCTCTATTTCAGTTCGGTTCGGTCCAAACCGATCGGTTCTGAATTTTTCTTATTTTTTAAATTAGACTTGATTTTTAAGTTATTTGATTTGATTTTAACCTTAGTTTGAACCTAATAACCATTAATTAATGAAATTTAGCAATTTATATATATAAAATTATATATAATTCATAAATTCCCCATAAAAATAAATTAATTCAAAAATAAAAAATATTATTCGGTTCGGTTCAAACCGAATTTTTTTCTCCAAAACCGAACCGAACCAAAATAACTGAATTTTTTAAAATACAAAACCGAATCGAACCGAACCGAATTACATAAAAAACCAAACCGAATTACCAAATTTAAGGCGATTCGGTTCAGTTTTTTGGTTTAAACCAAATAGTGCTCACCCCTTGGAAGAAGTGAAAAATTATCTGCATCTATGAATGAAGGATTCTAAAAGTATATGCTGCCTCTGTCTAGTACATGGTAATGTTCTCATAATATCAAATCTATAATTAGGTAAAAAAGGACGCCTGTGCCATAAACCCAATAAATCAAAGTGAAAACTCAGCCTATCACATTTGGAGAAATTTAACCGTTAGAAATTAGACAGTACTTCAACTTCACCAATATCCAACCGCAACAGGTATATGCAGCTGAGATATACGAGCAAGTCTGCATAAGCAGCAATTTTATGACCCATATTTCTATGCACCTTCAGTATAAACAGACTCAAATGCTCATGCACATAGGTATTCATGAAAAATCAATAAAGCAGATACCTCCTACAAGATGAGTGACACATTCTTTCTAAATTACTTTCAAACTTAAGATATTAATAGCCTCCCTCAAGTCATGCATTAAAATTTGGAGTAAAAAATTTGAAGAATTTAGTCATTTCATTTTTCAATCAAATATTTGCATCAATATGTTACCTTAACTTGAGATTGTAAGACGTGCTTAAGTTGTAGATTTTAGACGCAAAAGTTATCAGTTAAAAGCGAGGCAGCTTCCAGGACATCCAGAAAGAAAGGAAAAGAAAAAGGAGCCAAAATAGAGGGAAAGAAAAAGAGCAAGAGAGAGCCAACTTTCCTGTTAAGGAAGCATTTAAAAAACAATACATACCAATGGAGACATTATTGGTTGAAATGGAACAAGGTATCTGATAGTACTTACAGCGGGAAGAGGGATTCGACTCCAACCCCTGCCACTAGCCTCCTTAATCTAAACGTAGTATTTAATCCAGCATTGCGTCTTGCAATAACAATGCCTTTCACAATTGAGACACGTCTCTTATTCTCAGGTACTTCCTGGTCATTTCAAGGATCAAGATGAAATAAATTGTATCAATACCAATACAACTCAACTCAACTAAGCCTTTATTGAGGTCGGCTATATGGATTCGCTTTCTCCACTCTGAACGATTTTGGTTAAATCCTTATAAATGTGTAATGCTTATCAATACCAATATTAAAAAAAAAAAAAACTGTCTACCATCCCTCATGGAATTAACAAGTAACAATACATTAATAACTACAAAATATTAAAAAAGAAAAAGGAAGAAGCTATACCACTTTAAGTTGCACAATATAACCAGGCTTTATATCAGGTATCTCCCTCTGTGTCCTTGCTTCCTCCACTGCTTCCTTGTCCAGAATCTGTGAACATAATATCATCAACAACTATAATGATGGGAAAATAACTCAAATATGGTCAGCAATATTCAACTCTATTAATATGGACAAAAGGATGCATGCCTGCATTATATGCCTGGCGGTTTTATCGAGTCTCTTAAATTTGATGCGGGGGGCATCATCTGTGATGGGTTCTGAAGGAACTTTTGAGGCTGATTCAACAGACTTTCCTGCTGTTGTCATGGTCCTACTGGGGATTGTGGATCCCACTGCCGTCCTCAAAGACAAATTCAGCCTAGAACTTGTACCGATGCCATTGAATAAAGTCAATGTATCTGCTGCAGACCCAACTTTTGTCTGCGAAAAGAATTTCAAAGTGATTTCATTTAAGAAACTTTTCTAGAAAAATGGAAAATTTTCTTTCACAGGATTCCAGATAATGTCATATCCTGGGTGTGGAACATAAAACAGAATTCCCGTTGACAAGGTAATCAACTCAACTCTCTTTCACTTCAATAACAGCCATAGGGTGCAATGTTAAAGAGAAAGGACAGATGCTTAATATCTCCGATAAAGCTTCCAATAATAACAATCACTTAATAAAATATCCAGAATAAGTGAATGTAAATGAAAGAAACGGCTTTGCTTCAACGGATAGCCATGAGCAATGAAGCCATCAACAGCTAATTAAACACAGTGGATTCAAAAATTTCTTATCCTAATTTAATGTTTAAAAGTCAAGTACGACATAAAACCATAAAAAGATACGAAGAAAGAACATACTGACATCACAGAAGAGCGAGAAGCGAGCTGGTGAAATGACCGGAAGAGATGATTCTTCGAAGCAGGATTTTCATCTAGAACCGAAGAATCAGATGCCAACGAGCTCAGTCCATGAATATTACCGCTACTAATAGCTAAAGAAGCTCTTGCGAATTTGAAATGAACAATACGCGAACTTTGCCTCCGAATTAAACTCCCGCAGAAAGAATACATTCTTTTCCGTAACTGGAAAAATGGAGAATTAAACTCTGTTTGGTTGCCGCGAAAACGAGAGAAAGTACATAGGAAAATGAAGAGAATTCGAAACCTTCTTGTGGCTGGACAGGATCCTTTATAGCAAAGATGGCACCTCCCCAGTCCCTAGTGACAAATCAAAAACCCTTGCTGATGCTGCAGAACCTCCTGATTGAATTGGGGGTTTATGATCGAAGCAAATTTATGGACCAAAATGCCCTTACTCGAGACTTTCGTCCGAAACCCAAAACCATTTATGGGCCACGTCTAGGTCCACAGTTCGTTACGGCCCATAAACATCCATACGGGAGAATATATTTACCCATTTTAATTAATTATTTTTAAAATAATTTTATTATTATTTAATAGAAGCAATTTTAATATCATTAAATATAAAATAAAATAGTTCAATAATTAAATTTATGTCATTTTCTTTATATAAAAAAATAAATAAATTAAAATTATTGGCTTTCACCATAAAGCTTTTGTAGTTTAAGGTCAAATACATATAAATGAAAACTATAAACTGTTAGAAGTAGCATAAACCATCATATGATTCCCATCATTTTTAATCTTGTCTTTTGGTTTATTTATTTATTTATTTATTTATTTTTACTTTCTTCCTACAAAACAATCATAGTACCAACACCATTCTACAGCAACTCACAACTGACTGCCTTTCTTTTTCACTTTGTTTTCATTAGCATTAACCAATTTGTGCTCAAAAGCAAAATAATCTATAACTTGGAAAACCTCTCTCTGTTTAAATAATTATTACATATATTAGTACTAAGTACAAACTGTGAAAATTCCTTGTGTAACCAAAAACTGAAGATGAACTGATATGAACCTGCCTAACTCCACCTCAAAAGCTAGCTCACAAGGAGAGGTTTGCAAACTCATATATATAACACCCAAGACCTCCCTGCAGAACCGATGTGGGACGCATCATTCTCCACATGACATCTGGTCACTTCTAAGCATAATTTTCACCAAATTTAATCCTTTACATTTTTCTTCATGCCATTCCAGCTTATAATCCTTGCTCCTTATGATTTCACAAATTAAATTCTGAAGTGATTTAGCTCTAGCTCTAGTAATTGGACCTTGGATGAAATCCTTTGTCGTGGATGTAGCTTGATTCTCATCATTCCCCTCCGCTTCAAAATGATTCGTCCTCGAATCTGTTCCTGCATCAACACAAAGAGATAAATCAGCAACATTGAAGGTGGCACTGACATTATACTCACCGGGCAGGTTTATTTTGTAAGCGTTATCATTAATTTTGGTCAGCACTTGGAAAGGTCCATCACATCTTGGTTGTAATTTTGATTTCCTTCAAGAGGGAAACCTTTCTTTGCGCAAGTGAACCCATACCCAATCTCCAGGTTGAAATGTGACTTTCTTCCTTCCTTTGTTGGCTTGACTAGCATATTTTTCATTATTCTTTTCAATTTGAAGCTTGGCTTGTTCATGGATTTTCTTCACCAATTCTGCTTTTCTTTTTCCATCTAAACTAGCAAGCTCGTTCACAGGCAAAGGTAAAAGATCCAAAGGAGTTGAAGGATTGAAACCATACACAATTTCAAATGGAGAATAGCCAGTAGAAGAATGCACATTTCTATTGTATGCAAATTCAACAAGTGGAATGCAATCTTCCCATGACTTCAAATTTTGCTTAAGCACAAAGACGCAAAAGAGTAGTTAGTGTCCTATTTACTACTTCAGTTTGACCATCGGTTTGTGGGTGACAAGTGGTGGAAAATAACAACCCGTGCCCAATTTTCCCACAAAACCTTCCAAAAGTGACTAAGGAATTTAACATCCCTATCACTAACTAAACTCTTAGGTATGCCATGCAACCTAACAATATCTCTAAAAATAAATTTGCAACATTTGTAGCATCATCGCTTTATGGCACTAATAAAATGTGCCATTTTTGAAAACTCACAACAACAACAAAAATTGAATCATGGCCTTGTTTAGACCTAGGTAATCCCAACACAAAATCCATAGACAAATGAACCCAAGGATCACTAGGGGTAGGCAAAGGTGTATACAAACCTTGTGGTAAAACTCTAGATTTAGCCTTAGCACACACAATACACCTAGCACATACTCTTTTAACATCTCTTTTCATATTCGGCCAATAAAAATGTTCCTTCAATACATCTAAAGTTTTGGCAACACCAAAATGACCCATTAATCCACCAAAGATAAGACTCATTCACAAGTAATTCACGATAGAACTCTTAGGCACACACAATCTATTTTCTCTAAACAAATATCCATCATGCCTATAAAACTTCTCAAAAGCATTCTTTTCACAAGTCTGCATACACTCTAGCAAAGTCATCATCTTGACATATAATTCTTTCACATATTCGAATCCTAATAACTTTGCATCAAGAAGGGCAAGAAGGTTATACCTTCGAGATAAGGCATCACCACCACATTTTCTTTCCCATGTTTGTATTGAATCACATATGGGAAGGTCTCAAGGAACTCAACCCATTTTGCATGACGCCTACTCAACTTATTTTGCCCTTGATATGCTTCAATGACTCGTGATCTGTGTGGATGACAAATTGCTTTGGCCAAAGGTAATGTTGCCATGTTTCCAAGGCACGTACCAATGCATACAACTCCTTGTCATATGTAGAATAGTTTAAAGTCGCTCCATTAAGCTTCTCACTAAAGTATGCTATTGGTCTCTTTTCCGCATTAAACGGCTCCAATACCTATTCCCGATCGTCACACTCAATCTCAAAAGTTTTAGAAAAGTCGTAAAGCCAACACAGAGCGGAACATAATATCTCTTTAATTTTGTGAAAAGCATCATCTTGTTTCTGTTCCCAAACAAAATTAAAATTCTTTTGACAAGATCATTCAATGGTGCTGCAATGGTACTGAAATTCTTAATAAATCTTCTATAGAAACTAGCTAGTCCATGAAAACTACGTACTTGATGCGTCTTTGGAATGGGCCATCTCTAATAGCTCTAATTTTTTCATCATCAACTTCAACACCATTAGCACTAATGACAAATCCTAAAAAGACAACCTTTTCCATGCAAAATGAACATTTCTTCAAGTTAGCATATAATTTTTCCTTTCTTAACACATCGAATACAGCCCTTAAATGATGCATATGTTCATTCATGCCTCATCAGAAACCAATATATCATCAAAATAAACAACAACAAATTTTCCAATAAAAGCACGCAACATATGATTCATCAATCTCATAAAAGTGCTAGGAGCATTAGTTAGCCCAAAAGGCATCACTAACCACTTATATAGTCCATGTTTTGTTTTAAATGCAGTCTTCCATTCATCACCTACTTTCATGCGAATTTTATGATATCCGCTTTTCAAGTCAATTTTGGTAAAAACACAAGCACCACAAAGTTCATCCAACATATCATCCAATCTAGGTATAGGATGGCGATACTTTCTGATGATTTTGTTGACCGCCCTACAATCCACACACATGCGCCATGTGCCATCTTTCTTTGGTACCAAAAGGACTGCACAAAGACAAGGGCTCATACTTTCTCTCACATATCCCTTAGCTAGCAATTCCTCAACTTGCCTTTGTAATTCTTTGGTTTCTTCAGGTTACTTCTATAGGTCGGACGGTTGGGAATAATCGCCTGTACAAAATCAATCTGTGCTCAATCCCTCGAATAGGTGGTAGTCCACTGCATCTCCTCGTAGTACATCCTCATATTCCGCAAAGGGAGACAACAACACTAGGCAAATTGGGGTCAAGGTCGATGTGGATAAACAAGAGTCCTTAAACACAATTAATAACATTTGCTTGTTGGCAAACATGGCATTCCTCACATCTCTTCCTTTAGCATACAAGCTTAATTTTCTCTCCCCTCTTCCGCATACCTCTCCTTTTGCAATCAAGATTCACCTTTTCAAGCACTCTTGGCATGTTTTCTTTACTCTCTTTTCTTTCCTCACAACCACCCTTGTCTTGCTCACTCACAACATTTTCACTCAATTTCTTTTTACTCCTTCTTTTCTTCTCTGCTCTCTTTTCGGCCACTCTTGATTTTTCCTCACCCATTGCTTGCTTAAGCCTTGTTTAGTCTTCATAAATCTGTTTTGGTGTCATAGGTGCCAAAATGATTTTCCTTCCATTCATTTCAAAAGAATACCTATTTTTATACCCATCATGGATCACCTTTCTATCAAATTGCCATGGTCGGCCAAGTAATAAATGGCCAGCTTGCATTGGAACCACGTCACACATAACCTCATCTTGATACTTTCCTATTGCAAAGGAAATCAGTACTCATTTTGTTACTTTCACCTCACCACATTCATTCAACCACTGCAATTTATAGGGTCTAGGGTGTTTCGAAGTCCTCAACCTTAGTCTCTGCACCAAAATAGTACTAGCAACATTGGCACAACTTGATACCAAATGTCACGGGTGCCTCACGTGGCTAGATATTGTCCGCTTTGGGCCTCAGCCCTCACGGTTTTGTTCCTGGGCCGAGCCTCTGCCCAACCCAAAACGCGTCTAGCCAAGCAAGGCCACCCCCTTCATATAAGTCCAGGAACTCCCCCATACTTGGTCGATGTGGGATTGAGTCACCTCTGTGACATCTCCCCCACCCGATCCTGCAACGACCTCGTTGCAGTCCGGCCACCCTGCCTACACCTCTGTGCGCTTGGCGTGAGTCGACCAAGATGGGTCAGCTCTGATACCAAATGATATGAACCTGCCTAACTCCACCTCAAAAGCTAGCTCACAATGGGAGGTTTGCAAACTCATATATATAACACCCAAGACCTCCCTGCAGAACCGATGTGGGACGCATCATTCTCCACATGACACCTGGTCACTTCTAAGCATAATTTTCACCAAATTTAATCCTTTACATTTTTCTTCATGCCATTCCAGCTTATAATCCTTGCTCCTTATGATTTCACAAATTAAATTCTGAAGTGATTTAGCTCTAGCTCTAGTAATTGGACCTTGGATGAAATCCTTTGTCGTGGATGTAGCTTGATTCTCATCATGAACCAGATCTGCAGCTGCAGCCGTAGGTTAACCATATTTTGGAAAATTACCCTTGTATTTGAATTCAGTGCATTATGATTTATTAGTAATAGTATTATACTCTATTATATTATATGATTTTTGTTATTAACATATTTAGAAAAGTGGTACAGTACAAAATAGTTTAATAATATTTACTTATGTGGAAATTTAATATTTTATTTATTTATTTTAATTAATTAATAATAATTTAATATATTTATAAAAAAAATATTTTATTGAATAGCCTACTTATTTATTTATATATATATATATATATATATTATTTTTGAAATTAAATATATATCTGTAATCTGAACAATTCAGTTCAATAATAACTCTTATATCATTCTATACCTAATAGAACTCTTGAAATATATATACCTTTATCATCTCTTTCTACTAAACTTTGCTTTCAAAACTTGTTTATCATCTCCTTTTTCTACCAAATACTTTCAACAGGCATTTTCATTATCTTTCATTTATTGTTATATGTGTATATATATATATAAATATATAGAAATTTATGATTTATAATCTGATGTGCACAGAGAATTCATAAATTCTTACTTCTCTATTCATCATCTTGGATTCTATTTTCAAGGTAAAAAATTCTCTTTCTTTATTCAATAATGGGTGAATTTGATTTTATTTTCCTTCCTTGAAATGTTACAACTATACTAAAGAAATTCCTTTTTTTTTTCTTTTTCTTTGACCATTGGTATTGAATTGAGTTGATCATGATTACTGTTGTACAATAGCTTATTTTTATATCACAAAAAAAAAAAAAAAAAAAATATATATATATATATATATATATATATATATAAAAGGTTTCTTCCTTTACCGATGCTTGTAACATATATAAGCCGGGAGCCCTTACGACACATATGATGAACTCATGCTATGCCTCTTTCCTCTCCATAGGTACTCTCTGGCTGTGCCCTTTTGTTCATTATACATGTGATAATGGGACCGTCACACCTTAATGTCAAAACAAAGATATTTCTGATACACAGGATCCTCTTAAAGAGGCAACTGTAGAGCATACGTATCTCTGATTATAAGAGTATGATACACATTCAAAGGTTTTTGGAGAGAAGAAGAAGAGTTTAGAAAGCCATGGAAGAGAACTTCAGAGAATATTATTGAAAGGGAACTAAGTCTGATTACAACTGAAGAGAGCAACTCCTTATATAGGCGAGGAGGCTCTTAACATTACAGGCAACCGGTTAGAAACTGGCTACCGACACTCTTAAAGTAACATAAAGGAAAGCAAAAATAAAGACAGACACATTATTACATTATTGACTGACAAACTTTAACTTTTATCATGGGGTGGTGGACAGATTGAGGGTGTCATAGTCAGAGTCATCAAAGTCGATTCCAAAAAAGTCCTTTGGCCATTGTCTGTATACAGGAGAAGGTGGGTTAGTGTTTTGAATGACATCTCGTGACTCTGTGTCCATTGGATCCTGGGAATCTTGCCACATGGGATGGGTCCAGTCAATAGGCTCATCAGTGAGAGACTGGATGGGACCAAGTGATGTACAATTCACATGGGGATGTACCAGACAATAATAGCTGTTGATTTCACAAAGATATTCAGCTAGTTGTTTTCTCAAGGGTCCCATGGCCTCCTTGTCAATAATTGATCCCACATAAGTCCTCCACTCATATTCAGTATTCTGGGTCTAGAGGAGTCCATCGGGCCTTCTAGAGAAAGGCCTGTGAAAAATGAACATGGTTCTGATGTTGGGCTGAGTAGCGATGGGCCTGTCTTCTATTCCATGGGTGTCTATGATGCGCTTCAGACTGTAGCGCCATGCTGAAATGGGCTTAAACCATTCCAGAAATCTGGACAGGAGAGTTCTGTTGGTGTTGTTCATAACATACTAATATAAGGCCATGAGTGGGAATTCTATCCCTGTAGAATAGAGAGTAACCATGCACCAGAGGAGCCATAGTTCTTCCAGGATGAGTTCTCTGCCAGGGTGGATACTGAAACAGGTGAGGAAAGGGTTGTCAGGGATAAAGACAGTCGAGGAGGGGAGTAATCCCCTTAGGGTGTCTCTTGCACTCAGGTAGTGAAACAGATGATCCCTTGCGAACTTAGCCATTTTTGTGATAGGCTGGTTTGGTGAACATCCGGGAGGGAAACTGTCTGGAGTAGGAACCAGGAAATTGTGCATTGGAGAAGGAGTATGTGGAGAGGATGAAGATGATGCCATGAGGATCAAAGGGAGTGTAGAGGAAGATTGGATCAGGTGGAGGGTTTTTGGCCTGGATAGGAGGTCAGGAACCAAGTTGTGCTTCCCCTTGATGTGCTGGACTGTGAATTTATACTTGGCGAACCAGTCCTTAAGCCTCAGTAATTGTGGTTCAGAAAGAGACTTGTTTAAGGTCAAATACATATAAATGAAAACTATAAACTGTTAGAAGTAGCATAAACCATCATATGATTCCCATCATTTTTAATCTTGTCTTTTTTTTTTTTTTTTTTTGACTTTCTTCCTACAAAACAATCATAGTACCAACACCATTCTACAGCAACTCACAATTGACTGTCTTTCTTTTTCACTTTGTTTTCATTAGCATTAACCAATTTGTGCTCAAAAGCAAAATAATCGATAACTTGGAAAACCTCTCTGTGTTTAAATAATTATTACATATATTAGTACTAAATACAAACTGTGAAAATTCCTTGTGTAACCAAAAACTGGAGATGAACCAGATCTGCAGCTGCAGCCGTAGGTTAACCATATTTTGAAAAATTACCCTTGTATTTGAATTCAGTACAGTATGATTTATTAGTAATAGTATTATACTCTATTATATTATATGATTTTTGTTATTAACATATTTAGAAAAGTGGTACAGTATAAAATAGTTTAATAATATTTACTTATGTGGAAATTTAATATTTTATTTGTTTATTTATTTTAATTAATTAATAATAATTTAATATATTTATAAAAAAATATTTTATTGAATGGCATGCTTATTTATATATATATATTATTTTTGAAATTAAATATATATCTGTAATCTAAACAATTCAGTTCAATAATAACTCTTATCTCATTCTATACCTAATAGAACTCTTAAAATATATATACTTTCATCATCTCTTTCTACTAAACTTTGCTCTCAAAACTTGTTTATCATCTCATTTTTCTACCAAATACTTTCAACAGGTATTTTCATCATCTTTCATTTATTGTTATATGTGTATATATATATAAATATATAAAAATTTACGATTTATAATCTGACATGCGCAGAGAATTCATAAATTCTTACTTCTCTATTCATCATCTTGAATTCTATTTTCAAGGTAAAAAATTTCCTTTCTTTATTTAATAATAGTTAAATTTGATTTTATTTTCCTTCCTTAAAATGTTACAACTATACTAAAGAAATTCATTTTTTTTCTTTTTCTTTGATCATTGATATTGAATTGAGTTATTCATGATTACTGTTGGACAATAACTTATTTTTATATCACAAAAAAGAAGAAAATATATAAAAGGTTTCTTCCTTTACCGATGCTTGTATATATATATATTATTTTATTATTATTTGATATTTTTCTTTTATATTTTGGGTGTGTAGGAGATTTGAATATTCAATCTATCAGCTGAAATTGTCTCTCTTTTATTGAATCTAGCTATTATTTTGGAGGTTCCAGGTGAGTGGTAATTATAGTCCATGGCACCGTTTTAGTCCATTTTAAAATTTCTTAGCATTAAATTTGTTATTAAATGAAATTTTAAATCAATATTTTAATAATTATTTTACATGTGATTTTTTAGAGTTTTATTTTATTATTGAATTTTATTCCGATTTTGATTAAATAATTGATTTTGTCAATTATCTCTACATTAGAGCCATTAAGATTCCGGGAACAGGCCTTTAATATCTTTATATTGATTAATATCTGACTATAAATTTTACTAATGTGTTACACTGAATTGATTTGATCTTATTGACTCACTGAAATTATTGAAATAAACTGTTGGAATTGCACTATCAATAACTGATATCTGAATTTTTTTTATTGATTTTGATTGATTTGTACAAATTGATTTTCTGTTTTGAATTGGTACCTGTGGCCAGTATCTGTATTTGTTATCTAGCCCCACCGTGTGGACTATCATGGTATTAGGTTGCATTGTTGAGTCATGCATCATTACAACTTGTGGTTTGCATTAGTATCATATGCATTGATATCTGTGAAGGAGGAGAAAGGTATCTAATATCTGGTAGCGCGCTTACCATTTGGCCTTTAGTGATGTACTGTACCATAAAAATTTATTGAATGAATTCCTTTTATATATATGTTTTATGACATTATTTTATTAATGATTTTGATAGCATGAGCATGATTTTATTGAATAGAAAATTTATTGCGAAATTAATCAAGCGTCTGTCTGTTCCCGTTTTGTTGTATGCTGTAATTATTGTTCACTAACTATTAGCTCAAACCATATTTTCTGTTTGTTATCTGTTTCAGATCAGTAGAATTCTGCAGCTGATCCAAATATTTAGCCCATTTTCTGGAGAGGGACAATCTTTGATTTGTTTTCATGGTATGCCCGAATTCATGTTTTTTCGGGCTAATAATTTGTTTAGTTTATTGAACAGTTTAAATTTTTATTTAAAATCTGTAGAAACTCCGCAATGTACTTATGGGATATTCATGATATTTATTCAGTATTTTGTTTATTTGGATTTTATCTATTTTTTTTTGGTGTAGTAAGTAACAATACATTTATTCAAGATACTATGATAAGGCTTGCATGATTTAAGAATACTTAAATTATGCATCAGTCATAACACAAAATTTTGGGTTGTGACAACTTATTTGATTAAATGATATGTTATAGTATAATAAATATAAAGATTGCTAAAATATCTTTATTGCTGTTTTAAATATATAAAGAATTGTTTTAAACTTTACTTGTATTGCAGTACTTAAAATTTTTATTTAAAGGGTTTAAATTATTGCAAATGCAACTGCAAATCCTTAATCCTTTGCCTATCACATATTTTACTTCTTAATATGGGTGGAAAACTTTATTTAAAATTATTAATACAAATAGTAGCATTGTAACACCCCTATGTTTATTAGTTTTGTACATTTCATTGTTCCGGTGATCAGTGTCTACCCGGACAATTGGGATGTGTAAAACCATATTTAAGTCACTTAGAAAAGCCATGAATGAAAATTGACAACAACTACATGAAGATAAATGGAAATGAAGAAAACAATGTATAATAGGTTAAATGAGCCAAGGCCACAGCAATGGATAATTGAACCGGGAAGTGGCTGCGAGCTCAGTCGCTATTCTGATTTCGTGTGGGACCTTATGGCACCCTGTCGACACCATATTTTGGCCGATCCCCAAAATCAACAAACTTCGAAACCGATCCCTAGCACTAAGTCTCTCCTTGCCATCTAATCACAGTTCCGATCTCTCTTCACAGAGAGTTGAGTCAATGTTAAGCTCTCGTATCCGTTAAAGCCTTACCGGACTCTCAATCATTCACCGATCTCTTAAGCCAATTGTCAAATATCCGGACCAGTTAACTACATTCCCGATCACTCTTGTCAGACGAAATTAAATTAACACTAGATCCTTGCTGCCAGTATTCATGGTCGACCTCCCTTTTAAAAGTTTAGGAATAATCAAGCTAAGGTTCTAATCCGGTTTAATGAAGATCCCGATCTTAGATGTTCAAGCCAAAATTTTCAATTAAGTTCCGTTTAGCAATCTCATGCATGTTGTATTTTCCGATCTCTCACACTTAGGATAATAATAGTTTTCAGTTATTTCAATATACTCAGACAATCAAGTGTTTAGAAATTTTCCGATCACAACCATTCATCAAACAAAAAGGCATTTTATTTCATTTCATTGCAAAATTTGTACAAGTTATTCGGCTGGGGGATCACCCCTAGCCTTATCTACATTTTGCTCACCCTCTCCCTCCTCTTCACTATCCTCACCCTCGCCCCCGGGAGCCAGGTCGGCCATCCAAGAGAAGTCCTCTTCTGGGTAACGCTTCTGGAGTTCGGCCAAGAGGTCCTTGTGAGCATTCACATAGGCACCAGCTATCCCTGTCACCATTTCTTCGTCTTTCGCCTTAAGCTCCTCGATAAGTTGGGCGACCTGAGAAGCTTCGTTGGCCCGGAGCGCCTCGACTTCCCTGAGAGCACGATCCCTTTCAGCCAGAACATGATTCTGTTCGGCCACTCTGTCTTCATAGAACTTCGCTCGCCCCTCAACTTGAGATATGTAATCCTGAGCGGATGCGAGTTGGGATCGGAGGGAAGCCATTTCCTGATTCCTCTTCTCGATCTCCTTGCCCAGGCGATGAGCCTTTTCCCGAACTATGGTCTGGTTCACCAGGCACTCCACGTTCAGGCTCATGGAGCGAGTCAAGATATCATCAAGGCTGTCCGGGAATAGCCTGTCCCGATCCTCCTGAAGGCAGATGGAAGACCCCAAGACTTTGGCAAAACCGGGGTTCTCCCGAACAGTCCGGTTATTCTTCAGGGACTCCATCAACGTTTGAGCACCACGAGAAGAGGATCTCACAGAAGATTGAGAAGGACCCCTTTCTGTGCTTGGAGCAACTGGAGGGGGTGGAGCCGGCTCTTCCTGTTGAGGAGGAGATCGGACAGCTTCAGTGATTCGTGGACCCGAAGGTCGGGACGGGCCTTCTTGCGTCTCCCCTGGTTCATGGCCGGGAGTTCGAAGCATTTCCGAACGCTTCATCTCCTTTACTTTCCAGGAGATCTCTCTTTCTTTCTTCCGCTTCCTAGAACCCTCATCACCCGCCATACCTGCACAAAGAAGAGGTCAGTGAGATCACTAAGGTCCTGAGATCTGAGAGGTAGAAAATACCAGTGCCAAGGTCAGAGAGCGGAAGATCGCGATCTTGGCCGGTGAGCAGCTATATGGTCCAATGGTGCAGCTCGGCGGTCACCACATCTAAACAGGAATACTTTTGAGTGGCAGCCTGATTCTTCAGATCCATCACTATTAAGCTTTCCTCCTGGTTCAGGTTAAGGCGCTTCGGAAGCAGGGGCCCCTGGTCCCACCAGCTACGGGGGAAGTCCTCAAAGCAGGTCAGATTTTTGCTCCTCAGAATGAAGAAGCGGTTCTTCCAATTTTTAAGAGAGGAGGGCAGATCGGTGAAGAGCCCGCAATGAGGCTTCGCCTGAAAGAACCAGTGCTCGTCGTCCTTTCTGAGTTAGCACTGCAGCTCGGCGAACACCTTAGCCATAGGTCTGATTCCCTTAGCTCGGCATAGACCTCGGAAGGCTACTAGGATCCGCCATGAGTTAGGGTGAACTTGAGCAATGCACACCCGGTGAAGTTTTAGGACCTCCTTTAAGAAGTCATCCAGAGGGAACCGAAGACCGGCCTTTAACTGTTCCTCGTATACCATAACCAGGTCATTCTCTTCAAAGAAGTGATCGGCTCGGTGATCGCCGTGGCACCGGATAAGTTCGTACGAATCAGGGCGAATATTGTACTCCTGGCTAAACGATTGTAGATCGGACTCTTGTAAGATCGATGGCAGCTCGTCCATAGGGAGATTCTCCCTCCCGGAAGAAGGTACGTGCCTTGATGGTCCGATCCGCCCCCGAGCTGGAATAGAGGCCCTAGGAAGTTCTGTTTGCGCACTTGGCCCGACCACCTCTTCTTCGTCAGACGACCACGAGAACTGAATGGAAGGAGGACTCGCCGCTCTTTGACCTTCGGCACCGCTCATTTTCAAAAGAAATAAAGAACTTAAACTAAAAAGAAGATCAAAGCCCTTACCGGAGTCTGATCGGCGTCGGAAGAACTTGAGCAAACGAGAGAACTTTGAGGTTGTGAGTGAGAGATTGAAAATGACATACAGGAGCAAATGGCTAACCCCTCACCCCTATTTATACTTGTCCGAGCATTTAATGCTCACGAGGTTCTAGGCAACGCATCGATTGGTGGGACTCGCCAGCCGTTCTGACACTTCTCTCGAATATTCGAACATTCCAAGGAGATCGGTTAAATGGAGATCGGCATAATAAGTTGAATATTTTGAATGAAGGATTAGTTAAGGGTCATTTTGTTAGGAACCAGATCGGACAAATATATCAGAGATCGAAAAATAATCAATAAGATAATAATTGGAGAAAAAAAGATTTTTATTTCCAAAAGATCGGATTACATCATTTGGGCGATCTCTAGGGATCGGATTACAATGAAGGTCTAACTACGTCACCTGGGCGATCTCTAGAGATCTGATTACATTGAAGGATTACATCATTTGGGCGATCTCTAGAGACCGGTGGAACACCCTATCTAAAGAGTCCCAGGTTTATAACTGATCCCAAGGGTGTCGCCGATCGGAGCTTAATCCGCTGTCGGAACACCCAATGTGGGAGGAAACCGCTGTCGGAACACTCAATGTGGTGAGAAACCGAATGAACTTGAGGAAGCAACCGCCAAGGGTCAGCAGAGCATCAGACAAGGTTATGCGATCACCGGGGTCGTAAATTTTCAGTCGAGGAGTAAGGAAGTCCATCGGAGAGGGATCAAAAACCACAATCATGGCCGGAACGACCGCCGGAGCAGCTAGAACTGGAAAAGAAAGAAGGAAGAGAGAAAAATCAGATGAAGGAAATGTCTCTGTCGTCAGGGGTATATATAGGGGAAAACGGGCATTTATTGTCAGAAAAACGGCAACGCTTGGAATCAAGGGGAAATTAATGCTTTGACCAGACCGGACCTGAGAAAGGGAGAGATCGGAATAATAGATCGGAAGATGGGAGACCAGCATGAAAGATCGGAAAAGAGCATGTAAAAGAGATCAGAAAGAGGGAAGATCGGAAGGCAAAAAGAATAAGACAAATCCCAATAACCGCCAATCGTGAGTGAGGTAGTTAAAGCGTTGCAGCGAGATCTCCACCGCACGCCTAAGAATCGCCCACAATCTTGACAGTGCCGGTATGTCATGACAGTCCTGTACATCCCAATCCCCACCGTTGATCTCACTGGTAAGGACAAACCCGAAACCCTTGGATCAAGAGAGAAGACGACAATACCAGCGTCTTTCGCTCTTAGCCCTCAGATCGTTCCGAACGAGGAGATTTGGGACCGTCAGATTGAAAGAAGAAAAGGACAAATATTCTGAAGAGTGATCCCAGCCGTTCATTTTGATTCTCTTTAATTCCTGAACATTCGATCATGTCCTTCGAAATCTTGACCCTCCATCTCCTCAATAAATCCCGACCCTTCATGGGGAGCACCCGATTCCTATAAATACCGCATGAAAACTGCTCGGGGACGGGCAAAAAAAGAGAGGTAGTTATTATAGCGGAAGAACTCTGAAACTTGATTCAGTTTGTTACTCTGCTACTTTGAAGTTTTGATTAGAAAGACTTTTGAAACTAGTTTTCTGAAGTGTTTTCTTGAAAAGGATTCTGAATACTGGAACTCTACATTTTCAGTTTGTTCATTATCTGGTCACACTCTCATTTTTAGCCCTTTATCATCTCTGCCTTCATTCTCATTATCCAAGCTCAACTTCATTTCACTCGGTTTTTATCTTAAGATTGATTGCATTTTAGCTAAGTACCCTTCATTTCACAACGAGCATCGGCCCTCAAGCTAATCAGTCCGCTGTCTTATTACTATTTGTCGCCCCATAGTTATTTCAATAGATTTGGCTCCTTACAGGTAAGAGCTCATATCGCCGTTTTATTAAGTATTTACGTTTACTTTCCGCATTTTCTTTGTTCTTTTTATTTATGTGATTTTCTCCAAGTTTATTTAGTGCCAAAGAACCTTAAAGAATGTTACTCTCGAGTTTATTTCTTTAGTGATCAGTCTATCATTTTATTAACCTTCGTCATTTCTGAATGCAAATTTTCTAGTTCCTAGTAGCGTGTAAGTGGTTGGGTAAAGACGTAGGTAACTGCAACTTAAGGGTTTTTTTTTTAAGAGAAAGAGCCTGAATAACACGTCAGGAAAATAGCCACAATATTAGGCTGACGTAAATGGCAATTCGGCAAGATGCCATAAAGTGGGATAAAACCAAAGTAAACAAAACAAAATAGATCGGACATTAATAGGTACTGATAAAGTGACCTTAGGGGAAGTCAGCAAAATTCAGTCCAGCTTCTCTTATTTGGTCACAAAATATCAATTAGTTAAAAGAAGCCTTAACCCCCCCCCCCCCCCCAACACCTTAGAACGTCAGAATCCTTAGCTTTAGGACCTTATGACATGTAGCTGAAATTAAAATTAGGGAGATCGGAAAGATCCCATTCAGGTTCCTGTTAATTTAAAAGAGATCGGAAGAGAGTTCTTATCCGATTCTCAACTCAAAACTTTAATTGAATAGAGATCGGATGAGAGTTCTTATCTGGTCTCAAATCAAAATTTTAAATAAATACGTAATAGAGATCGGAGGAGAGTTCTTATCCGGTCTCAAATCAAAATTTTAAATAAATACTTAATAGAGATCGGAGGAGAGTTCTTATCCGGTCTCAAATCAAAATTTTAATAAATATTTAATAGAGATCGGAAGAGAGTCCTTATCCGGTCTCAACTCAAAATTTTAATAAGCATTAAATAGAGATCGGAGGAGAGTTCTTATCCGGTCTCAACTCAAAATCTTAAATTAAATTTTAATAAAATAGTTCTTTTAGATAAGATTAACCTACAACAGTAACTCACTAAGGTTGTCTCATTTACTTATGTATCTGGGTGATCCAAATTTAGTGAAAAATCAAATGCTCCTTTAGTCAAAAGGATCAACATGTCCATTCGAGCCCTCCTAACTAATGCAAAGTTAAATCTACTTACCCTTATTAAGGGACGAGGTGGGGTGCCTAACACCTTCCCCACCCGTTTACGGACCCCGAACCTAGAATCTCTGTTTTGAAGTGGTTTCATTTCAATTTATTTTCACAAATGGTTTTTTTAGTTTCCCTTAAAACTAAGGTGGCGACTCCTCACTCTTTCCCACTTCGGTGAGTAATCGTCCAGGCGACCGCAAAATCCCTTGCGACACACCCCATGCCTAACGATAATTGTGAAGTTGATGTTACAGTGAAAACCACAGAGAATAATAGAGAACCAGCTTAAATAATTGAACCAGAGTTCCGAAAGCAATTTAATGCTATTGGAAAAACGGATCAAACCGGTAAGGGGCAATTTGGTTAATTCACCCTTAGAGGTAACTTTTGGCCTAAATGTTCACTAAAATATAGGAAATTAAAATTTTGGAAAATCGATTGCAAATGAAGAGGTGTGTGTGGAAGAAAAGAAAAGAAAAACTAAAAAAGGGAATTATGACATCATCATTGTATAAGCATGACACAATAAAGAATTTTAATTTAATTAAATTAATTTTTGAGATAAGTATAAAGAGAGATAAATAGAAATTAAAAAGCCAAAATTGGTCTTCATTTTCCACCTTTAGCCGTCCCAACTCTCTCTCTATCTTCTCTCATATTTCCTCCATTAACACAACTTTGTAAGCTTTTAAAACCCTAATTCATCCCATAAATCCCTTATAGAAATTATAGAAACTCTCAAATGAAACTCCAAAAGAAAGATTGGGAGCCAAAATAGAAGAGGAAAATTGAAGAGTTTGAAGATTTGAAGTGATCAAGTTGAGGTAAGTTTATGTTTAAGCTTAATTACTTTAAGTCACTTGAAATTAAGCTTAAGCAAAGATGAATTAGCATTTGAATGGATGAAATCAATTTTGAATGTTGAGAAACAAATTTCGGCAGCCATGGGTATGCCAGAATTGATGTGTTTTAATTTAATTAACTATGTATACAAGCTCAACTAGGTAAGTAGATGTAATTAGTTCACTTTAATTTCATAAATTGAGATGATTGGGAAAATTAGGGTTCTTGATAGTTAAGGTTTGAGGGAAATTGAGAATTTTAGTGAATTGATGCCCAATTGACATTATTGATGTTTAAATTGGTCAATTGGTGTATTTATAAGTGTGATTAAATGCATGGAATTGAATTGAAGTGTGAATATAGTAATATCCAAATCTGGATAACTTGACCCTTGCTCATTCACATGGCTATAACTGAAATTTTGTTACTCTAATTGATATGAAGCCAATTAGAGATGAAAATTAAGACCCAAAGCAACAATTTTTATACAGAAATCTTGCCCTAAAACTGACCATAAGTTAGTGTAAAATTAGGTTAAATCCGGATTAGGTATCCTGCCACTGGACAAAACTGACCATATGAATAGTACTTATTCAAATAGTCATAACTTTATGTAGAGAGGTCCAAATGACCTGATTTTTAAACCATTGGAAAGCTAGGACATAGCAGAACAACTTTTATGAAGAATATAAATCTAAATTCTGACCATAATGTGGTTAAATTGACAATAAAACTTAGGTCACCAAATCTGCCAGACCTAAATTTGCCTAGAATTTCTGGGTTTTGACCAATCTGGCTAGCCTTAGTAAAAATGGCATAACTTGAGTTACAAAACTTCAAATGGAGTGATTCAAAAAGGGAATTAAAGCTAAGATATTAAGAAACAACTTTGATGAAGAAAAGTTAGCCAAATTTTCATTGTAGATAAGTCTAATGAAACAGCAAATCCAAGTGACTAAAACTAAAATTTTGGAAACTCTCTTAGGGAGTTTGAAATTTCAATTGGCAAACAATGCCAACATAATTGTAACCCAAAATGTAGTATGTGGAGGTAATTAGAATTAGCATACCTATTAAGTATGAGAAAGTCAACGTTTTACCTAATTAGTCAAATGAATGGGAACCATAAATATACCAAATATAAAGAATTCAACTTAGAGGACTATGTAAGTAAAGTGAAAATGTAAAATTTAATTGTTTGAATTATTATTAGAAGTGATTTGAATGATTACTGAAACACTTTAAATTGCGTGTTTCAGTATAAAAAGAGACTATAAAGGATAAAGAAAAAGTAAGTCAAGGCAGATAAGCGACTCATTAGATGTTTATACACAACTAATTTTATTCAATTAATTTTAAATTTGGAAATGAGTTGAATGAATTGTAATTATAAATGATTTAGTTGCAATTGTGATTTTTCCTTGAATTTTTATGAATTATGTGTTGCCAACCCGATAAGAGATATTTTATTAAATGACTTGTGTTATGTGAATTAATATGCAATTATTTGAATGAAAATTTTATGAAATTATTTTTAAACCACAGTTAGCACGACAATCATGTTCGGAACTCTCCAGTAGTAACTGCTATTTGGGGTTTGGTAATTAAAATTGCTTATGTCTCCCATTAATAATGACTAGTGGGGTAAGACAATATGAGTACTCATTAGCTAGCTAGCCCTTCCCTCATTAATAATGGTTAGTGATGTGATTTGCTTTGTCGTGGTGTACAACACGGCATTGATCGTAAAATTTTGTCTCATGGTCTAGATTGTGTGTTCTAGGCAACACCTTTTTCTTTGATATGTTTCATTATTATGAAAACCTTGATTTGTTATGAATTGATTTATTTTATTTTATAATGTTTTTTTTTATATTAGTTGTATACCACTGGGTAAAATTACTCAGCGATGGCTTTTCTTACTGTCCCAGATAAGGAAAAGGATAAAGCAGCAAAGTGAGCTACTTGGAGCTGAGATTAGAGTTTATTTTGGAATTATTCCGGGTATATCAATTATACCCCTTTATAAATTTTCTTTTGATGTAAATTAAATTGTATGTATCCATATGTGAACATTGAGTAATTGTATAAAAAATATACTGCCATTTTAGTTAATGTAAATTTTTGTAACATAAACTTGTTTATTTTTTTATAAATGCAGTAGTTAAACTTTTTTGAGAATTCTATAAATTGTGGTTTTGCTTGAAATTGTGTTGAATTGAGAATAGATGGTGATGAGTATAAATGGAGTTGTGGGAATTATAAATATTGGGAGTGTTTTTAACATGTTTTGAAGAACTGTTTTCTCCATTTTTAGCCGACACTCTGCCGAAATTTCAATAAAATTTTTGAAAATCCTAATTTAACCAAAAATTTAATTTATGACACAAACTTCAATTAATGGTTTGAATAATTATTCCATATTACCCACTTTTTAAAAATGAATGAAAATTATTTTAAAATCCTTTGTAATATATTTAATGAGTTATCGGTAGGCGAAGTTCGGTAATTCATTAGGTGTACTACGGGATCATGTTATGCTTTACAGAAGGGTAAAATGTGACATGTTTAAGTGGTATCAGAGTAATGTTTTGAATGAGTTTTGAACTATGCATTTGAATATTTTTTTTGAAAAGTACAACTACTCAATGTCATTGTTTAGCATTATTAAAATCTACAAAAAAAAAATTAGATGAAAATTTTATTTAAAATATTTTTTTTAATTAATCTAATAATATTATGAACTGCACACTAAAACTTTAATATATACAATTATATATATATATATATATATTGATGGCAAGAAATTTTCATATATAAATTAATTTGCCAATATATATGGAAACAAATTGAAACTTTATAAGTTGTTTAGATTATTCTTTAATAAAATACTTATAATCTAATATACACGTTAGAGCAAAAATTTGAAAAAACAATGAATTTTTCATAGAACTAAAGAGTTCAGTATTAATTATCCAATAGACAAAATAGACCAAATAATCCTAGGCATATAAAATGAAATCACTCACCAACAAATAAGAAAATAGATTCTAGAGCCAAGTAATAAAAGAATAAGAAAACTAAACCCAACAATAAATAAAAAAGAATAATTACCAATAAAAACTCTGATGGGTTTCGACTTTACCCACACCCAAAATTAGTAGCTAAAGCAAGAGTAGAGAGGGGTATTGAAGCGTAATTGCAGACTTACTAAAACTCAAGACGAGGCTGTGAAGGACTTGTGATATGAGAGATGATGGAGGACCGGCATATGTGAGAGAGTGAAGATTTTTTTGTGGAAAGGAGAGACTAAAAATGAGGGATAAGAAACGTTTTCAAATAAAAAGAATAAAGTATAATTGAAATTTTATAAATTATATAAATATAAAATTAAAATGCAAAAATTTCAAACTATTTAAAACTATCAATTTGAAATCATTACTTTATAATTCAAAATCACTGTTCTCCAAGAACAATCTTTAAAAATAAGTAGCATTACCATATCATACAATATAAAACTATGAGAAACTATCATCCAAACAAGGTGTACATGTAAAAGTTACTTCTCGGCTATCATGTTTTTTTTATTTACTTATAGCCAAATCATTTATGTATTAGCAAATTTAGTATAAGTATAAAGGTTGTTTTTTAAAATCTGGTAAGGTAACGTAATGAAAAAGCAAAACATTGAAACCTCTTAAATATGCCAATTTAGTAAATTAAAAAGGGAGAGTTCAGAGATTTTTAAAAGTTTTGAAATTAAAAAACCTTCCTCATAAATAAATTTATTAATTTACAAACCCTTATCTTATCTCCAAAAACTCCCTTCTTATATATTGTTAATTTGATCTACAATTTAAAAACAGATTAACAAAGTGAGAAATATGCAAGACCCACATTGGAAGATTGACTTTATGTTTCTGATGATTCTTTTTTCTTGTCTTTTGACTGATCAGCTTTAACCCTTCATGGCCTCATGTGCTGTAATGCTTCCAATGACCCTACTGTGCACGTAGAAATCTATACACCAAATCTGGTGAAAAACGTCCTTCTCTGCTTTTAATCATGCATGTGAATAAGTAATTTAGTTATATATCTACATAGAACAAACAAAACTACATCGGATTCAATAAAGTCGTATTGTTAAATTGAAAAAGGAAAAAAAAAAAAGAATTATATGAGGTCAAAGGAACAAAGAAAAGAAGAACAAGTTAATCAAATACAAAATCCAGTTAAGAGTTTAAGCATAATTGAATATAAAAGTGGAGGGGGGGTTTTTCTTCACTCACTGCCACCTCTTTGCTACTTTGAAAATATTTCTTTATTTCCATTAATGCTGCGAAGAACACTTAGATCTGGCAGCATCTTTGATTCGACACCTCCTGTGATAAGCGAGATCGATCTCTCTCTCTCTCCTCTTGTCTAAAATTGAGTTCTCTCCAACTCATTCATTCTCATCTTGTTGGGTCACTTTAAGCTTTCTATGTCATCTTGATCTAAATTGGCTAAACCCATTAATCTTTCATTCAGGGTAGTTGGCAAATGATCAAAGCCATGCAAGACCACCCAATTGGAATTCCGGCGCGTTTCATATCTAGCGAGAAGTTAACTGATGATCCTGCCAAGGTAACCAGGTCAGGGCAGAGCGTGTTCATGTCTGTTTATCGTACAAAAATTGTGGATCAGTCCCGTCTGGTCACCATAACATGGTGCAAGAATTTGTTGCTTCATGGCCTATCATTATCAGTAGGAGGCCCTGAAGGAGACAACCAGTACACCTGCAAAGTGGAGCTGAAGCCTTGGTATTTTTGGAGGAAACAAGGCTCCAAGCGCTTTATAGTGGATGGTAAAGCTATGGATATCTTCTGGGACCTCAAGGCTGCAAAATTCAAAGGTGAAACTGAGCCCCACTCTGAGTATTATGTTGCTGTTGTTTGCAACAAAGAAGTTGTACTACTCCTGGGTGATCTAAAGAAAGACGCATATAGGAAAACTGGATGTAGGCCTGCTCTTATTGATCCTATTTTGGTTTCGAGAAAGGAGCATATATTTGGCAAGAAGAAGTTTTCTACGAGAATCAAGTTTAATGAGAAGGGCAGGCTTCATGAGATCTCAATAGAATGCAAGAACAGAAATCCTAGCAATAGCAATTCTGCTAATGGGGTTGAGCCAGAATTGGAGATAAGGATTGATGGGCATTTAGCCATTCATGTGAAGCATCTTCAATGGAAGTTCAGAGGTAATCAGTCCTTTAATCTTAATAAGCTAAGAGTAGAGGTATACTGGGATGTCCATGACTGGTTATTTAGTCCTGGTTTAAGGCATGCTTTATTTATCTTTAAGCCAATATTGCCATCCACATCTCTTTCCTTGCTATCAACATGATCCTCATCCCCACCATTATTGTCCTTGACATCGACGCCACTGTCTTCTCAGACTGGAAGTTCAGGTTCATTAAAGGGACTTAACACCGGTGCGTCATCTGATTTTTGCTTGTTTCTCTATGCTTGGAGAGTTGAATAATAGAAGAAGAAGAAGAAGCAGCAGCAGCAAAGTTATAATCATCACCAACACCACCCAAAAGAATAAGGATGTAAAAGCAAATATGGGGTGTTGATGTTATGGGCCTGCAGATGGAGGTGGTGAGGATACAGACTAGGGTGAGAGAGGGACAGGTGATTGGGATGAGAAAGGAAGTAGGACCCAAGAGAGAGGTTGGGAGTTAGTTACAGCTGGGGTTGAACAAGTGGACATAACTGGACAAGACAGATTGTGTCACATACAGGACCAATAATTTCACATCTCTAGAGATATCCCCACCTGTTTTTTCACAAAATTCTCTTCTTTTTTTCCCCTCCTCTCTTTCTTGATCTGGTCTTGAAATATGAGCAATTTGCCTTTCACATTGTACCTAAATCTATCAATATATGCTTCCTAAATTTTATATACAGGAAAAAATCTTTACATGGTGTTTTCAACAGCTTCCTAATGTCTGTATCCGACAAATTAAACAATGTTGGCTGGCGCATGTGATAATGAGTGAAGGAGAGGATTTTGGGGTGTGGCTGTTGGTGATGGGAATAACTAATATTGCAAGAACATGTTTGTCATGTGTATTGCACATGAACATCAAAATTTATATCATCCTTTTTCACTAATCTTTTCTTTTTTACTTTTCTTTTGGATATTCTTTTTGTGGAAATAATATATATAAGGTTAATTACTTAATTACATCATAAGTAAATTCTTTTTCTGTAATTGGAATATCTTAATTGCCACACTCTCTCTCTCTCTCTCTCTCTCTCTCTCTCTCTCTCTCTTTCTTTGGTGCTGCAATTTAAGCGAAATAAGCTCTCTCCCTTAACTACTGTCAATTTGATGTACAATAATTCCTGTTTATCCTACAATTTCTGAATCTTCTACAACCAATCCAGAGATTTTATTAGAAAATGGACAGAGCGTACATCATAGGATGCCATTTTTAAGTCAAGGGCGTTAGTTTGTACTTAAATATTAAAATTGTTGCAGTAATTGGCTGCGGTGACATTCCAACCAGGAAATTGTAACTTTGCTTTGATTAAAGTAATTAAGCTGCAAAACAACATGATTGCAAAACAAATATGAAGCAGCACATATTGTTTAACCATCTTTATAGATCATTAGAAAGGTGATCTTTACCTGCCACAGGAACACTCTTCTCAAGTGACAGGACTAGATGGAAACAATTCAACCATGTAAGCAAGAGCTAGTCCTGAAAATTACACAATCTAATCCTCTGGTATAAGAACAACAGTTCAGTTTCTTTTCTGGTCTAATTCTTACAATTATTTGACAAGGACAAGATTTTCATCATCAAAAAAAAAATGGCTAAGCATTATATGATATTGATCACTAAACATTATTTGTACCTTTCAACATTATTGTCTGATACAAAAATAATAATAGAATAAGCATAGCAGCCATGACCATTTGACTATGACTTCAGGATAATCTGCTCGGCTATTTCAATAATCCTTCAGGGAAACATCTGCAAATATATACATATATATAATCTCATAAAGAAATTAAGGTTTTTGCCACATCGACATCTACAATGAGCAAAATGATCGGTGCAGACAAATTGTCATCATTTCCCGAAACCAAACCACTTTGCAAGGAAGAACGTATTCTTTCCACGAGAGGCATCAGGAGTTTGTTGCACAGTTGCTGCTGCAAGAATTACAAATAGATGGAGAAAAATATCTAACTACTGAATAGTGAATTTCAAAGTTTGGTAAGGTAAATGCTTCTCTTCTTCAAAAATCAACTGCTACCTGGTTTTGGTGTGTCCCTATTGGTTTTTGCATTTTTCACTTCCGTAGACTTCTCTGAATTATGTACGATGGCTTCGTTGTAATAGACAGAAGTTGACTTCCTATCATCTTCCCTGTTCTCCATATGTGCCATGCTGTCTAGACAACCTTTCGTTCACCAAGAACAGTAAAAAAAGTAAGCAATATTAATTTGTGCGTGACAGAGAAAGCTGCAAAAGCACATGAATGTTTAAATCAGATACAGATGTCGATAATTCAGAGTAGGTAAACAAATCCAATATAGTCTGGATGTTAACTAGACACTACAAAGTCAATCAAATGCCTAAACTTTCTTGAGCACATTCTTCCTTTTTCTTTTTTTTTTCTTTTTTTTTATTTATCAAAAAATAATTCGGAAAGAAGGAATAGGTTAGCAAGGTCAAATCAAACAAACAAATTCACGATAGATATGCTGCCTTCACAAGGCTATTGCAAGCATATCCATTGTAATGCAGACAACTTCAGCTAATTAAACAAAATGAAAAGAGACAAATTACATAGATTACTCCTAATTAATCCCTTAAATTACTCTAATGATTGATTAATCATTCATTTGGTTAGTTTCTCAATCCTTGATAAAATCTAAGTACCACAAAGACCTTAATTTCTAAACTATAGTAATCAAGTGATCATGCATTATCGTCATATGCGAACCTTCGCCAATATCACATTGATAATCCTGTAGGACTGTCACCAAGATATAAGAGAAAGTAAAAGTAGCTTACTCTCAATAGGGGGCTTTCCATAGTTGTATCGCAAAGCCTCAAAGAAGGAATTGTCTCTTTGGTCTTGCATTACTAAATAAAAGGAGAAAAAAGGCAAGAAATACAGATCATGAGACAACAAAAAATTAAGTAATTCGCTGATGGTTTGGAGAAGCAAATGAATTACATTGATTGAAAATGGCATTTTGAGAATTAGGGGCTGAGCCGACTAGTAGCAACTGAACTGCCTCTGCATCTCTTGTCATTGATAATTTAGTAGATGCATTCAAATTTTGTGTATCTAAAAGAATACCTGCAAGCTATACGATAGGGAGCTATTATGAATCTCAACCAAAAAAATCCAGTCCTTTTTCAATTACAGTAGAGTTTTGATATAATTTACCAAAAGTTTTTTGAGCATTGGGGTTTGAAGCAGATCATAGGCATCTTCACAGTAATTATCTGTCAGAATAGTGCACTGAGATCCAACCTGCTGAGAAAATGGTAGGCATTAAGTTAAATACTGATATGGAGTATGTTTAATTTTGTCCATGTTATCTTTTGCAAGTACTGACTTCACTTTCAGTTTTGAGGATATCTTGTCCAACCACAAGGATGGTTAATTTCCCTGCCCCATTTAGACTCTCCAAATCCACCTGAACCAAAATAGCAGTTACAAAGTGGTAATAATCTCTTAAAAATGAAATTTCTGATGATAATTTAAGAAAGTAAACAATTATAATCAAAGACGACAAATGAGAGAGACACAACAGAACAAATTAATTTCAATTTTTCCGTTGCAATTAAGGATTAGTGAAAGTTGGCAACAGTAAGGAAGAAAAGTTTCTGAGATGAGCAAAATTGGCGATGCGTGTATTGAACTTCAAAACATTCGTCCTGCATTCTTCAAACAAAGAAACACAAATGGCATACCAAAAGTAATTTTGAAGTACCTCATCAGCAAAGAGCAATGAGGTAGCCTCAAGGCCAACATGGTGGAAGAGCCAAGCTGCCTGCCTTTGCTTCCACATTCTCCCTCTCCTTAAATTCATCACAGGCAGTGTTATATACCCGTCTTCGTTGCTATCTACTTTATTCTTGATGAACCTATTCTCCAACAACCATGCATAGCATATGGCGGCTACCATTGAACTTGTACCTGCAGGATCCCAAGAAATTGATCTCAAACATTACTAGAACTGGCTAGAAATAAACATAAAAAGTACTAATCAACTTTCAATAATCTTCAGCTTCTTATGTAAAACCGTTTATACATTCTTTTAATTGACATCTTCATATTCAACTTCACTTCAAACGATCAAGCGTTTACTCATTAATTAAATTGTACTTAACTGTTTGAAGGGCCAGAAAGGATAACTTTGGCCTTAGAATCACTTTCCCCATTCAAAATCTTCTCAATCTTGATTCTTTGGTCCTTAAGGAAGCCATTTAGAAGAAGGTCTCGTTCTCCCTCCTCTTCCTTCTGCTTCCCATTTGCATTAGGCTTTGGTGCAATTTTCTCAATGGAGCACGTGGACCTTGCAATCGACCTTCTATGAGCAGACTCTACAAGATTCCTCGGTGGAGACACGGGTTGTTTCTCCGGTTGGGAACATGTTGACGATGATATTGATCTCCGATGAACTGACTCAATGAGGTTCTTTGGCGGAGACAGCATTTGATTATCAGCTAATGGGGCTGGCTTGAAAGTTCTGGGTGAGGGTACTGGTACTCCCTGGGGTGCAGGTACAGGTGTCTCTGTTTGGAAGCGGGACTTGCGGTAGGTTGGCTGCCGGGGCGGCACAGTTAGGGCCACTGGATCAACAGATGGAGATGGAGAGTCGTTGGGTTGGTGGGAGTCGGGATTGGAGGGTTTGAGCATCTCAGAAAACCACTGTTGGACCTGGGATGCAGGGGATGGCTCTGAGGGAGAGCTAGGCATGCTGTCTAATGATTCTGATTTATTACGGCTGTGCTTTGCTGATTTTGTAAGTATTTCTCCACTGAAGCCTTCTGTTGCTCTGTGTCTGTAGAGAAAGGACAAACAATTGGATCATTCTGAATTTCATTTTATTGGAGAATCAAATGTTGCGTAATTCATCACGTACACGTACCTTCTAGCAGACCTGGACAGAGGATCCCTCCTATCAAGTACTGAAGATGATGAAAGCCTGCCAGGAACAGCCGCGAACCTTGGTGATCCAACGAGGCTGGAAGGCGAGTCACAACGCGAAGAAGATGACGCCACCATCCGTCTGGCCTCCTCTAACCACTCTTGGGTTAACTTGCTGCTATTGCTCCTGGTGCTGTCATCGAAATTTTCTTCTTCGTCCTCCAAACAACTCCCAGTCAAGTTATAAGCTTTCTTATCACTGTGCACAGTCCCAAAAAACATGTCATTCATGAAATCTGTCAGGTCCGGTGACTGTTGGGTTTTGCTGGGTCGGCCAGAATCTATTAGCTTCTTTTGCAGAGTGACAGAGCCTCTAGAGGACTCCCTGCTCAATCTCCTGTCCATCATTGTCTCAGGAAGACGCAGAGAGAATGGTGTTTGATGCTGGTCAAGAACACAAGAGGCGATAAATGCACATTAACATTATCTTTTCTGTTGCAAAATCGAAACATTGAGAATATCAGCAATAGGGGAATGTTGGCCGGCATTCGGTGCCGGCGTCTTTTTCCTTGTAAAGTTATTTTGTACAAATCTATAGACGTTGACAGGGACAAGCAATCTAATTCTAAGCAGTTCCTTACTTTGTCTTTTCCAGAATTTATTAGCAAAACAATGAAATTACTACTATTATTGATCATTTAATTTCTTAGAAAGTAGACTCAAGCCACGGACGGTACCTCCTCTTAAAGACACAGCTTTGAGAATACTGGGAAAATTTAATTGCATTTCCAGACCATAATCATTGACTTTGAAATAATGTATTTTAGTTGTTACCAAAAAAAAAATAATGTATTTTAATCGATTTGTGGTGTGTTCTCTCTCATATTCATTGGACCTTACCAAATGTAGTTTTGGAGGAGGAGAATTGTTCCACCGTTGAGGGCAACTCCAAATATGCCAAGAGTAGAATGCCATTTGCAGATTTATTTATTTATTTATTTTTTTGGATACAATAGATTTTGTATCTGATGATTCTTTTTATTTTTATAGAAAAAATTATGAAGTTTTCTTTTTTATTGTGCATCGAATTACTATGTTATATTATAATAAAATTAATAATATAATGAAATGAATGATATTGTGTAATATAATTATTATTTTATTTTTATATTTAATTGTAAAATAAAAATATAAAAATATAATATAATAATAACTGATGGTTGGGATGATAATAGTGAAAATATAATATAATGATGGTTTAGCGTATTACCTAAGATTTTTTTTTTTAAATGCCATTTTACATTAAAAAGTCCATGAGAACCAACATTATAAAATGGGTTTAAAACACCTGTAGAGATGGGGAGGCTCATACTAAGATAACCCAACCCCACCTAGATACCGTAAGAGAATAGGGGAGAACAAGGTTGCCGACCACCGCCCATGGTTGCTATCACCAATATCACTGAGCAGATCTTGTCAACAAAAGCCAACATCATAAGGAGTAACAAATCTCCCATTTGCTCATAACACCTTATCAAAACATCATACCTTTATCTTACTCAAAACAGGGACTTGAAACTCTACTAAACAACAATGAGGGGAGGGGGGAGGGGAGAAGGGGCTGCCGTAGAGCTACAAGCCAACATGATGGCCTTCCCAGCCGTATTGTATAAACAAATCCTGAAGATACAAGGCAGCCAACGCAAATGAACCCTTTCACCGTCCACAGCAACCCATCAAGACTGAAAGATGGTAAAGACTCTTCAACAGGAGCAAACTCTACTATTACTTTCTTGTCCATCACAAATCAATCGAATCCAACACTCTAGGTTTTCAAAGGATCGCATTGAAGATCAAACCTGCATGCAAAAATCAATAAACACCAACAACAAAACCCATTTACAAACTAACTCAGTTAGGGGAGAGCTTTCCCACAACATTAAGCTAGAAACTAAAATCAAAAGCTTTCTCCTGCTCAAAGGCAGGGGAAGCAAAAAGAGATGGACAAAGCTAGGCCAGGGTTTTTAACCAAAGGAGTTCAATGAAAATAAAAATATACGAGAAAAGGGTATGTTTGAAATTAATTATCATAATGGATGAATTATGTTGATATGAAAGAAGAGAGGGCGTAGCGTTTTAAGCTTCAGATACTATTATAATTGACTTCTAAATTTAAAAAATAAAAAAATAATAGCGTACAGTTTTTATTTTAATTTTTTAAATATTTTATTTTATATTTTAAATAAAATATAAATATTATTTTAATAAATAATATCATAATAATTAATATTATATATTATAATATTTTTATTATAAAAATTATTTTTTAATTTAAAATTAAATTAAATAAAAATATTATTATAATAAAATAATTAAAAAAATTAAATAAAAAAGTTAGACGTTAAAATAATTACAAATTAAAATGAAAAATCTAAACACTGTTTACAGCTTTCAGATTTTATTTTTAATTTTTTAATTATTTTATTTTATATTTTAAATAAAATATAAATATTATTTTAATAATTAATATTGTATATTATAATTTTTTATTATAAAAATTATTTTTTAATTTAAAATTAAATTAAATTTTAATTACATAAAAAATTTAATTTTTTATAATTTTTTGTTTATAAATTTTTTATTTAATAATAAATTTTAATTTTTTATTTAATAATAAAAATTATAAAAAATTAAATTTTTTATTTAATTAAAATTTAATTTTAAATTAAAAAAATAACTTTTTATAATAAAAACATTTTAATATATAATTTTAATTATTATACTATTATTTATTAAAATAATATTTATATTTTATTTAAAATATAAATAAAATAATTAAACAAATTAAATAAAAAAACTAATAATTTTTAATTATTTTATTATAATAACATTTTAAAATGTTAATTTTTTTATTTAAAATATAAAAATAAAATAATTAAAAAATTAAATAAAAAGTTGAACGCTACATATTGTAGCGTTCAGCTTTTCATTTAATTTTTTTTATTATTTTATTATAATAATATTTTATATTTTAATTTTTTATTTAATTAAAATTTAATTTTAAAATAAAAAAATAATTTTTTATGATAAAAATATGATAATATATAATATTAATTATTATAATATTATTTATTAAAATAATATTTATATTTTATTTAAAATATTAAAAAATTAAAACAAAAGCTGGACACTAGCGTCCAGTTTTCTTTTTATTTTTAAAATTTAAACCCTATTTATAATAGCATTAGAAGCTTGTATCTCACCCTCTTTTTTAGTATAATTCACTTCATTTTAATAATTAATTTTAAATTCATCATTTTCTTATATATTTTTATTTTCATTGCACTCCTTGATAAAAAAACCCACTTGGCGAACCGTAGAGAACAAAAAAAAACTGTTTTCAAATTGAAGTGAAACTAGCTGCACCCTAATTTCAAAAATAAATTATATTACTTAAGAAGTTAGGTCAATTAAATCCTATAAAACAAATGAAAGTCATATTTGTCTTCTTTTAATTACGTAATGACGATAAGCCTTTGCATCACCATTTCTTTGTACAATTAACGCCACATATTTGTTGATAGGCTAGCTTAAAGTATTCTCTCTAAATCTAAGATATTTATCTAAGAGTGTGCTGAAAATCCAAAAAATGGAAGGCTCCTATTTGTATTTGAACATTATATAAATGTTAGGATTTAATTATTTAAATTAAAATATGAAAAATTAAAATCATTATTTCAAACATTTTTAAATTTAGAGTTGTTCATGGCCTAAAAATTGGCTTGAACAATAAATTTTCTCTCTCCTTATTTTTTATCTAAGAATAAATTTTATCTTTTGACTTTGCCTATATTTTACATTTCACTTGTTTTTCTTGCTTTTACGCATTCAATGTCTTCTTTCTTTTAATATAGAAAATCAAGAGTTCATTGCCTTAAACGGTATAAAAGACAACCCAATTCCCACCCTTTCCCATCATCTTCTGTCCATCTAACTTTTCCCACCTTTTTGGTGATCTTGTTACTGGCCTGAAAGCACAAGTAACAATGGCAGCACCACCACCTGCTCTTCTCTTGCCTTCAATTCTTCTCTCTTGTTTATGTGCTTCCTCTTATGGATTCATCCTCTTCTCTTCACTCCAAAAAACTCTTGTAGTCGCTCCTTCAAACTCAACTTTGCTCAATAATTTGATTAGGTTAATGGCATAATTTGGGTTGGTGTTCTTTCATGAAAGTTTTTATCTATATCTTATAATTAAAACCAGGACAAGGTAACGCAGCTCCCTCCCCCTCTCTCTCACACACACATACACATGAGCTTGTCCTTTTTTTTTTTTAATATGAATTATTTATTTTGCATAAATTCGACCATATCACGATACAAAAATAATTAATCTTTTTAATCCACTAGATGTATCTCAGATTCAGGTTTTTACTTGATGAAATTGTCTCTCTTCTCTTTGCAGTCCTTAAAGCTGGTGCGGACGATATCACTGTAACGTGGGGAGTAAACCAGACGCTCCCAGCTGGGAGTGACTCGGCCTACAAGACCATCAAGGTGAAGCTGTGTTACGCGCCTGTAAGTCAAACGGACCGCGCTTGGAGAAAAACCGAGGACAACCTATCCAAGGACAAGACTTGCCAATTCACCATCGTTTCCAGGCCTTACACTTCTGGCAACAATAACCAATCCTTTACATGGACCGTCGAGCGTGACGTGCCTGCCGCCACTTACTTTGTACGCGCATATGCTTAAAACTCAGACGGAGCCGAGGTGGCTTATGGTCAGAGCACAGATGCTCACAAAACCACCAACCTCTTTGAGATCCAGGCAATCACCGGCCGCCATGTGTCACTCGATATTGCCTCAGTTTGCTTTAGTGCCTTCTCTGTTTTGGCCTTGGTTGGGTTCTTCATGAACGAGAAGAGAAAGGCCAGGAGGACTCAAGGAAAGTGAAGACAAAAACGTGAAGGGATCATCATCTAGAGTATGGCAAAGTTAGTAGTTTAATGGGGAAAGAAAAATTGGATAGGGATGCTGGAATTATAATCTTCCTTGTTTATAAGACCGAAAGAAAAATGTTTTTATTTGCAGCTGATAGTATAAATTCAAGAACAATGATAGTCATGCTCAAATAATGGAAGCAGAGATTTTCTAATGCTAAGCATCTCAATTTATGTTGTGCTGGCTAAGAAAAAAAAAATTAGGATGAGATGCAATTGACTTGCATTTCATTTTACTATTATGTATTGTTCACCAAGAAATCATCACCCCATCTTCTTAAGCTTAATATCTAACTCTTCCTTCACAGTTTCTCAAACATAAAAAAAAATAATAATAATAAATTATTTCTCTTTTACTTTTTTATCAATTTATCCTTCCCAAATAATAAATTTTCTTTTTTTTTTAATTATCATCCTTACCTTTTTCCACACTTAATCTTTCTTATTTTTTCATTAATTACTTTTCTCTTACTCCATCCAAACTAAGCCTCTATAGCAAAACACATTTATTACTATCTAGTATGTTTTTTAATAACAATTTAATTTTCAAAGTTTAATTCTATTAATAAATTAATCAATGCCTTTTAAACTAACTATTAACTAATTTTTAATTTAAAATAATTAAGTTTTTAAATTTTATTTTATTAATAAAAATAGTACCTAAAATCAGAATCAAATTATTACTCAAAAAATATACCAAGACTAATATGTGAGCTTTGCTTTACTCAGAAATTTAGTTATAAATTACCTTTTTATTTTATTATCTGAAGAGTTTTGACATTTTATAAATATTATATTAAAGTTTAAATTAATAAATATATAATTTTTGTAAAACCCATAGGAGCCGATTCAATGAAAAAAACACAAAAGTGAAACAAATGCCCTTATTTTGATTTTTTTAATTTTATGCAATTATATCCCTTAGTCAAAAATTAAATTTGAATGGATCAAATTATATATATAGCATTAGATATTATCCCCTCTGCAAAGCTTTAAAAGACCTATTATAAGCGAAAAACTTAATACAATAGAGCAAAAATCCCATAGACAAACCCTAGATTGCAGTCATCAATGAGAGTATGCCACTTTCGAATTTAAGAAAAAAATAAAATAAAATAAAAGTGCTGCTCATAAGAAAAGAATGCCACAGTTTTCCACATCTAAAAAACGAAAAATGATGATCTCATTAGCTTCAGTCTTAGCAACCAATCAAAGTTTTGTTAAGATGAGCAATGTAGGAGTTCACTTAGCTTAGCCAACAAGGAACATATGCTGTTACCATGATAATCTTACTATAAAGTGGTTAATATCATATCATGAATCCTTCGTTTCCTGTAAATCTAACACCACTCTTAAAAACAAGAGAAAATAAAATCTAAACCACACTGTTGACAAGGAGAAAACATAGTGTCTAAAACTAAATCTTCAAATACATGCTGACGTGAAAAATCTTCTATTATAGGGGAAATCTCTCACATTTAGAACCCCTTTCATGTCTGGCTTCTCTATAAATTAGCATCTCATCAACTTCTGAGAGGAGGCAGACCTTTTCAGCCTTACAATATTGGCCTCCCGTTGCTGTTGAGGTGAAGAACCTCATTAACAAGTTTCTCCGGTAATTCTTTTGTAGTCTGCAAATGGAATCAAGAGACAGCCAAGGTTAGATCTGAAAATGCACACTGAAATGATGTGATAGATTGAAGATTCTAAAAGACTAACCTGAAAGTGTCTCATGTGCAGTATTGGTTGACATCCAACATCGGCAACTGATTTTCCGCTGGGAGTTTGCAGTTTAAATCGCTCAGCCTTGTATGCTACAATGGCATTTTTCTCATCAGGCAGGCGCTGGCAAACTTTTATAAGGGAATTAAGAGAGTTCATCTGACAGATTACAGCAAATATCATCTTAGAGGCCTAACTCCAGGCATAAATTTTTTCAGGGAATTTGGATAACATTTACAACTCTATATAAGAATGAATGGCTGCTCCCTCCAGCAAATGTTAACGGAAATGACTATAATGTTAAATGAAAATCGATGTTTGAGACTAGTAAGTTCTTTCATTTAGAACCGGGTGTGTATGGAACTGCACAGCCCAGATGGACCCTTCCAATTAACTAGAAGTCAAGTAATGTAATGATAAAAATCTACCTATGAAACACACCCATGAATTGTAGTTTTTCAAATATCATATGAGATGCACTCTAGCAAACCAGAATAAAAATCAATACAAAGTAGGTCATGTCATACTGCATTTAATTATCATGCTCAAATGAAGGTTCCCACCAGCAGGGCAGAATACTTGCAGACGGTGAAGATAAGAGGACTATTTCATGTTGGAGAACTTGAGATATTACAGATGTTCACAGTAGACTAGCATGGCTTGTAAACAAAAACAGAGTTGAGAAAATTGCACACGATATTTAACTTGAAGAAACAAGACCACAAGAAGGCGATCTGGTTGATGCTTCTAGGATAATTGCTTCCATTTGGAAATTATAATCAATCACAAATAACGCTGGAAAAAGTGCACATACTAACCCATTATTTTATGATATAACTATTATTCATATTTCAAACCAGCAGCAACTTTTTTCCTTTTCTCTTTTTTGAGTTAAAAATAAATGAACGCTCAAAATTATTAAAAATGGACAAAATATATGAAGGAAGCTTCCAACCACAAGTTTCTATAAATTCCAAGTGTCAAAGTCATCCTCTGTTCCATGTGCCTTTTCACAGATTCAAACAAGCTCAAAAATGAAATTGGTAATCGAAGATGTGATGCATAATCAACAGAATACGCTATGCATAATCAACAGAATACGCTAAGCCCACAAATTTATTAATTTTCAATCGTCAAATAACAAAACTCCCTAGAAAATACCTACATTATACAGGTACTTATGGACTAATAACTAATCCCACTACTACTACTACTACTACTAGCATTTTGAATCCCAAAATACGAAAATATTAAACCAATGATAACTAGGAAATTCTAAACCTACTGTAACTTTTTAAATATTCCTAAATAATAGAAACTTAAACTTCATAATCAAAATTGTACTAGAAAATCTGAACTAAAATCTTAATTTCACAATTAAAAATTAAATCAAAATAATTCTTAAATCTTGTTTTCCTTGATTGAATCAAGATGAATTGTACATAAGAAGTTTTTGGGATCATGAAAACTTGGGCATACTTTGGCATACTTTGGCATAGTGTATTTTATGCATTCATCTGCAAAACTATTGCAAATGCATGCAACTGAGCCCACCAACAAATTCCACTTGTTAACTTGATTGTATTTACAATCAACAAAATTTATGCAGTCGGTGAACTAACAAGAATATACTAACCTTCATGTAGGGACAGGAAGCACAGCCACCATGAATAGAACATCCCTCCCCACTAGCAACTCCGGGTACAACAGGTAACACAAAGTCCCCTGCATTTACAGATTTTAGACCAGTAGATGAATTTGGTGATGTTCTTGTTATCGAGTCTGATGAGACTGGAAAGACAATTTCAACATTAATTTTGGCTCCCCCACAAGACTTTGCAGAACCTAGCAAATGCTGAACTGCTGCAACAATTGAAGTGATCATTCCTGATTCTGTTCCTAACACAAATTGGAGTTGATCGTTGACATTTCTATCTAGTGCCTCTTGAACTCTCAGCTTTATAAAATCTAATATGTTTTGGGTGGAACCTACTACCCCCATTCCTCTCCTCTTTGCTTCCATTGCCAAAGAAAACATTTCTCCAGGGACCTCCAGGTGAGCAGTTAGGAAAGCATCACAATATATCTCATTTATCCTATCCACAACTTCATATCCAAAAAGATGATGAACAATACATGTTCCATCCTGACACAAAAAAGCCACCTCATAAATAAATTTAGAAAACAAGACAGCAGCAGGGCATTTACCTAGAGAAAATAAAGGGAAAAAACCAATCCTTAGGCACTCACAGATTGATAATAGAGCACAAACAAATAAGATTTAAAAAATGCTGGACCTCAAAACAGTAAGATTGAAGTGACAATGTTTTAAGGACAGGAACTTCTGAAGTAAACCACATGTAAGCTACCAAAATAAATGCACAAGACTTAACGTCTTTTCCAAATTCTCACTGCCAGACATATATTCTTGCATATTTCACTCACAAAAAGCTGCTTTTCAGCAGCAGTGCCACTATGTAGTAACAAATATAATCCAACTTCTCCATTCAATGTCTTGAAAAATTTTATATTTGTGTTGCTGCATCTTCTCCTATATTTTGTAACAGCTACATGAACAAAAGCAAGTACTATAATCAATAACCAAATCAACACCCAAACCAGGCTTCAGTGGTGCATTGAACAAAATACCTTCCTTCCCAATAATATTCACATTACACACCATTTATTGTATGAACCATGCACAGTGCATTTAATTCCATCCTAGCTCAGCTGAAACTGAAAAGAGAGATCACCTGATAATAATGCAAGCGAGATAACAATGCTCTTATGGTGTCTCTATTATGTGCTGGATGTACTTCAGCAATTTCATCATCTGTCATCAATGTCATTTGTTGAATCAATTTTGCAAGATTGTCACCCATGTATGAATCAGGCCCATACCATACGTTTAAATCTGGAATTTGAGCAAAAGCCTACAGATAATGGAAAAAAGGGAACCCCATGATTAGATGCATCATACCGCACAATATGCTGACTTGAGACAATTCTAACACTACCAACCTGCAGGATAGTCTGCACAACGTTAGAAGAAGTACATGTGATTGTAGGCACAAGCTCATGAGCATAAGCTTTTGTCTCAAGTGAAGTATTTATGTAGACAACATGCAAAGAATGTGGAGACCCAGAAGCTGCTTCAAGATAATTCATGTAAGCAGGGCTAGATGCAGCATCTGCCAAAGAACAACCAATGCGCTCTTTTGACATCCTATAAACACCAACCTGCAGTTAAATGTCACAATAAAACAAAATTACAACTGATTAATGGTATTTGGCACCAGTAGAGTTAACTCTACATTGGAACTCCATCTAAAATGTGCATAAAAATATAAACTATAAAATTGGAAACATTAATTAAAAAATCTTCCTTCTAGGCTAGAAGTTCTAGCATCTGAATTGACCATCCAAACAAACTTTTGGATATTAGATCCCTCAACTTGTAAGAAAAAAGTCAAGAAAAACATAAAACCCCTCCCCCTCCCCACCCCCACAAACCCCCACACAACCACCACACAACCACCACACACACACACAAATAGAGAGAAGAAAAAGAAGAAGCATATCATCTAAATAGATATTAGGATTTCATAAAAAGGGCTCCAATAATCTAGTGTGGCTATTGCCAGCCGTTTTCTTTGCCTAGATTATCATTTCCATCTAATAAGGATGCAGCATAAACATATGAGACATGAATAAAAAGAATGGCATACCTCTTCAAAGCCAGCTTGATCAAGGATTGCCCGTACATTTTCTGACATAAAATCTACACCCAAGACCGTTATGAATTTGCATCCATCTTTTGCCATCTTTACAGCACTATCTGCCATGACTAATGAATCAGATATATGGATGTGAGGCCAGTGCTTCTGTGCAGCAGTTAAGACGCCTTGAACTTCAGGGTCCATGTAAAAATGAGCAACAACACCAATTTTCTTCTCCTTTAGCAAGTTGACAAGTTCTTGAACCTTGGACTCGTCCGGTAGTAAATATCTTGCCTATGAAACGGATGAAAATGCTCTAGTAAATGCAAATGAAATGGAAGCCAATAGTCCAGCCAAGTTACAATGTCGAAAAAGAAGAAAACCTTCCTACTGTTTAAAACATGTTTTCCTATTAAAAAGCACAATTCTGTAGGTTCTAAAATCATGATTGCGTTAAAGAAATAACATTAAAGTCAAATCAAGTTTAGGACTTCATCACTAACCTGTGCTTCAGCGTAGCTTCCCTTGGCCTGAATTCCTTCTGAAGTGATAACCAATGAAGGAAATGGATCGAAAGGCTTCTTCCCTTCCCTTTCCGCTACCAATTTCTTCGTCCTCTTCTGCATACTCACCAGCACATTATGCCAAGTATTTACTCTCGACCTCTCGCCGCCAGGCAACCCCACTTTCAGCGCCGCCAAATCCTCTGTCTTCACGCTCAACACCTCTTCAGGTGCCGCCCCTTCCAGTACAGATAACAAACAAGCACAGAACCCTCGCGTAATCTCCGAATCGCTGTCGGTTAAAAATCTCATCTTTCCATAGTGATCTAACTGGGCATCGAGCCAGACTTGGGCCGTACAGCCCATGACCCTGTTGGAGTCTATCCGGGAGGAGTCTGGAAAAGGGGGGAGAATAGAGGCATAATGAAGGACCCGTTTCACGCGGTCGATTGATCCCGGCAGGGATTGGAATTCGTTTATCAGGTGCTGCAGCTTACCACCCACGAGCTCAGTGGTGGGTGACGGAGAGAAAGCAACAGCAGAGCAGGAAAAGCGAGAAAATTTAGGGTTAATAGAAGAAATAGATTTGGAATCAGAGTGGATGGAATTAAGGGACCTAAAGGAAAATGAAGAATAATGGGTTTTGTGAGAATAGAGCCTGCGCTTAGGCGTAGTGCTTGGGGAGACAGAGAAATGAGAAGAATAGTAGGAAGAGGCTCTCACGGAGATGGTTACAGAGGACTCCATGGAAGATAGAAGAAGTCCAGAGGGCGAGAGAAGAGGCGAAGGGGATTGGCCTAAAAGTGCGTGTTAGGAGTGAGAAGCATGGATTGGGTTGAAATGGATGGATGCGGAGAATAGAGAAAGAAAGCGCTTTTGAAAAGGCAGATAAAGTGGTCAGAGAACAGAGAAGCTGGAAAATGAAGTTCGCGCCATATACACAAAAGCAAGGAAGGTAAAATTTCCATCCTCCGCATCTTGTCATACTTCCGCTATCATAATTTCTAGTTGGGACGGGGATGGTAAGAAATCACTCTGTTTAAATTTAAATTTGATAAATCATCTCAAGTTCGTTTAAATTCATTTTTAATTATTTGAATCCCTTTCAAATTTATTATTAAATATAATAATTTATATTTTAAAAATTTTATAATTCTATAAAACAGTCTAATTCTATTTATTTAAAATGTATTATATAAAATTTTATAATTTCATAATTTTTATTTATAATATATTATATTATAGACCCTTATTTTGTGATTTATTATGAGTATGTGTATTGAGACTGTGAGAAATCCGATGATGAAAAAATTATATGATTGTAATATGTAATTGGAGGTATAGAACTGAATTATTAATTCGTAGTATGATCTTGAAAAAAAATAATAATATTTTTTTAAGGAAATTAATTTAATTAAATGTAAATAAATTTTATTTTTATTTAAATTTAATATGGGTAGTTCTTAATTAGTTAAAAATTTTAAATAAAATTCATTTAATTTATTTTTCTAAAAATTAAAATAAGAAAATATCTTTTTCTCTCACTGTCCCATACAAACTCTCTCTCCCGCTTAGCCTCACTCTCTTCCTCACTCCCTATTGGTACTGCCCCATTTCCTTATCTTCTTATTGGTTAAAACACCTCACACATATTTTAGTTTTACCCATTTTGTAATCTCAGTTGTTTAAGTTATCTGAACCTTATCATAGAACTCCAAAACCTATTACACTTCTCTCCCAAAACCCTATAAATACGAGAAGAAAAGGAGGAGAAAGAAAAGAAAATAAAAATTTAGAAATATTTAGAAAATTCAAAGCTATTTAGAGATATTTTAGAGCTATAGGAGATTGAGTTAGATATTCAAAACTCTTTTAGTTCTTTTCTTTAAGGAGAATTTCTTAAAGGTTGGTTTTTTCATTTTCTTTTCAAGATCTATGCCTTATAATATTTAATTTTATGCTCATTGTTTTTTAATTTATCTTGCATGTTCATATAGATTATGTAATCATGTTTAATTTGAGGGGATACAACTCTGCATATACTTAGTTTTATATCTCCCATATTTTTATTATTTTTTGTTATCTTTTGAATTTGTAAAAATTTTAGAAAAATTATATTCATATTCTGCATGAAATTTTATTAATTTTATGATCAAGGATCATTGAAAAAGCTTTTATATTTTATAAGTTATGGCTGTTTGAATTTAGGATTCCTGCAAAATCTAATTTGCAGAATACCCCATTTGTGAAGCCAATATCTCTCTTGTTTGTTAATATTTTTATGTTAATCTAGTCTCTAAAATTAAGTTTAAAATCTTGTGAATTTTTTACAATTAGTTTCGCATTCATATCTATTGTGGTTGATAAGTTATGAATTTTATAAAAAAATAATGCAATTCTATCACTGAAAAAATTATAATTTGTGTAGACCATTCGGCTAGGGTTTTATTTGGTTTATAAATTTTATGATCTTGTATGATGTGTTGGGTGTCTTTTGTAATTTTTTCATGATTTTTAGGTATGTCTTTGTATTTTTCAAAAATCAAATTTCTTACTACTGTCAATCTGTCAAAATCTGAAAATTGTTTTTGTATGTTTTTGGGTTCTAATTGATATTTGATTTATTTTTCTGTATTCTTTTAATTTAAGATATGTTATGAAGTATTTGGATCATGTTAGAAGACTTAGACCATTAGTTAGTTATAGTTGATTAGGAATTTTAACCCCTTTAGGATATTAGAGTTAGAATCCAATGTGAATTATTATTAGTATTTTTTTTTCTTTAGTTTCTTTATTTTTTTATTACAAACAAAATTAGTAAGTAGCCCTAAAGTAAGTATTAAATAGGGTATTTGCGTGGAGCTTACATGGAGCTAAACAGAAGTAAACCAAGGATATCATTGTCATACTATAAGAGAAGACTATTTTTTAAGGATAGCTTGCCCCAATGGCAACTGCAATTACTAATAAGTAAGCAATCATAAATTCCTACAATAACCATTGGCATGAAATTGTAGTAATAATAGGATTTTTATGTGGTAAATTAAAACTAACATTATTTTTAATTTAACTGATTTTTGCATGTAATTAATTTAAATAAATACTTTGTAAATTGAAAATAATATTGTTTGTAAATTAAACTAACATTGACATGTAAAATAAATTTAATTTAATACTTGGTAATTATAAAATAAATTTGTATATTAGAAATCTTTATTAGATTGTGATTGTGTTGAGCCTTATGTGATATTAGAATAAATTACACATGTACATAATTAATTTAGTTTAATTATCGTTAAGGCCCAAACAATCACAACCCAATAAAGATTTATAACATACAAATTTATTTTATAATTACCAAGTATTAAATTATATTTATTTTATATGCCAATGTTAGTTTAATTTACAAACAATACTAAATTTAAGTTACAAAGTATTTATTTAAATTAATTACATGCAAAAGTCAGTTAAATTAAAAATAAAGTTAATTTTAATTTACCAAATAAAAATCCTATTATTACTACAATTTTATGCCAATGGTTATTATAAGAATTTAGGATTGCTTACTTGTTAGTAATTGCAGTTGCTATCGGGGCAAGCTACCCTTAAAAAATGGTCTTCTCTTATAGTATGGCAATAATATCCATTTAGCTTCATATAAGCTCCACGCAAATGCCCTATTTGGTACTTACCTTGGGTTACTTACCAATTTTATTTGTAATAAAAAAATAAAGAAAATAAAGAAAATAAGAAAATATTAATAATAATTCACATTGGATTCTAACTCTAATCTCCTAAAGGGGTTAAAATTCATAATAAACTACAACTAACTAATGGTCTAAAGTCTTCTAACATAATCAAAATACTTCATAACACCTCTTAAATTAAAAAAAAACATAGAAAAATAGATCAAATATCAATTAGAACCCAAGAACATGCATAAACATACAATTTTCAAATTTTGGCAAATTAATAGTAGTAAGAAATTTGATTTTTGAAAAATAGTTAAATATACCTAAAAATCATGAAAAAAATTATAGAAGACAGTCAACACATCATACAAGATCATAAAATTTATAAATCAAATAAAACCCTAACCGAATTATCTATACAAATCATAACTTTTTCCAGTGACAGAATCGCATTACTTTTTTATAAAATTCATAACTCATCAACCATAATAGATATGAATGTGAAACCAATTGAAAAAAATTCACAAGATTTTGAACTTCATTTTAGACACGAGATTAACATAGAAATATTAACAAACAAGAGAGATATTAGCTTCATAAATCGAGTATTCTGTAAATCAGGTTTTATAAGAACCTTAAATTCAAATAACTATAATTTATAAAATATAAAAGCTTTTTCAGTGATTCTTGATCCTAAAATTAATAAAATTTCGTGCGGAATATGAATATAATTTTTCTAAAATTTTTACAAATTCAAAAAAGATAACAAAAAATAATAAAAATACAAGAGATAAAAAACTGAGTATGTGTAAAGTTGTGTATCCCCTCAAATTAAACATGATTACATAATCTACATGAACATGCAAGATAAATTAGAAAACAAATAGCATAAAATTAAATATTATAGGGCATATATATTGAAAAGAAAATGAAAAAAACCAACCTTCAAGAAAATCTTCTTGAAGAAAAAAAAAACCCAAAAGAGTTTTGAATATCTCTCTCAATCTCCTATAGCTTTAAAATATCTCTAAATAGCTCTGAATTTTATGAATATTTCTAAATAGCTTTTTTTTTTTCCTTTTCTTTCGACCTCATATAATATCTTCTTTTTTTTTTCCTTTTCTTTTTTGGATAAGACTGGAATATGGTTGAGGTGTTTCAACCAATAAGAAGAGAGGAAAAGGGGTAGCACCACTAGGGAGTGAGGAAGAGAGTGGAGCCAAGTGGGAGAGAGAGTTTGTATGTGACAGGGAGAGAGAAAAAAAATATTTTCTTATTTTAATTTTTGAAAAATAAATTAAGTGGGCTTTATTTAAAATTTTTAACTAGACTTTCTTAGGCCCATTAGGGCCCAATTAAACTTAATTAGGTTAATTTAATAACTACCTATATTAAATTTAAATAAAATAAAATTTTATTTAAATTTAATTAAATTAATTTCTCAAAAAAAGATATTATTATTATTTTTTTTAAAATCATACCACAGAATTAATAATTCAGCTTTATGCCTCCAATTACATCTTACAATCATATAATTTTTTTATCATCGGGTTCCTCACGGCCTTAATGCATATACTCATAATAAATCACAAAATAAGGGTCTACATATATAAAAAATTATTAATATTATTTTAAAATATGAATTTTATATTCAATTAGTTTATATAAATAAATTTAAAATATCTAAAACATAAAACTCAAATTCAATTTAAACCCCACAAAATTATTATTGAATAAAGTCGAATCTAATTATATGCTACCTAAATCTATTCTAATAAGTCAGCAAATTTAAGTACAAAAAAAAATCTCAACTCATTACTATCTACAAACTTCTAAAAATTTACAGTAAGACCTATGCATCGCTTACTTATTGACAGAGCTTGCCATAAAATTTGAGGGTCAAATTAAATTTGTACAAAATAAAATTTCTATGCAAATATATTAATGTGTTGGTTTAAATTAAAAAAAAAATTACTCCCTTTTTTTACATATGCTACTAATATATAAATTAAAAGTTTTTGTTATTTTTATAAAATAAAATATTTTTAATAAAATAAAAAATAAATAAATAAAAATTTAAAAAGCAATAAATAATTATTGATCATGAACGATTTTTAATTTAAAAGTAATGAAAATAATTATTAAATTAAATTTATATAAATGAAATTTGATTATTAATATATTCGTTTAAATTGATAAAAGAAATTACTCATCTTTTAAAATAAATAAATAAATATATATATATATATTTTTTAATTTCGTTCATAATTTTCAACTTTTTATCTCTTAATTTCTTATATATATATATGTTTTATTTTTCCTATTTATAAGAGTTTAAGTGTATTTGGTGTTCGTATATACTATTTAGGAATATAATAAAAGTAAAGAATACATACAAATAATTCTATTAATATTATAATACAACTTTTAATAACCACTATGTACAAGGCTAAAGCTCAAGAATATTGAAAGCCACCATCCTCCAGAAGATTTCTTTTTGAAGAATCAGAATGATTTTTTCTCTTTTCTTTTGTGTTTGTCATTTCTAAATTTATAGTGCTGTTAATGATATTTTTTCTTATTTAAATAAGCATCTAAGAGTTTGTCTGAGTGAGATGAGAGAATTCAATGCAGTCAAGAGGAGTTCTGACTTGAACTCAGGTTAAAATTATTATAATATGAGTAAAAAAATATTTTTTAATTTATGCATAAAAAAAAAAAACAAAAATATTGGGCTGTTAGAGGAAACTTGGTGGATGGAAGAAGAAAATTTGTCGTTGAAATAGAAGTCTCCTCTCATGGCAACTTGTCCGAAGGTGCATGGAGATGATGCAAACTGGTCCAGGTCCAGGACTCACCAAGGAAAGCTATTCCAATTTTTCTTCCTTGTTTTACTTGTGCCCTTTCTCTGCTTCCAAACCAGTAGTCTTCTTTACAATTCACAACTGACTGCTATGCTAAATATTGAATAAATGAACGATTTAGTCTAATTTAATTGCATCTTGCATTTTACAAATACTTAAAACAAAAAAGAATTATTCACATCCAGATTCTTGATTTCTTTTAAAAGACATCTGGCAACGGCTCAATTGAATGATATAAATCATTAATATTATTTCCCAATTGATGGAGTTGTAGATAGTAAATGGAAGAGCTGTCCTTGTTCAAGAATGATCAATGTCTAGTTTTTCTACTCAACAATCCACGAATTTTGCTAAATATTGCTTTTTAGGCATTAAATTCTTACCTAAACTAAATTTATTATAGAATCAAAATATAAATATATGAAATTATGTGTTAAGTTCATAACGAATCGAGTGTAAATAAGAAAAATCTATTATTTTAAGATCGATTGGGGGTTATTCATGGTCAATTTTGAATGCTGAAAGTGAGTTGCATTATTGGCCATCCACCAGGACTTTATGAAGTTTCCACTGTAAAAATTGTTGTTTTTCATATGCAGCAAGGTAAAGCAGGACAAAATGTAATATTAGTCTTTACCCAAAGACACCTTCACATTAATTATTTAATATGTAAGAAAGTAATGAACAAGTTAAACTTAGAAATGGGTCATGCAGGACTGTGGATGGCAAAGGAGGAAATTAATATATATGAGACAAAATGTTTACTGTATACACAATAACTTAAGGACAAGCCTGTTCGTGCTTTTCTTCTTGTATTTAAGTAATTGTGATATAGTGTATAATTAGGGTCCTTGTTTCTCCTTGATGGTTTGGTGTTGGATCTGCATGTTCAGTCCGGATTAATAACACTGCTTCGAACCATAGTTTAGGATATCTTCTGTTTTTATTTTATATTAAATTTTTTTAAAAAAAATATTGATGGAAGATTACACTCGTCTCCATTTATAGGAAAACTATGGATGTTGACGCTAACCAAATTGAGTCTCCACTTGTCCCTTCTTCGTATTTCCTTACTTGCCATTGACTAAAAAATGTTAAAAGAATTCATGTCGTCAATTCCTGCGAATCAATAATATTTAATTTACTAACAGAGCCAAAGGCATCCTTCATCTTCTTCTCTGTAGAATTGTTAGTAATTCCTTTAATATCAGGGAAAATTTGTAAATCAAGACATTGCAATGCAGACATCCTAAAATAAAGATTCGATCCAGGGATTTCGAGTTTTATATAGCTAGGATCCAACTGAAATCAGAAAGAATATGTATGAACGTATCTTGGACCTGTATTTTTTTTTCCCAAAACGAAAACAAAGAAGCGTTCAACTCTTACGAGGCAGAAACTTAATTACCTAGTGATGGTGAGACTAAATGCATATCTATGAGATATTATGCCAAGTAAAACTCCTGTTGACAGGCCGGCTGGACGGCCATTTTATTGGTTTATTTCATTGAAAATTTCCCTCCCTGGACTACTCAATTTCAAAAAATCCATTTCCATTTTCCTTGACGCACCAAGATTACTGTGTATCATGTTTTCTCTTCTCAAATTCATCTGTCTTTGTTCTGTAATCTTTCTCATCAATCCCATCTTTTCTCAGCAATTCTATGACAAGTCTAATTGTACCTCACAATCACTAGTCCAAGGGTCCAACTACATTTGCAGCCCAAACAACTCGGATTGTAAAACTTACGTAGTCTATAGGGCTCAAAAGAATTTCAGCTCTCTCTCTTCCATAGCCTCTCTTTTCAATTTAAGTAAATCAGATCTTCTTGATACCAACCCTTTCATCGAAGATGACTCTAGGAGTCTATCACTCGGACGAGAGATCATCATTCCAATTAGCTGTCACTGCCTCGGTGGATTCTCTCAGGCCATCTACATGTACAATTTTTCTAGCACAGATTCGGTTTCTACAGTGGCCTGCGGAGTTTTTGAAGGATTGGTAAAAACACAAACTCTGGTTGAGAAGAACCCATACTTGGGAGGCTATGAACCTGATGCTTATTTGATCAATGTGCCTATTCGATGTGCTTGTCCTGATTTGAAACAGCACAGCAAGGGTGTAAATTATCTTGTGACGTACCCTATTATGGAGGGTGATCACACAGACTTAATTGCTCGTAAATTTGGAAAGCCTGAGAAATTGATCTGGGATGCCAATAAACTAGAGCCATATGACGCCATTTTCCCTCAAACAACTTTACTCGTTCCCACGAAGGATTTTCCGGATGTGAATTGGAAAATTGGCTCCGTTCCTAAAAACTCATCAAGTCCAAAAGCAGTGATTCCTTTGAAGAAAGTTGTGCCAGGCGGAACAGAAAAATGGAATTCCCACGTATTTCTTGGAGCAGGTGTTTGTTTGGCACTTGTTACAATGGTTGTAGCTTGTGCAGTTTCTATAAAAATTAGGAGAAAAGTTCATCCTGGAAGTTTCCAGCCTCTATCTGCCAGAAGTTCAGTGTCACATAAAGTCTCACCTGACTTTCTCGATGGAGTGTCCAAGTTAAAGCACTTACTGATCAATTATAGCTTGGAGGAGATCAGGACAGCAACTGAGGAATTCAACGAGGCTTCAATTATCAGCACAAACATGTATCGTGGTAGGATTGGTGGTTCCTATGTAGCAGTTGAACAGATGGATTATGAGGAAGCTGCCCGGAATGTCATTGACATATTGACAAAGATCAATCATCTAAACATTGTGAGGCTTGAGGGTTTGTGCCATGGAAGCAAGCCTTATCTTGTGTTTGAGTTTGCTGAGAATGGTAGCTTATGGAACTGTTTATCAAACATAGAATCGGATACGCAGCTCACATGGGCAAGAAGGCTGCAGATTGCCTTCGATCTAGCATCAGCCCTTCACTACCTACATCATTCCACATCACCAGCCTTCGTTCATCATAACATAAACAGCAGAAATGTATTTATAACCATTGATTGGAGGGCTAAGATTTCTGGATTTAGTTTGGCAAAACCTGTCACAAATGGTGAAAATAAGCCTGATGATCTTACTAATGGCCAGGTATCCCTCAAGATGGATGTATTTTCATTTGGAATCGTTTTGCTCGAGTTGGTATCAGCAAAAGAAGTTATCGCAGGTGGGAAAATTCTTAAGGATTCAGTCAATTTTTTGCTTGACAGAGAGCTTGTAGGTTCTTCACAGTTCTTGGAGAAGTTGAGAGAATTCATGGATCCAGTTTTGGAGGGGGATTATCCATTTGGAGATGCTATATGTTTGACGCTCTTGGCAAAGAGCTGTATTGAGGACGATCCTGATCATAGACCTACCATGAATGATATTCTGATAGCTCTTTCAAGAATTGTTTAGTTCATTTTTTTGCCCTTTTTTAAAGAAGTTTCAGCTTATGTTAAACAAATTTATGGGAAAATTGTACATACGAGTGTGGTTAGTCGACAATTCTCGGATTTTTAGCACCACCTTCTTCCCTCAATAATCTGAAATTCTTGCATCTTTTCATAGCTCAGAAGCGGAGAACGCAAACCTTCTTTACTTCCTGGTGTCATAAAGATATGGGCAAACTTCAATGAGCGTACGCAACTAGATATTGCGGAGCAATTCCCTCCTATTTGAGGCCTGTTTTCTGCTGAATTCTGACACGATTTTCGTGGGTCTTCATGTTCATGGTCTTTCATGCAACGATGAGAGTAGAACAATGGCCCAAGACTGAGAGAACTAATGGCCCATATTTCTTTTCTTGTTTTTTTTTTTTTATTTTTTCTTTAACACCCTTCCTGTGGCAAAGGCCCATGTTTCTCCATCGTAACACCCTAATCTTGCGACTAAACGAGAAGGGTTATGAATAACTCAAATTCAACTCGTTATATAATTAAATATTTTTAATTAATTATAATAATTATTTTTTAATATTATTGATAATATGAAATCGAATATGAAATCTTTGCTGAATGAAGCGAGGCTTGGCTACGAATGTTGTTGGGATCTTTTGTCTTAGGCTCACAAAATTCTTAAATCTCAATTAATGAAGATGCTGTCTTAGTCATTTGTCATCTTCCTTGTCTTCCGTCTCCTTCGACTGCCTGCTTCAAAATTTATATACAATATTTTATTATTAAGATTTCATTTATCTCTTTATGAATTGAATAAAAGTAAGTAATAATGCATTTGGTGTCAAATCCATGACTTGGTTGCCAGCCCTATTTTGAAATCAAAGTTGTCTATATTGTCAAAAATATTTACAAAATTTTCCCAATGATTTAAAATAGAGTTCTACGCTTTGAATTTTAAGCATAAGATTCAAACGTCATTCATTACTCCCAGCGTGACAGCTTTTTCTTTTTTTTATTAATAATTTTAATCATATATACTAATTTCTCAATATTAGAACCACCAGAAAAAAAAAAAAATCTAAAATTCACTAATTTCTCAATTTATCATGAGCCGCTGACTTGCATATTTTGTTTAGAATTTTGAAACTGCTTTTTTTTCCTAAATAAATAAATATTTTAAAAAATTTAATTTAAAAATAATATCTATTTTTTATTTTAAATTTTTCCTCAGCAATAATTATAATTTAAATTTTTTTAAAAATATTTTTAAAAATAATACTTTCCTCAATAATAATTCAAATAATAGTAAATAAACAATTTAAATACTCTTAAGATAATGATAGTATTTATTTTAATTTATAAATTTATCAAATCAGCTTTATAACCTCTAAAAATAAACATACCTATTTATTTTATAATATTTTTTTAACTTATTAGTTAAAATAATTAAATTGAGAGATAATTTTTTATTTTAATATTTATAAACTATTTTAATATTTTTTTAATCTATTATGTTTATTTATTTTTTAAAATTTTATCACATATCTCAGTTAATATTATATTTAATAATTTTAATAATAAATATTTTTACAAACTATTTTTTGCACTTTAACAAAAAAAATGTAATTATTTAAAATTATAAATACTTATAAGCATCAAATTAATTTACATAAATTAAGCCAAATATCCTTGGTGTTTTCTTACCCAACAATATGCATGTGGCTCTTGTGTCAGCTACACCCATTGTTTTCATAGACCATATAATTTTCCTCTTGAAAAGATTTTGCATTTATTAAATTTTAGTACTCAATTTTGATTTTGTCAATTTCAAATTTTTATTTATAATTTAATCCAATAATTTATATAAAATTTAAAATGATTAAAATTAAAATTATAATTTATAAAATTAAAATTCTAATTAAAGATCAATTTGATTATTCTCTCAAAATGGTTAATTCAAATTTCTATAAAATTAAATTTTACTTCAAAAATTAAATCTAATAAAATTTACTCTTAAATAAGTCACATATGTATCCATTCTTTCAAACAATTCATATATTATTACCAACAAAATATCCTACCAAATAGTCTCTTATGCATCTTACAAAGTCAATCTTTTGTTCTTGCCATTTTTGTAGGTGGACTAAAGTCCAGGAGCAGGTAAATTAAATAATAGATAGGTAAAAATGATAGAGAGTTGTTGGAGAATTTTTAGGTTTATAATTAGGGATAATGTCAAAACAATATCTCAAATTTTACTCTTTTTTTATATAATTTTACCTCAAATTATTTTTTTAATAAATACACTTTAAATTTTGAATTTCATTGCAATTTAACCCATGGTTACACCATTCAATACTAACAGGTATGTCGACTAGCATTTTTAATCTCCCAAATTGATACTAATTAAACCAAATTTATAATAAGAAAAATTCATTTTCCGCAAAGCGACACCACTTCCGCTAAGAACATAAAACCATTAGCCACTAATTCCCCAATTTTATTTTAAATTAGATTTAATTAGTTTTAATTTGGTAGATTAGAACCTTTGTTAGTATTTCACGGAATAATTAATTAATAGTGGGATTCAATTATAGTAAATTTCAAAATCTAAGATATATTTGTTAAAAAAATTTAAAGTATAACTATAAAAAATGAGTAAAGTTTGAAAATTTTTAAACATTTTCATCATTATAATTAATAGTGGAATAGACAATAGGGTATAATCATAAATAAGTTAAAACTCCAATGTATTTTGTTAGGAAAAAGTTTGGATACAATTATAAAAAACCTCAAAGTTTGGACATTATAAATGTAATTTGTTTTAATATTTTAGAAATAAATTCATTCTCCAGTTTCAATTTCTTCCTCTCCTCTGTTCAATTTAGAATCTTTCTTGCTCTAACTTTGTTTCTTTCCCCTCCATTTTAGCTTCTGGCATAGATAACATAATGTAAGAGAACATATATTAAAACTATAAGGTACACATCATGCTTATTTATTTAACTCTTTAACTATTATTTGGATACAAAAGGAGACCAACCCTGCAGTCCAAACTATCCAGAAAGTCTTGCATGAAATTAATCCACTATGGATTACAAAGATGGACTCTAATCCATTGTCATGCTTAGGGCCACAAACATTAATTAAAAAAAAGGGAAAAGTCAACACAGCTTATAATTAATTAAACACCATCCCTTACAACTCCGTTCAATGTGGATTAATAATCGTTGATTAATGCACGGACGGCACAACCATGAGAGGAACTTTCTTACGAATGACCAGATAGAAGACCTCGCTCATGTCCAGGTCCTCGTGTTTTTGTCCATCAGGCAACTTCCAATCGAACAAGAAGAGGAGATTAGCCAACACATATTCAACTTCTTTAAGCGCATAGGATATTCCAGGGCAAAGCCTTCTCCCGGAACCAAACGGAATGTACTCTTTGTGTTGTCCCTTGAAATCTGCTGGATTGTCAATAAACCTCTCAGGGATAAAATCATCAGGCTTTTCCCATAATCCTGGATCCCTTTGAATTCCCCATGCGTTGATCAACACTCTCGTATTGGGTGGAATATCATACCCTTCCAGCTTTGTGGTCGCAGTTGTTTGTCTTGGAATCATTCCCGAAACATGATGCCTCAGTGTCTCTTTCACTATGCATTTTAGGTAGGTCATCTGATCAAGATCGGATTCTTCTACTTTCGATTTGTTTCCTACCACTCTTCTTACCTCTTCTTGGGCTTTCTTCATTATGCGTGGGTTTTTCATCAGCTCTGCCATCGTCCAATCCATGGTTGTTGCAGTAGTATCAGTTCCCCCAATAAACATGTCCTGCAATCAGTGATAGAGTCGGGATTTATTTTTAGTAGGAGCCAAAATAATATTTAAATGTAGTTGAATAAAATATAAAAATTAATTAGTAAAAAAATAGCTACACAAGCAGAAAATTAATTTACTAACAGATAAAGAAGAAAGAGAGAGATATACCATTAGGACAGCTTTCATGCTTTCACGAGTGAAATCAACGGTAAGCATGCCATTCTTTTCAAGTTGGAGAAGAATATCCACAATGTCTTTCCTATCTTCAGCCTTGTCCTGGCTTTTTGATACTTGATGTTCTTCAATCACTTGATCAAGGAAACCATGCAATTCTTTGGAAGCCTTTTTCACCTTCCCGGTGAAGCCTGTTAGAACATCGAGCCATCCCAAATAGGGAAAAGAATCTTTAAAGCTGAAACTTCCCACAAGGTCTATTGCTCCCCTAACCAAATCCCCTGAACTGCTCTGATGACCACTTTCATTATCATATACTGTACCAAGAGCTGATCTTGATACGATGTTGTTGGAGATAGTAACAAGCATCTCACTCAGATCAACTGGAGATCCTACAGCGCATGCATAGCGCAACTTCTCAACCAGCTTAGCAGTTTCTTCTTTTCTCACAAACTCAAAGTATTGCACCCTTTTCTGGCTCAAGAGTTCAAGAACGCACACCTTCTTCACCTGTCTCCAATATTCACCATAGGGACAAAATGCGAGGTTTTGGCACCCAAAGAACAAAGCATCTCCGGCGCTGGTCTTCGGTCTATCTGCAAAAGCAACATCATGATTTTTGGTGATTTCATGAGCCATCTCTGCAGTTGAAACTACAAGAGTTGGAACTTTGCCCAAATGCACAAGCATAAGAGGGCCATATTTGTCGGAGAGGGTTTTGAGGGATCGATAGGGGAGAGCGCCTAGTTGGTGAAGGTTTCCAATGATTGGTAGCTTTGGGGGTGATGGAGGTAATTTGAGTTTGCGAGTTCTATTGAACCTAAACAGATAAATAAATGATAAAAGGAGAAGAGAGGCAATGAGCAGAGGATTGAATGGAACAGTTTTGGCAAACTCTTGGCACCATTGATGCAACAATGCTACTGTTTCCATGGCCTTCTTCTAAGACTTTGGACTTGAGTTACAGAGTGCAGACATACAAGGCCGCTACCACTTTTTATAGCGGGGCAGCTACGCAAGGTAACAATAAATAATGTTTATTTTTCTTCTTTTTTTATTCAATTAAATGAGAAAAAAAATACAAACTTTGAGCAATATCACTCGACATATATAATGGTGATTAATAATAATAATAATATAATTTTGAAATCTTATTAAGTATTTATTTTGAATCAAATTAAATTAATAATTCAATATATAATTGAATGACAATTTTATAATATATAAGTCGTTTCCAATGAATTGAGGATGATTACATATTTTTGTATTTTTTCTTTTAAAAAGAAAATTATAAATCAGCCGTCAGTATTGAAAACTATGTAGTAAGGCAAAAGATTGTCATCTTTGAATAATTCGATTATATTATGAAATTGTCAAGTAGGTCCGATCTATGCATAATTTTTATAATTTTTCAAAGAACATATAAAAATGACTAGTAATAAAGGATGTGATCCTAGCTAATAATATAGTAATTTTCACAAAACCTTTGTCTCCTAATATGACCACTATAGTACGTGAATATTTTTTACCATTAATTTAATTTTAATTAAAATTTAAATAAAAAATTTACAAATTTAAAAATCGATTTCAATATTCGTATCACTCAGTTATTCATTATAGCACGTATAAATTTCTCCACTTGTCTTTACCTCAGATCATTACGTGATGCAACTGTAGACTCTTATTTTCTTCTTTCTTGTTTTCCAGCCTTTATGGACAACGAGGCAGGCGCCCCAGGCGCCCCACCAACTGATATTATTATTATTATTATTTCTGTGACAATAACTATGGACAGAAACACATGCATGGTGTGAAAACCATTAGCGGCTTCAAGAATCTCCGCAGCCCAGCGAGGCTATGCCCCAAATAATGTTAAGAAAGTTATTTTTATAATAATTTATTCCTAAGAATAACCCTTTTTTTTTTAAATTATAAATTCAATATGATCGTCCAACTATAATTTTAAAAAGAGAAAAAAATTGTAGGCTAGTCAAATTTGGAGCCTTGGGCCAAACAATTCAAACACCAGTCTAGAAGAGTAAAACTTGATGCGTTGTTGGCTGCCATTTCACTGAATTTTAGGCCGTCTCTCCGAATTACCCCTTCATTATTCCATCCTCTCTCGTTTTAGTTGAGTTAATTATGTTTGAGGGGAGATAAAGTTGAATAAAGTTTTATAAAGTAAAATTTTTTAGAGTTTTTAAATTTTTATAATTTTTTAGTGTTTGAAAAAAGTAAAATTTTTTAAAGTATTTATAAATTTAAAAAAAATTAACTCATTAAATTAATAAATTTTGAAAAAATTTTACTTTAAAAAACTTTATATTCTCCTAAACACAAAATGAAAGTTTTTAAATATTCAAAATCATTCTATTACTTTAAAAGAACTTCCTCTCAAACATGGTTCAGCTGTTCGTGTTCCAATGGAATAAAAAGTAACGTTTTTCAATTTTTTTTTTTTTTTCATGTTCTTTGGGGAACTTCTTAGTATGTGCCGAACTCAAGATCAAACAAAAGCACAGCAGCTAACACCAGAAAATATACCATGCTATAAGATTCAAAAACAGGGTACAACAGACGCAAGGCTCTAAATTAATCTAAACAATTTCATATTACTATCAAACAACTATATCAAATCATAAATTTATAGGATTTTTGGATCCCAAATTCCTCAAATTTATCTCTTCTCCAAAATAAATTATAAAATTCTCAAAATTAGAAAACCTATAATAAATTCTCATATTGTACTAACTAGTTGTTTAGGGTTGCTAATCAATGGGGTTTCAAGTAGGGCTGTGCATGGTTCTTGGGAGAACCGAACTGAACCGAAGAACCAAACTGAACTGATAGGAACGATATCGAACTGAATTTATTTTGATATTTTAGTTCAGTTCTGGTTCTTCATTAAGAACCGAACCGAAACAAAATTGAAACCGAACTAGAACCGTACCGAACCAGTATCGAATCAAGAACCGAATTTATATATATGCGTTTTTTTTTTTTAGATGTATTATATATTTTCAATATAATTATATATACTTATATATGTATATATAATTATGAACTAAATATAACTTAATATTACATTTCATTTTTCTATATTTTCTTAATAATTTTAGTTATAAATATATTAAATTACCTTATCATTTTTAATTATAAATATATTATTATTTTATATTAATATATATAGATATATATTAATTCTTAATTATATTTGTATTTTATAGTTAAATATTATATGATTAATAAATAGTTAAAATGTATATTATACGATATATTATTATATTATATAATATATTTAATCATAAGTTATATATGCATTTTATAATTAAAGATTATATAATTTATTTACAGCTAAAAGATATATTATATGATATATTATGTATTAATAACTCAATTCAAAACTTAAATGCTAATTCAAGTATGACTTTTTAAGGAAATAATTATATAAAATTATTTTGAGAATCGAGAACTGAACTAGAATTGTATCGAATCGAATTGAAACCGAAGAACCTAGAACTGTACCAAACTGAAACTGAAATAGTGAAGAATCGAATCCTAACTGTACCTAAATTTTAAAATTTCAGTTTAGTTTTAATTTCTAGATAAATTTCAAACTGAATTGAAACCGAACACCACTAATTTCAAGGACATGAAGAATCGGGCTGTATTGTTAAAAAGAACAATAATAATAATAATAATAATAATAATAATAATAATAATAATAATAAAGAATAACCTTCCATCGACTATTCATGAGCAAGGAAGATTAATGGTAGTCGCAGAAAAACAATTTTAATTAGCTCCTGGGATATAAGTTGCTAGAGGTAGTTCTTGTAGCAAGGGAATTGAATTATAATCGTGTATTATTTGAGGGTGATGCCAAGACCAATGGCCAGAGTACAGCGGAAACGATGTCCAAATCATGAGGATACCAGACCACTCAACAATGATTTTTCTCATCTTCAATTTTTATTTGGCTCGGCTCATATACGAACCGTGTTAAGCATGAAAATAATACCTTCTCTCTCTAAGAAAGCTCTCACCTCTTTCCAAACAGCCTTTGTTTTTAGAGAAGTCCAGGGGAGTTCCGGCCATTTTGGCCGTCGATCCTCCCCCACCCCTTTGTTCAGTTTGCTTTTATTTGGTTTTTTTAGTTTTCTTCCTTTAGTTTTGTTTAGTTTTCTCAGCCTCTTGTTTTGGAGCCCCAGTGCCACTCTTCAATGGGGATTTAGTTAGCTTAAGGGGGTTGCTCCTCTGATGCTTATTGTGATGCTGCTAGAAGCAGTTTGGCTGGCAAGATTGGAAGTTCAGCACTGATGAGGTCATCTCTTCAGTCAGGAATTCGCATGCAAGGTCTTGGATGTGCCAAACCTTTTTCCGATCCATCCGGCATGGTCCAGGTTTCTGTTCTAAGCTAATGTTTGCTGTAAATTTCTCGTTTATCTGGTTTGCAAGAGTTTGAAACTGGAGACTTTAAGTGTATGTACAGGTTTTCACTTCTGCCAAGCTTCTCTCCTTCTAAAGGACGCTAAAGTGATGCCAGTGAAGGAGGCTTCCAAGTCAACTGCTGCTGAAATTGCTAATCGGATCTTACCCGTTAAGCCTAGAGCTCCATATTTATTGGGTTTAAGCCCTCTTTCCCTGTACTTGAGCTTAGGTGAGAGTAGTTTGTAGCTTTTAATTTTATTGTCTTGGGCCTCATAAGCATATTTCATCTAATGAAACACCTTTTCTGGTTTAAAAAAAAAAAAAGTCTACAGGTCCAGTCACTTCAGTTTTTGAGTAGTGTTCTAAACTTCTAATAAGAACGCACCCGGCCGTGCTTCTATCATTGTGTTTTCCTTTTCTGAGTGCCATCTATCTTCAAGAAAATTATATATGGTACACGCAAAGTCTCCTCCTTCTGCTCGTGTCCTCCAGCTTGCACGCTTAATGGCTTGTTCAATTTTTTTCTGATAAAAAAAAATCTTTCATTAATTAGCCACACCATCCATGATCATCAGACAATATTTTGAGAAATGCTTGTAGTTAGTAACTACAAGATTGGATTTCAACCCCTTAAAAACCCAAGATTCGACAATGTATTGGAGACCGCCCTACCGCCCACAAGAGACAAGTCTGGTAATTTTAGCTCTAGAGCTTTTTTTTTTTTTTTTTTTTATAGAATCCGCAGCCTCATAGATCATCGGCTAGTGATAAAACATCCTTCCAACATTAACTGCAAGTAATCTTAATAGTTCTTCAAGCCACTATCATCAAACACATTTTGCTGGGGAAGTTGATTCATGAAGATTTTTGCCACCACCGGAAAATTGCATTATCACTTAACCCTCAAAAATCGACTAGCAAGGCATAAAGCGTCTGCTAACCCATCATCCCATTCTGAACGAACAAACTCAACTCATAACCCAATACCCACTACCAGCAGAAACCCCGCAAACATGAATCACAGTCACAGTTCTCCAACAAAAAATAAATAAATAATTCCTCCATCCCATATTAATGGAGTGATTTTTAATTGCACACATGGAGTTGGGGTTAGTATAGGTACGGCAGAGCAGTGCCTGCAAATTAACCACCCACATTTAAGAGGCGGAGGCCTAACAATTTCACGAGGAATATTTATTTACATCCGCCGACCAACAGTCATCATTGCCCTGGGCCCGTGGCTGTCAAACCAAACTGTTCACCATTTACAATAAGCTTGCTTAAGCCTTGGTCGTCAACAATCTGGCGGTCACCTCCTTAATTGGTCCCTTGTAAAGAAGGGAAGCCTTAGTGCTTCCCGAGCAGTTAGCCTATCTGAGGGATCATATCTAAGCAATCCTTGCAAGAGATGAATCAGATCTCCAGCCGAGTGATCAACATGCTGCATTACTAGATTCCGCAATAACGCGGGTGGGGAAAAAAGTTAATAGAACATACACCACTAACCCTTAAAGGACTTCCTTGAAGGATTATACAATTCAAAACAATACTGACCTGAAGGCGAGGCAACTTCGTAACAGCTTTAATACTTTCCCTTGAAGTAGCACCTTCAGGCCAGTCCAGTCTACCCCTTCTGATGTATTTCTCTGCATGCCGACTGACCAAAATACAAAATAGATAATATTAAGCAAAAGAGAACAATGAAATGTGAGGCATCCGTGAGAAAGTTGAAGATAATATGCATACTCGACTCTCTTCAGCATATGCTGAGGCAGGGGCCCAAGGACCCTTTCCATCATTGCTAGGTGCTCCAGATTCTCATGGGTTTGAAATAAAGCCTCGCCCTGTAAAACAGTTGCAAAGTTGTACATTGTTAATATCAACACAACATACAATTCGCAGCAGTAGGATAAAAAAACAGTTCAAAAATTACTTGAAAGCAGAAAAGCCAAATTAAGATTCATACAGTGCATAATTCCACTAAGATGCAACCAACGCTCCATATATCACAAGGATAACTCCACCCAAGTCCTAAAAGAATCTCAAGAAGATTATCTTCTGCCAAATCATTTTAATAAAATAAAAATAAAAACAAAAACCTGAACACAGCATCAAGCACTTACCCAGAATAACTTCTGGAGCACGGTAATGTCGTGTGGATACAATGTAGTTCTGATCTTGGCGCTCATAAGTAGTACTACCAAAATCAATCACCTTAATAGCACTCGACTTTGGGACTCTCTTAACGTAGGAGCCTTCCTTTGGTGATCGGGACAAACCCTACAGACCCCAGGATAACATGAATATTCTACTCTTATGAAAGTCGCACAAACCAAATTCAAAGTAATTTATTGACAAAAAAAAAAACTGCAAGAATTAAAATAAACAAACATTAAGACACCAATAAGGGTATTACCTTGTAATCAGGAACTCTCACATAATCAGGAGAAACTAGAAGAATGTTCTCAGGTTTCAAGTCAGTATGAATCAGACGCAAGTCATGCATAACTGCAAAATTCAACAAACACCAACAACACAAGTCATATGGATACCAATATAACTGTAACAGCCCTCCACCAAACCTATTAAATTAATACAACTATTAACAAATAAATTTCTGAACCATTTAAATTTAGTTGGAAGAAACAGATGTGACAGGTTACTTCTCAATAAGAAAACTGTATTTTCTGTGTGTGAAAAAAGCACATCTCATAATCATGTATAAAAATCATACCATAGAACCCTCAATTAAAATGTTAACAAGGAAAAAAGAAAAATGCAATGAGTCATGGGAAGAAACTAGCTTAAGTAATTACTACACACATGCTACACATTCCAACAGTTGTCCTCCAATCCCACGGACAAGATCAATGGGAAATGAGCGATAATTGTTTTTGCGAAGAAAATCGTATAAGCTTGGTCCAAGCTTCTCAAAAACCTGTTGAAACCATTTACATCCACCCACAAGTCTTAATCCCCAAATCATTTATGAATTGGGGAAATTAATCCATCACAAGTCAATCATATACTTACAATACAGATATGGTTACGATAGTCAAACCAGTTCCGTATTTGCACACAACTGCAAGGAATAAACCCATTTAACCACTGACATAGCATTTAAGAAAACTTGTTACATTGCCTGCAATTGCCAATAAGACAAGGAGAGATCTGTTAAGAGAACTCACCGATTTCCACCTTTATCATGTTTACCAAGCTGTTGCAGCACTTCAATCTCTATCATAGCTGCTTCACGATACTTCTTAATCTCTATCATAGCTGTTACATTTAAGAGCCGCTGACTTGTATATTTTGTTTAGAATTTTGAAACTGCTTTTTTTTTTCCTAAATAAATAAATATTTTCAAAAATGTAATTTAAAAATAATATATATTTTTTATTTTCAATTTTTCCTCAGCAATAATTATAATTTAAATTTTTTTTAAAATAATGTTTTCCTCAATAATAATTTAAATAATAGTAAATAAACAATTTAAATACTCTTAAGATAATGATGGTGTTTATTTTAAATTATAAATTTATCAAATCAGCTTTACAACCTCTAAAAATAAACATACCTATTTATTTTATAATATTTTTTTTAATTTCTTAGTTAAAATAATTAAATTGAGAGATCAAATTTTTATTTTAATATTTATAAATTATTTTAATATTTTTTTAATCTATTACGTTCATTTAATTTTTAAAATTTTATCACATATCTCAGTTAATATTATATTTAATAATTTTAGTAATAAATATTTTTACAAACTATTTTTTGCACTTTAACAAAAAAAATGTAATTATTTAAAATTATAAATACTTATAAGCATCAACTTAATTTACATAAATTAAGCCAAATATCCTTGGTGTTTTCTTACCCAACAATATGCATGTGGCTCTTGTTTCAGCTACACCCATTGTTTTCATAGTCTAAGTCTCACAAAACATATCATTTTCCTCTTGAAAAGATTTTGCATTTATTAAATTTTAGTACTCAATTTTGATTTTGTCAATTTCAAATTTTTATTTATAATTTAATCCAATAATTTATATAAAATTTAAAATGATTAAAATTAAAATTATAATTTATAAAATTAAAATTCTAATTAAAGATCAATTTGATTATTCTCTCAAAATGGTTAATTCAAATTTCTATAAAATTAAATTTTACTTCAAAAATTAAATCTAATAAAATTTACTCTTAAATAAGTCACATATGTGTCCATTCTTTCAAACAATTCATATATTACCAACAAAATATCCTACCAAATAGTCTCTCGTGCATCTTACAAAGTCAATCTTTTGTTCTTGCCATTTTTGTAGGTGGACTAAAGTCCAGGAGCAGGTAAATTAAATAATAGATAGGTAAAAATGATAGAGAGTTGTTGGAGAATTTTTAGGTTTATAATTAGGGATAATGTCAAAACAATATCTCAAATTTTACTCTTTTTTTAAATTGTACCTCAAATTATATATATATTTTTAATAAAAATATACTAAATTATTAATTTTGTTAAAATTATACTATATTCTTTATTCAACCATCAATTATAACAGATTTTGACAAATTAGCATAGAAAAATGTTCAAAAAATATTAAATTTCTTCTTTTTTTTTATAATTTTACCTCAAATTATTTTTTTAATAAATACACTTTAAATTTTAAATTTCATTGCAATTTAACCCATCATTACACCGTTCAATACTAACAGATATGTCGACTAGTATTTTTAATCTCTCAAATTGATACTAATTAAACTAAATTTATAATAAGAAGAATTCATTTTCCACAAAGGGACACCACTTCCGCTAAGAATATAGAACCATTAGCCACTAATTCCCCAATTTTATTTTAAATTAAATTTAATTAATTTTAATTTAGGAGATTATAACCTTTATTAGTATTTAACGAACAATTAATAGTGGGATTCAATTGTAGTAAATTTCAAAATTCAATATATATTTGTTAAAAAAAATTAAAGTACAACTATAAAAAAGGGTAAAGTTTGAAAATTTTTAAATATTTTCATCATTATAATTAACAGTGAAATAGACGATAGGGTATAATTATAAATAAGTTAAAACTTCAATGTATTTTGTTAGGAAAAAGTTTGAATACAATTATAAAAAACCTCAAAATTTGGACATTATAAATGTAATTTGTTTTAATATTTTAGACATAAATTCATTCTCCAGTCTCAATTTCTTCCTCTCCTCTGTTCAATTTAGAATCTTTCTTGCTCTAACTTTGTTTCTTTCCACTCCATTTTAGCCTCTGGCATAGATAACATAATGTAAGAGAACATATATTAAAACTATAAGGTACACATCATGCTTATTTAACTCTTTAAATATTATTTGGATACAAAAGGAGATCAACCCTGCAGTCCAAACTATCCAGAAAATCTTGCATGAAATTAATCCACTATGGATTATAAAGATGGACTCTAATCCATTGTCACGCTTAGGGCCACAAACATTAATTAAAAAAAAGGGAAAAGTCAACACAGCTTATAATTAATTAAACACCATCCCTTACAATTCCGTTCAATGTGGATTAATAATCGTTGATTAATGCACGGACGGCACAACCATGAGAGGAACTTTCTTACGAATGACCAGATAGAAGACCTCGCTCATGTCCAGGTCCTCGTGTTTTTGTCCATCAGGCAACTTCCAATCGAACAAGAAGAGGAGATTAGCCAACACATATTCAACTTCTTTAAGCGCATAGGATATTCCAGGGCAAAGCCTTCTCCCGGAACCAAACGGAATGTACTCTTTGTGTTGTCCCTTGAAATCTGCTGGATTGTCAATAAACCTCTCAGGGATAAAATCATCAGGCTTTTCCCATAATCCTGGATCCCTTTGAATTCCCCATGCGTTGATCAACACTCTCGTATTGGGTGGAATATCATACCCTTCCAGCTTTGTGGTCGCAGTTGTTTGTCTTGGAATCATTCCCGAAACATGATGCCTCAGTGTCTCTTTCACTATGCATTTTAGGTAGGTCATCTGATCAAGATCGGATTCTTCTACTTTCGATTTGTTTCCTACCACTCTTCTTACCTCTTCTTGGGCTTTCTTCATTATGCGTGGGTTTTTCATCAGCTCTGCCATCGTCCAATCCATGGTTGTTGCAGTAGTATCAGTTCCCCCAATAAACATGTCCTGCAATCAGTGATAGAGTCGGGATTTATTTTTGGTAGGAGCCAAAATAATATTTAAATGATTTATATTTATAAAAATATATTTAATATATTAGTTAAACGTCAAAATAAACAGCATAAACTTAATATTTTGAACCACAACATTACATATTGAAATAGGTAAGTAGTTGAATAAAATATAAAAATTAATTAGTAAAAAAATAGCTACACAAGCAGAAAATTAATTTACTAACAGATAAAGAAGAGAGAGAGAGATATACCATTAGGACAGCTTTCATGCTTTCACGAGTGAAATCAACGGTAAGCATGCCATTCTTTTCAATTTGGAGAAGAATATCCACAATGTCTTTCCTATCTTCAGCCTTGTCCTGGCTTTTTGATACTTGATGTTCTTCAATCACCTGATCAAGGAAACCATGCAATTCTTTGGAAGCCTTTTTCACCTTCCCGGTGAAGCCTGTTAGAACATCGAGCCATCCCAAATAGGGAAAAGTATCTTTAAAGCTGAAACTTCCCACAAGGTCTATTGCTCCCCTAACCAAATCCCCTGAACTGCTCTGATGACCACTTTCATTATCATATACTGTACCAAAAGCTGATCTTGATACGATGTTGTTGGAGGTTGTAACAAGTATCTCACTCAGATCAACTGGAGATCCTACAGCGCATGCATAGCGCAACTTCTCCACCAGCTTAGCAGTTTCTTCTTTTCTCACAAACTCAAAGTCTTGCACCCTTTTCTGGCTCAAGAGTTCAAGAACGCACACCTTCTTCACCTGTCTCCAATATTCACCATAGGGACAAAATGCGAGGTCTTGGCACCCAAAGAGCAAAGCATCTCCGGCGCTGGTCTTCGGTCTATCTGCAAAAGCAACATCATGATTTTTGGTGATTTCATGAGCCATCTCTGCAGTTGAAACTACAAGAGTTGGAACTTTGCCCAAATGCACAAGCATAAGAGGGCCATATTTGTCGGAGAGGGTTTTGAGGGATCGATAGGGGAGAGCGCCTAGTTGGTGAAGGTTTCCAATGATTGGTAGCTTTGGGGGTGATGGAGGTAATTTGAGTTTGCGAGTTCTATTGAACCTAAACAGATAAATAAATGATAAAAGGAGAAGAGAGGCAATGAGCAGAGGATTGAATGGAACAGTTTTGGCAAACTCTTGGCACCATTGATGCAACAATGCTACTGTCTCCATTGCCTTCTTCTAAGACTTTGGACTTGAGTTACAGAGTGCAGACATACAAGGCCGCTACCACTTTATATAGCAGGGCAGCTGCGCAAGGTAACAATAAATAATGTTTATTTTTCTTCTTTTTTTTTTCAATTAAATGAGAAAAAAAAATACAAACTTTGAGCAATATCACTTGACATATATAATGGTGATTAATAATAATAATATAAATTTGAAATCTTATTAAGTATTTATTTTGAATCATATTAAATTAATAATTCAATATATAATTGAATGAAATTTTTATAATAGATAAGTCGTTTCCAATGAATTGAGGATGATCACATATTTTTGTATTTTTTCTTTTAAAAAGAAAATTATAAATCAGCAGTCAGTATTCAAAACTATGTAAGGCAAAAGATTGTCATCTTTGAACAATTCGATTATATGATGAAATTGTCAAGTAGGTCCTGTACATGTCGAGCTATGCATAATTACTGCCCTTTGTTATAATTTTTCAAAGAACATATAAAAATGACTAGTAACAAAGGATGTGATCCTAGCTAATAATATAGTAATTTTCACAAAATCTTAGTCTCCTAATATGACTAGTATAGTACGTGAATATTTTTTTACCATTAATTTGATTTTAATTAAAATTTAAATAAAAATTTTACAAATTTAAAAATCGATTTCAATATTCCTATCACTCAGTTATTCATTATAGCACGTTTAAATTTCTCCACTTCTGTTTACCTCAGATCATTACGTGATGCAATTGTACACTCTTATTTTCTTCTTTCTTGTTTTCCAGCCTTTATGGACAACGAGGCAGGCGCCCCACCAACTGATATTATTATTATTACAAAAATGCTACACAGCTCAAATTGAGTTAGCTTAAAATAGCATATTAGTAATTAAATTAAAGTTCATTACCATTTTACCCTTTTAATATATGAGTCATTTATAGTGACTTGTGAGCCATTTAGCTCATTTATAAGCCACTTAACTATAAAATCTCTTCATTTAATATCTACTCACCAAACAACATTTTCTAATGTCAAATTAAGATGCTAGCAGTTTTTGAAACTCTAAAAATTAATGCTATGGGAAATATACAAATTTAGAGATATTGTATACTATAAGTTATTACATATAATATATTTGTTATAAAATAAGATATATTGATTTTTAATGATAAGTTATACTATAAGTTATATTTATTTTTTTTAAACTTGAAATATGATATAAATTTGATATATATTAATTGAAATGAAGTAAATAGCATTTCAAAAATGAAATTAAATATTATAACAATAAATATTGATATTAAAGTAAGTATCATATTAAAATTGGTTTGAAATTTGATAGTGGTGTTAGAGTGATAATGATGGCGGTGGTTGATTAGTGTAGGTAGGGTGACGGTCAAACTAGTTATATTTATATTTTTTCAGTATACAAAATATTAAAATATGATATAAATTTCACTATAAACTCAACTCAACTCAACTAAGCCTTTATCCCAAAAATTTGGGGTCGGCTATATAGATTTGCTTTTTCCACTCTGAACAATTTTGGGTTAAATCCTCAGAAATGTGTAGTGCTTCTAGATCATGTTGTACTACTCTCCTCCAAGTTAATTTAGGTCTACCCATTTTTTTCTTTCTATCCTCTAACCTAATCTGCTCTACTTGTCTAACTGGAGCCTCCGTATGTCTACGCTTCACATGACCAAACCACCTCAATCTCCCTTCTCTCAACTTATCTTCAATTGGCACCACTCCTACCTTTTCTCTAATACTCTCATTACGGACTTTATCTAGTCTAGTATGACCACTCATCCACCTTAACATTCTCATCTCTGCAACTCTTATCTTAGATGCATACGACTCTTTTAGTGCCCAACACTCATTACCATATAACATAGCCGGTCGAATGGCTGTACGGTAAAATTTACCTTTCAATTTATTGGGAATCTTACGATCACATAAAACTCCCGTAGCACGTTTCCAGTTCAACCATCCGGCTTTAATCCTATGACTAACATCTTCCTCACATCCCCCATCTACTTGAAGGACTGAGCCTAGATATTTAAAGTGATTACTTTGGAGCAGTACCACTCCATTCAAACTAACTCCTTCCCTATCACCAGTTTGGCCTTCACTGAACTTGCAATGCATGTATTCTGTCTTCGTTCTACTTAACTTAAAACCCTTTGACTCTAGAGTACTTCTCCAAAGTTCTAGCTTTCTATTGACTCCTTCTCGTGTCTCATCTATCAAAACAATATCATCCGCAAATATCATATATATTTTAAATCATATATACTCTATAAACACTCAAATCACCACGGTTTACAATCACCACTATTATTGTTATTTAAATCATTTACTTACAAATTATATGAATATAGATAGATATAAATGTAAAAATAAATATTATTTGACATGATATACACTTTTAACAAATAAAATTTATATTTTCAAAAAAAATATTATATATATATAATATTTTTTTCAAAAATATAAATTTTATTTGTTAAAAGTGTATATTATGTCAAATAATATATATATATATATATATATATATATACACACACACAAACACACACATTAGAGCTTGTATAATATATATATTTCATGCAATAAAAATGTTGGATGAGGGCAAGTAGTCTGATTAACATAGAAGCATGTATCTCAGCGTGGTTCAAGGTTTGAGCCATCTCTATATTAGATATTATTTTTTTCTATTTATAAGCACACCTAACACAATACGTTCTTTATATATGTACATATATATTTTCGTTGATTTGAAAAGCGGATGAGGGCTAATAGCCCGATTGCACATGCTCCCAAGCATAAGGTAGAGGGTTAAGGGTTCGAATCTTTCCTTTGCCATTTTTTTTATTTATAATTCTTTATAATTCTTTTCATTAAAAAATATAATATTAAACTGTAATAATTGGAAGTATTTTTAAACCCTAATTAACACTTTTCCTTAAAATTATAATATACCAAATGTTTAGATTTAAAATTATAAGATATATATAAATCATTTACTTATATACATCCAGTTTTATAGTATTAACATCACTTCACTATTATTAGAATAATCTCCTATACAACGATCAATAGTTAAATCAGCACCACCGCTATAATCACCACGTATACAATATTACCACCATTATTATCATTAAATCATTATTTTTAATTTAAATATAGAGGGAGATAGTCAAAGATATTTAGAGAATGATAGAAATAAAATGAATTATAGATAGAGATATTAAGATTATCATATATATTTAAAGATAAATAGAGGGAGAGAGAGATAAAGATGTGGAGAGAGATATATAGAAATGCATAAATCAATATATGTGTTGATTTCAAAATCAATACATATATTGATTTATACATTTCTATATATCATATATATAAAGATAAATAGAGTAAGAGAGAGATAAAGATGTGGAGAGAGATATATAGAAATGCATAAATCAATATGTGTTGATTTATTGATTTATGCATTTCTATATATCTCTCTCCACATCTTTATCTCTCTCCCTCTATTTATTTATATATATATGATAATCTTAATATATTTATCTATAACTCATTTTATTTCTATCATTCTCTAAATATCTTTGATTATATCCCTCTATATTTAAATTAAAAGCAATGATTTAATGATGATAATAGTGGTAATATTGTACACGTGGTGATTATAGCGGTGGTGCTGATTTTACTATTGATAGTTGTATATGTGACTATTCTAATAGTAGTGAAGTGTTGTTAATATTATAAAACTAGGTGTATATAAGTAAATGATTTAGATATATATCTTATAATTTTAAATTTAAATATTTGATATATTATAATTTTAAAGAAAAGTGTTAATTAGGGTTTAAAAATACTTCCAATTATTATAGTTTAATATTATATTTTTTAATGAAAATAATTATAAAGAATCACAAAAGAGAAAAAAAAAAGGGGGGGGATAAATGAAGGGATCGAATCCTAAACCCTCTATCTTATGCTTGGGAGTATGTGCCAATCGGACTATTAGCTCTCATCTGATAAATTTTTGTATACACACACACACACAAGAGTTATTTCAAAATCAACACATATTGATTTATACATTTCTATATATCTCTCTCCCTTTATTTATCTTTATATATATAATAATCTTAATATCTTTGTCTATAGCTCTTTTTATTTCTATCATTCTCTAATTATCTTTAACTAGCTCCCTCTATATTTAAATTAAAAACAATAATTTAGTGATGATAATCGTGGTAATATTGTATACGTGGTGATTGTAGCAGTGATGTTGATTTAACGATTGATCGTTGTATAGGTGATTATTCTAATAGTAGTGAAGTGGTGTTAATACTGTAAAACTAGGTATATATAAATAAATGATTTATATATATCTTATAATTTTAAATCTAAAAATTTGTTATATTATAATTTTAAGGAAAAATGTTAATTAGGATTTAAAAATACTTACAATCATCATAATTTAATATTATATTTTGGAATGAAAATAATTATAAAGAATCACAAAAGAAAAAAAAAAGGGACAAATGGAGGGATCAAACCCTAAAACCTCTATCTTATGCTTGGGAGCATGTGCCAATCGAACTATTAGCCCTCATCCACTTTTTAAATCAATGAAAATATATATATATATATATATACATATATAAAGAAAGTATTGTGTTAAGTGCACTTATAAATGGAAAAAAATGACATTTAACATAAGGAGGGCTCGAATCCTGAATCACGCTGAAATGCGTACTTCTATGCCTGTCAAGCTATTTACTCCCATTTAACATTTTATTGCATGAAATATATATATTATACAAGCTCTAATGTGTATATATATTATTTTTTTTTAAAATATAAATTTTATTTGTCAAAATTATATATCATGTCCAGTAATATTTATTTTTACATTTATATCTAATTCTTCTCTACAATTTAATTCATTATACTAGCTCATCACTGCTGCATGTAATAGCTCATATGTGCATGCATTAATGCAATAGATACACTTCTCGAATCATCAGTTCTTGAATGATGTGCATGGCTGCAAGCAATAATAGCTTATTGCATGCACACTTTTCTTTTCATGAGCCATTAAATAAGCTACCTCACCAACTCCAAGCTTTGAAATTATTTTTAAGCTATTTCCTCTCTTTCTTTTAAGGGTATAATAGTAAAACTATATTCATTAGTACCATTTGAGCTAGCTCAAATTGAGCTATTTAGCAGTACTCTTATTATTATTATTATTATTATTATTATTATTATTTCTTTGACAATAACTATGTACAGAATTACATGCACGTTTAAATTTCGGCCCTATATGATCGTCCAATTAGAATTTTAAAAAGAGAAAAAAATTGTGGGCTAGTCAAATTTGGAGCCTTGGGCCAAACAATTCAAACACCAGTCTAGAAGAGTAGAACTTGATGCGTTGTTGGCTGGCATTTCACTGAATTTTAGGCCCTCTCTCCGAATTACCCCTTCATTATTCCATCCTCTCTCGTTTTAGTTGAGTTTCTCGTTTTAAATCTTTATAATTTTTTAGTGTTTGAAAAAAGTAAAATTTTTTAAAGTATTTATAGATTTGAAAAAAAGAAAAAATTTAACTCATTAAATTAATAAATTTTCAAAAATATCTGAAAAGTTTATTTTAAAAAACTTTATATTCTCCTAAACACAAAATGAAAATTTTTAAATATTCAAAATCATTCTATTACTTTAAAAGAACTTCCTCTCAAACATGGTTCAGCTGTTCGTGTTCCAATGGAATAAAAAGTAAGGTTTTTCTGTTTTTTTTTTTTTTTTTTTTTTTTTTTTTCATGTTCTTTGGGTGAACTTCTTAGTATATGCCGAACTCAAGGTCAAACAAAAGCACAGCAGCTAACATCAGAAATATACCATGCTATAAGATTCAAAAACAGGGTATAACAGACGCAAGGCTCAAAATTAAACTAAACAATTTCATATTACTATCAAACAACTATATCAAATCATAAATTTATAGCATTTTTGGATCCCAAATTCCTCAAATTTATCTCTTCTCCAAAATAAATTATAAAATTCTCAAAATTAGAAAACCTATAATAAATTATCATATTGTACTAACTAGTTGTTTAGAGTTGCTAATCAATGGGGTTTCAAGTAGGGCTGTGCATGGTTCTTGGGAGAACCGAACCGAACCGAAGAACCAAAATGAACTGACATGTTTCATATCAAACTGAATTTATTTTGATACTTTGGTTCGGTTCTGGTTCTTCATTAAGAACCGAACCGAAACCGTACCAAAATCGAACTAGAACCGTACTGAACCGGTATCGAATCAAGAACCGAATTTATATATATGCTTTTCTATATTTTTTTTAGATGGATTATATATTTTCAATATAATTATATATACTTATATATGTATATATAATTATAAGCTAAATATAACTTAATATTACATTTCATTTTTCTATATTTTTTAATAATTTTAGTTATATATATATTAAATTACCTTATCATTTTTAATTATAAATATACTATTATTTTATATTAATATATATATATATACATATTAATTTTTAATTATATTTGTGTCTTATAGATAAATATTATATGATTAATAAATAGTTAAAATGTATATTATATGATATATTATTATATAATATAATATATTTAATCATAAGTTATATATGCACCATATAATTAAATATTATATAATTTAGATATAGTTAAAAAATATATCATATGATATATTATGTATTAATAACTCAATTTAAAACTTAAATACTAATTCAAGTATGACTTTTTAAGGAAATAATTACATAAAATTATTTTAAGAACCGAGAATTGAACTAAAATCATATCGAATCGAATTAAAACCGAAGAACCTAGAACTATACTAAACTGAAACTGAAATAATAAAGAATCGAATCCAAACTGTACCTAAATTTTAAAATTTCAGTTTAGTTCTAATTTCTAGATAAATTCCAAACTGAATTAAAACTGAACACCCCTAATTTCAAGGGCGCAAAGAATCAGGCTGTATTGTTAAAAAGAATAATAATAATAATAATAATAATAATAATAACCTTCCATCGACTATTCATGAGCAAGGAAGATTAATGGTTGTCGCAGAAAAACAATTTTAATTAGCTCCGGGGATATAAGTTGCCAAGGGAATTGAATTATAATCGTGTATCATTTGAGGGTGATACCAAGACCAATGGCCAGAGTACAGCGGAAACGATGTCCAAATCATGAGGATACCAGACCACTCAACAATGATTTTTCTCATCTTCAATTTTTATTTGGCTCGGCTCATATACGAACCGTGTTAAGCATGAAAATAATACCATCTCTCTCTAAGAAAGCTCTCACCTCTTTCCAAACAGCCTTTGTTTTTAGAGTAGTCCAGGGGAGTTCCGGCCATTTTGGCCGTCGATCCTCCCCCACCCCTTTGTTCAGTTTGCTTTTATTTGGTTTTTTTAGTTTTCTTCCTGTAGTTTTGTTTAGTTTTCTCAGCCTCTTGTTTTGGAGCCTCAGTGCCTTTCTTCAATGGGGATTTAGTTACGTTATGGGGGTTGCTCCTCTGATGCTTATTGTGATGCTGCTAGAAGCAGTTTGGCTGGCAAGATTGGAAGTTCAGCACTGATGAGGTCATCTCTTCAGTCAGGAATTCGCATGCAAGGTCTTGGATGTGCCAAACGTTTTTCCGATCCGTCCGGCATGGTCCAGGTTTCTGTTCTAAGCTAATGTTTGCTGAAAATCTCTCGTTTATCTGGTTTGCAAGAGTTTGAAACTGGAGACTTTAAGTGTATGTACAGGTTTTCACTTCTGCCAAGCTTCTCTCCTTCTAAAGGACGCTAAAGTGATGCCAGTGAAGGAGGCTTTCAAGTCAACTGCTGCTGAAATTGCTAATCGGATCTTACCCGTTCAGCCTAGAGTTCCATATTTATTAGGTTTAAGCCCTCTTTCCCTGTACTTGAGTTAGGTGAGAGTAGTTTGTAGCTATTTCTTTTATTGTCTTGGGCCTCATAAACATATTTCACCTGATGAAACACCTTTTCTGGTAAAAAAAAAAAAAGTCTACAGATCCAGTCACTTCAGTTTTTGAGTAGTGTTCTAAACTTCTAATAAGAACGCACCCAGCCGTGCTATCTTTGTGTTTTCCTTTTCTGAGGCACACGCAAAGTCTCCTCTTTCTGCTCGTGTCTTCCAGCTTGTACGCTTAATGGCTTGTTCAATTTATTTCTGATAAAAAAAAAAATCTTTCATTAATTAGCCACACCATCCATGATCAGCAGGCAATAGTTTGAGAAATGCTTGCAGTTTGCAACTACAATATTAGATTTCAACCCCTAAAAAACCCAAGAAAACCCCAGATCCGACAATGTATTGGAGACCGCCCAGAAGAGACAAGACTGGTAATTTTTGCTCTAGTAGAGCTTTTCTTTTTTTTTTTTTATTTTAGAATCGGTAGCCTCGGCTAGTGATAAAACATCCTTCCAACATTAACAGCAAGTAATCTTAATAGTTCTTTAAGCCACTATCATCAAACACATTTTGCCAGGGAAGTTGATTTATGAAGATGCCACCACCGGAAATTGCATGACCACTTAACCCTCAAAAATCGACAAGCAAGGCATAATAATGCGTCTGCTAACCCATCATCCCATGCTTAACGAACAAACTCAACTCATTACCCAATACCAGCAGAAACCCCGCAACATTAATCACAGTCAAAGTTCTCCAACAAAAAATAAATAAATAATTCCTCTATCCCATATTTATGGAGTGATTTTTAATTGCACACATGGAGTTGGGGTTAGTATAGGTACGGCAGAGCAGTGCCTGCAAATTAACCACCCACATTTAAGAGGCGGAGGCCTAACAATTTCACGAGGAATATTTATTTACATCCGCCGACCAACAGTTATCATTGCCCTGGGCCCGTGGCTGTCAAACCAAACTGTTCACCATTTACAATAAGCTTGCTTAAGCCTTGGTCGTCAACAATCTGGCGGTCACCTCCTTAATTGGTCCCTTGTAAAGAAGGGATGCCTTAGTGCTTCCCGAGCAGTTAGCCTATCTGAGGGATCATATCTAAGCAATCCTTGCAAGAGATGAATCAGATCTCCAGCCGAGTGATCAACATGCTGCATTACTAGATTCTGCAATAACGCGGGTGGGGAAAAAAGTTAATAGAACATACAACACTAACCCTTAAAGGAATTATTCAATTCAAAACAATACTGACCTGAAGGCGAGGCAACTTCGTAACAGCTTTAATACTTTCCCTTGAAGTAGCACCTTCAGGCCAGTCCAGTCTACCCCTTCTGATATATTTCTCTGCATGCCGACTGACCAAAACACAAAAAAGATAATATTAAGCAAAAGAGAACAATGAGATGTGAGGCATCCCTGAGAAAGTTGAAGATAATATGCATACTCGACTCTCTTCAGCATATGCTGAGGCAGGGGCCCAAGGACCCTTTCCATCATTGCTAGGTGCTCCAGATTCTCATGGGTTTGAAATAAAGCCTCGCCCTGTAAATCAGTTGCAAAGTTGTACATTGTTAATATCAACACAACATACAATTCGCAGCAGTAGGATATAAAAACAGTTCAAAAATTACTTGAAAGCAGAAAAGCCAAATTAAGATTCGTACAGTGCATAATTCCACTAAGATGCAACCAACGCTCCATGTATCACAAGGATAACTCCACCCAAGTCCTAAAAGAATCTCAAGAAGATTATCTTCTGCCAAATCATTTTACTAAAATAAAAATAAAAACAAAGACCTGAACACAGCATCAAGCACTTACCCAGAATAACTTCTGGAGCACGGTAATGTCGTGTGGATACAATGTAGTTCTGATCTTGGCGCTCATAAGTAGTACTACCAAAATCAATCACCTTAATAGCACTCGACTTTGGGACTCTCTTAACGTAGGAGCCTTCCTTTGGTGATCGGGACAAACCCTGCAGACCCCAGGATAACATGAATATTCTACTCTTATGAAAGTCGCACAAACCAAATTCAAAGTAATTTATTGACCAAAAAAAAACTGCAAGAATTAAAATAAACAAACATTAAGACACAAATAAGGGTATTACCTTGTAATCAGGAACTTTCACATAATCTGGAGAAACTAGAAGAATGTTCTCAGGTTTCAAGTCAGTATGAATCAGACGCAAGTCATGCATAACTGCAAAATTCAACAAACACCAACAACATAAGTCATATGGATACCAATATAACTGTAACAGCCCTCCACCAAACCTATTAAATTAACATAATTATTAACAAATAAATTTCTGAACCATTTAAATTTAGTTGGAAGAAACAGATGAGACAGGTTGCTTCTCAATAAGAAAACTGTATTTTCTGTGTGTGAAAAAAGCACGTCTCATAATCATGTATAAAAATCATACCATAGAACCCTCAATTAAAATGTTAACAAGGAAAAAAGAAAAATGCAATGAGTCATGGGAAGAAACTAGCTTAAGTAATTACTACACACATGCTACACATTCCAACAGTTGTCCTCCAATCTCACGGACAAGATCAATGGGAAATGAGCGATAATTGTTTTTGCGAAGAAAATCGTATAAGCTTGGTCCAAGCTTCTCAAAAACCTGTTGAAACCATTTACATCCACCCACAAGTCTTAATCCCCAAATTATTTATGAATTGGGGAAATTAATCCATCACAAGTCAATCATATACTTACAATACAGATATGGTTACGATAGTCAAACCAGTTCCGTATTTGCACACAACTGCAAGGAATAAACCCATTTAACCACTGACATAGCATTTAAGAAAACTTGTTACATTGCCTGCAATTGCCAATAAGACAAGTAGAGATCTGTTAAGAGAACTCACCGATTTCCACCTTTATCATGTTTACCAAGCTGTTGCAGCACTTCAATCTCTATCATAGCTGCTTCACGATACTTCTTAATCCCACGGACTATTTTGATTGCAACCATCTCCTTTCTTTCTTTGTCCCAGCATTCCAAAACCTGACCAAAGGTGCCTATACAAGCAGCAAACAGTCCAGGGAAATATGATGTCATATGAATGAACTGTAAACCCAATAACAATGAAAAATTAAACTCCACAACTAGACATACCTTCACCCATCTTGCTGTGTATCTTATCTGCATAAATGGGACAAAATGGAAAGAAAACAAATTTAGTCAGTTTGTAATGAGCACCAAGCATCAGCAAAACTACTCAACTACTAGGGCAGAATAGTTTTTATAAGGGAAAAACAAGTCCTAATGTATGGATTTTTAAAAAGTTCCTGAGAACCAGTAGCAAAAAAATAAGCAGCAGTGTCACCCAATGCAGTAAAAAATCAAGATGGGACATCAAAATAATTTTTGTAAACCAGTAGTAAGGAGAACTTCCACATGAATAACATTAAATGCTATGTTCAACATTGATTTATTACAAAAACCTATTAACTGTTTAAAAAGGTAAAGATAGAAAAGTGTAATTACAGCGAGAAGTTAAATTTTCTCCAATCGCAAACATGTAATGGCCATCCTTGTCATCTTCCCGCCATGGGGGAGAACCATTTGGAGCCACTCCCTTTACAAATAGAGAACTAGAGGTAGAATGGTCTGAGGTTGCTCCAGAAGATGCATAGCTTGTTACATTCCCAACCTCTTGTCCACAAAATAATCCTACCTGAGCCTACACACAGCCACCCATTTATGTACCACTCAAGAAATTAAACGAAAACTTCTAACCTGATACCATCATTCCCTTGGGAATGCCCTTCACTAGGTGCCAAAAACTCATTCATTAGAGAGAACAAACAAGTTTCAGTTATCAAAATACCACCAGATAATATTTGCAGCACACAAGAAAATTAGATAATACCATGCACCAATGAGGCATCCCTTAAAACATATTTGCATACACGTACACAGCAAATTAATGTAAATCTAATGCAAGATTTCTATGCAGGTCTAACCATAGACGGTCAAATTTCCAAATATTTCATGGAATAACACATACAGAAAGATTTATTGGCAAAACTCTTGAATAAAATTCTCCGCAATATTATTAACTTAAAAAGATAATTCTAAAACGCACGTCACGAAAACCTAGAACAACATAGGCATGCATATATGCAGATCTGTTATCCTAGAAGCCAAATACAGGTTACGAACAGAACAGAGCAAAACCTAAGATAAATAAATTTTCACCAAAAGAGAGGCCCAAACACAATGAAGGCTTCAGATCTGCGCGAAGAAAAACAAATTTATGCAACTATGAAACGTAACTAAGTGGAAAACCAACAATAACCATAACCATTCCATTTGTAAACCGAGACAAATTTGGTGAGATCTGCAAAATCGAAAACAAAAACAACGCAAATAAAGAAGAAAGCTAGGATCGAAAGAACAAAAGCTACTACCTTAGGAACCTGAGGAACGTCCCAGCCCAAACGAGTCCTTTTCCTGGGTCGCCGATCCAGGTGCGTAAGGGGAAACTCGGTTATGCGCTCCATCTCCATGATCGAAAGCAAATCGAAGTGAACCACACAGGAATCGAGGAAAAAAAATGGAAAACAAGGGAAACAAACAACCAGACAGAAAGAGATGAGGCTATCGTTGGATGAAGGCCGCATACAGCTAACCCTAATTTTAACCTGCAACGATGTGAGTGCGAGGCGGTTGAGACCAATTTGTGCCGTCCACGTGTTTTGATCTTAGCTGTGCGTATGACCGCGACACGTGTTTAGTAGCTTTGGAGAAATTATATAACTTTCAATGGTTTTGTTTATTTGTTTGTTTAACTGCAGTTATATTAATTATGATTCAGTTAGCGTTTGAGCTCGACACCAACCTGATTAAAACTCAGGATAGTTTTGGGTAGTATGTTTTTAAATTTAGAATAAATTAAAATTTAAAAATTTAATTTAAATTTTATATATTAAATATTTAATTAAATATAATATATATATTTTTAATAAAATTTATAAATTTTTATAAATTTTATTTTATATAAAATAAAATTTATAAAAATTTATAAAATTATTAAAATTTTAAAATGTAAATTATTAAAAAAATTATGTAGATTTTTAATTAAAATATATAAAATTAAATAAATTTAAATATTTTTTAAATAATAAAAATTAAAGTTAGAATAATTTTAAAAATATTAATTAAAATTGATTTTAAATAATTTTATCAAATATTCTACCTGTATATCACACTTCAATTCACTTTGAAAAAAATTCACTTCTTTTTAGTGTAAATTTAATTTATATAAAAATATGTTTAATATTATTAAAATAAATTTAATATTTAAATTTATTTTAATAATATTAAAATTATTTTAATATAAAATTAAATTTATATTAAATGTTCCTTAAAAAAAAATAGAATATGGGTATTTTAACCTATTTGATGGTTAATTCATAATTTTTATGCAGAGCCTAAGAAAAAAAAAATTTACTTTTTGTTTTTTCATGGGATTTTTTTTTTTTTTTTTTTGGGGAGGGTTATAGTTGGGCTTTTGCTTGGTGGATCGAGAAAAGAGATTATGGACTGTTAGCTCATATTGCAACCTGCCCTTGGTGTGGTGCAAAGGCCCACCTATATTATATTTTTCCCTGCTGCTGGACATGGATGCCAATTGGCAGCTCATCTACCTATATGAGGTTTAACTGTTCAGCATTGAATTGTGCAAGGTCTCATCGAATCAAATTCAAAAATGGCAGCTGTTGACTTGGACTAGTTTTTTTTTTTTTTTTTTTTTTTTTTAATTTGGTTGTTTTAGCTAAATATGGAGAAAAATTGGCAATGAGACGAGTCAAAGATAGAGACCGCCCCTTCCGTTTGCGATCGAGGTTGGGATGGGGGCTTTTTTGATGGAGTATGGGTTAGGGCAGATTTTTCTATGAGAATTTTTTCTAAAATTTTTTATTTTAATTTATTAATATATAATATAAATCTATTTATTAAAAAATAAAATATAATTAAAATATAAATTTTAAATATTATTTTAATAATATATTTATATATTTTTATTAAAATTATAATATTTAAATATATAAAAATAAATTATTTTTTAATAAAACATAATAATATATTATTATGCTGAGCGGAGAGAAAGTCTCCACATCTTCATTGCATACAAATTGAAATTAGGACAAAATTAAAAAGAAAAATTTGATCAAATTTAAAGCAGGTCAAATAGAGGTGCCGGGTCACCCAAACAACTCACAAATTTTATTGAAGTTGTAGTTTTTTTTCCAATAAAATACCCTTTTCCTTCCCTCTACATATACCCGCATTTGTATTTTATCACAGGTGTGAGCTAGAGGCTTCAGCACACAAAAGCTGCCTTCTCTTTTTCTTTAAAAAAAAGTTAAAAGGGAAGGAAGAAGAAAAGCTATCACGATTAATTCTTCGGTGAGTGGATATGCTAAACATCATTCACTTGTTAGATCAACGGTATGTGTCAATCCTTCCCTTCCTCGTCTTCGTGTATTTCCTCATAAAATGGCTCACTTCTCCTCTAGTAGCCCACAAAAAGCCGCCGCCCACCCCACCGAATCTCCCAGTTCTTGGAAACCTCCACCAAATTGGACTTTACCCTCATCGCTCCCTCGTGCCACTGGCTCAGCGTTATGGCCCTCTTATGTTGCTTCATTTTGGCAGCAAGCCTGTGGTTATTGTCTCATCCACGGAGTCAGCCCGCGAGATCATGAAGACCCATGATCTTGTTTTCTCAAGCAGACCCAAGCTAAGTGTCGCTGAGAAGCTTCTTTACAATCTCAAGGATGTGGCTGTAGCTCCATATGGCGAGCATTGGAGAAAGATGAGAAGCATTTGTGTACTCCAACTCCTGAGCAACAGAAGAGTTCAGTCTTTTCGGGCTGTGAGAGAAGAAGAGGTAGAATTCTTGATGGAGAAGATCCAGCAGAATTCTTCGTTGTCTTTGCCTGTGAATATGAGCGAAATGTTTTCTTCCCTGACAAACGATGTGATATGCAGGGTAGCTTTTGGGAAGAAGTACAATAATGGTGAAGATGGTAAAAAGTTTACCAAGCTAATGGATGATTTGATGAGGTTATTGGGAAGCTCATTAAATATTGGGGAATTCATTCCTTGGCTTGGGTGGGTTAATTGGGTCAATGGTTTTAATGCCAAAATTGATAGAACGGCTAAAGATTTTGATGAAGTTATAGATGGGATCCTTGAAGAGCATATGATGAATAATCAGGAGGATAAAACTCATAGAAATGGAAAAGAAGATCCAAACAAGGACTTGGTGCATATTCTGCTTGAGCTTCAAAAGGAAAACGCATCCGAGTTTTCACTTGACAGAGAACGTATCAAGGCTCTCATTTTGGTATGTACCCCTCTTTCTCTGGGACTGATCATCTGGCAACCACTTCCTTTCTTTTTTTCATATTTTGTTATTCTTCACTTTTTAACACAAGAAAATTTTTTTTCTTTTAATTGAATTAATAAAAAGTAAAATTTATATTTAAATTAGCATGCTCTTACGAAATATTTTCCTTTTTTTAATTTTTAAAGGATATGTTTCTTGGCGGGTCTGATACCTCTTCTACAGTCCTAGAATGGACGATGACAGAGCTGTTAAGACATCCTAGAATCATGAAGGAACTACAGAATGAGATCAGGAGAATTACTCATGAAAAATCCAAAGTAACAGAAGATGATTTGAATGAAATGCATTACCTCAAATTGGTGATTAAAGAGGCTCTTCGCTTGCATCCGCCTTTTCCATTGCTAGCCCCAAGAGAATCAATCCAAGATGCCAAAATAATGGGCTATGATATTGCTGCTGGAACTATGGTTCTAATCAATGCTTGGGGCCTGGCAAGAGACCCCAACACTTGGACCAAGCCTGAAGAGTTCTGGCCTGAGAGGTTCTTGAATAATCCTGTAGATTTCAAAGGCCACCACTTGGAGTTCATCCCATTTGGAGCTGGTAGGAGAGGTTGTCCAGGAATGCCATTTGCCACGGCACTTGTGGAGCTTGCGTTGGCGAATTTGGTGAAGAATTTCGAGTGGTCATTGCCTGGTGGGGCAAAGGGGGACGACTTGGACATAGCTGAATCTATTGGTATTACCACTCGTAGGAACAATCCTCTTATTACGATTGCTACATCTATCTCTCATTAGCACTCTCCATCTCATTTGGAAAATTCTTAGTTAAATATGTATGAATATATATTATTATGAATCTAAAATAATCTAAAATATAATAATATAATAAGACCGCTTATTTTATGTAGAAATCTATCATATTTGATCACATGAACTCTCCATATTTTCAATTGCTTATAATTAAATTATGAAATTATTTTAATTTGATTAATTTAACTTTATTATTAACGATATTAATTGCTTAATATTCAATTATTACAAGAAACATATCAATTTAAACGTTATTCTATCAATGATGAGAACATATATTTTAATATTTTGTAATGCACTCGTTAAAAATTAAATAATATTAAAAAAAAATTCATGCTTTTGATATTCCTAATATTTTCATATCACATCAAATTTTTGTCGTTTCCACCTAGACTCTCGGCATGGATTGGAGCCTCTTTGTTGCCGTCGTGCGGTGGGTTCCAGCGTCGACGAAAGGCAGCGACATTCCTCCGTCATTACTCCTCTCTGTTTCTTCTTCACGAAGGCTATGTTTGGGAAGTTGAGTAGGAAGAAAAGAAAGTAAAACGGAGGAAATAAGAAAGGAAAGTAAAAATAATGAAATTTTTTTTTGTTTGAATATTAGAGCGAAAAATAAAAGGAAAAAATAGTTTTTTAAATAATAAAATATTTATTTTATTTTTTTATTTAAAATTAAAATAAATAATTATAAAAATAAAAAAAATTTATTTATTTATTTTTTACCTAATTTCTTTTTAAAAATAGAGAGAAAATAAACAATAATAATCTATTGTTATTTTCTATCGTTATTTTTTATTCCTCTCAAATTTCCCTCTTCCCAAATAAAAGAAAAGTGAAAATATTTATATTTTTCTTTATAATTTTTTATCCCTTTATTTTCCCTTAATCCAAACATAGCATAATGATCAAATTTGAATTCTCTAGCGATCTTATCACAATATTTAATATTCATTAATATTTATATATGATATCTATAATTTTATATATCTATTTACAATTTATAACATAGTTATCTATAATCTTATAGATTACCATATTTATTTATAATTTTATAATATATATATATAAAAGTAAAAAAAAAAAGATGGTAATAATAAAATGGATAAAAGTATCTTTAATTATTTATATTATTTATATTTACATTATTTAAATTAATTTAAAAGTTTAATTAATTTTTGAGTTTATATAATTTAAAATTTTTAATTTTACTTGTATTATAACTTTAACTAAAATTTTATAAAAAAAACTAAATAAAATATTAAAAAATAAAGAAATATTTTTTAATTAATTTAATTTTTAATAAATTTTATATAAATAAAATAATCATAAATTATAAAATATTAAATAAAAAATCCTAAATTAATACGTTCATTCTTAATACTATTTTAAAAGCAACATAATACGTGCAGTGGAACTATACCACAAACTTTGGAAGGACCATATTAAAATATTTTCATGATTATGAATAATAGCAAATTTTTTTATAAAAATTACAATAAAATATTTTATTATTATGTAATTTATTATTGTTGCTTTAAATTTGTAATTTGTCTTATTAATAGAAATTTAACTTTCTAATTTTATTTATTAATTAAACTTAATTTCAAAATAAATTTATAAATAATTTAATTTATGTTAAAGTTATAGTGAAATTAATTGAAGGTTATACTCAACTCAACTCAACTAAATTTTTATCCCAAAAATTTATTGGGGTCAACTATATGGATTCTTTTTCTCCACTCTATTTAAATCATCAGAAATGTGTAATGTTTGTAGATCATGTTGTACTACTCCCCTTCAAATCAGTTTAGGTCTACCTCTTCTTTTCTTTTTATCTTCTAACCCAATGTGCTTTCTTGTCTAACTGGAGTCTCCGTATGTCTACGCTTCATATGACCAAAGCACCTCAATCTCCCTTCTCTCAACTTATTCTCAATTGATACTACTCCTACATTTTCTATAATACTCTCATTACAGACTTTATATAATCTAATATGGCCACTCATCTACTTAAACATTCTCATTTCCGCAACTCTCATCTTATACACATACGGCTCTTCTATTGCCCAACACTTACTACCATATAACATGGCCGGTCGTATAGCTATACGGTAAAATTTTCCTATCGAGAATCTTGCCATCACATGAAACTCCCGTGGCACATCTCTAATTCAACTATCCTGCTTTAATTCTATAACTAATTAATTTGTCACGACCCAACCTATAAGCCGGACCGGCACTAGGACCTGGGCCAGCCTAAAGCTCCCGAGGCACGTAGTAAGCCTAACTATTCATCAACCCAACTTTAAGGCCCATTTGGGCCCAATATCAAGAAATCAATCTGACAGAGTCCCGCCATAAAATGGACCTACCAATGGGGAGTTTTTGACTCACCCGACCTGTAAACACAGTAAATACTCAATTGGGGAGCTCAGCTCACCCTTCACATACTCATATCATCATAAAAACATATGGGAGCTCAGCTCCCTCATCCAGTCCATCAAACATGCATATCATTATACGTTTACAGATCCAACATGGTAATAATATTACAGACCAAAATCAAATAAATACTTCTAACACATGCGAAAATTCTAGGAGTAAATAAAATTACACAATATTGATAAACAACCTGCGAAGGAGAAAAGCAGGTTAACCACAATAAAATCCTCCTGTAGCCTGAAAAAAATTATTGAAAACAGGAGTGAGCATTCGACTCAGAGAGTAAAATATCAATTTTAACCATAATCTCTATAACTATCTAAAGCTAATGCATCCTGTAAAGTGAAATGTAACATTAGCAATAAATTCACATCATAACAGCAAAAAGGTAATTTGGAGCACTCACACACCCAGTAATATCAATCATAATATATGGGAGCTGATCCTCTATACAGCTCTCTTAAATCCAACCTGGTGCCAGCGAAGAACTCAAGCCGGACTTTTGTTTAATAAACCAAATCGGGGTCCCAGCGAAGAACTCAAGCCGTGTCTACCCCGAAGGATCGGGTCCCAGCGAAGATCTCAAGTTGTGTCTACCCGTCCTATCCATAGTCCACACCACATCACACGCACGCCAACGCACGCACACTGCTCCAAATTACCAGAACAACATACATGGCACTTTCACAGTTATGAATGTAACATAAATCGTGCCTAAAGTTTATCTACATAGATATATGCATATAAGTGATGCATGGGCATGCTTGAACATATAATAATAGTGAAATTACAATTAAAATTAATATTTTACTCACAGACTTGACAACGGTCAATGGGGCGGCTGGGCGGAGGAAGAAGGCTCTCCCGGCTCACCTGATAATTACATTACAATTATTTAATACAAATGACTCAATACAAATCAAGAAAAGACCAAATACGTCCTAAGTCGTGCCGAAAATCCGGCAGAATCTCCCCTATACCTAGGACCTACCCAACCTGCAAAAGGGCTCAAAACACACTTCTATATTCACAACCCATATATCCACAACTCAATCACATCACACAGCCCCTCTTGGGCCCATCAAATCAGTCATTCATCACAATATGTAAAATTTCAATTTAGTCCTTATAATTGATCATTTTTACAAAAACTACCCAAATAAGCTCTAAAAATTCTAAAACTTTGCCCCGCGGTCCTTAACAATATTACTAGGCTATTGCAAAAAGAATCATAATTTTCTGAGCTACCACGAATATTTTATGGATTTTTAATCCTATTTAAGCACTAGAAAATTATGAAAAAGCAAGGTTCCGGTTTACCTTTGCCGATTCTGACTCTGGGGACACGCTCGGGACGTCTGACAATGGGGGGTAGCCAAAACCTCGGTCTAATTCGAAGACTTTTCCAGAACAGTGCATTCGCCGGAAATTCACGCACTCGCCAATCGCCGAATTTCTGCGAATTGAGGATACCTACACGAAGCCCACAACACGGGGGTTAGTACATAAATTTTTCAGAATTTTCTAAGCTCATTTAATGCTCGGAAAAACACTGCGAAGTTCCGTGGGACCCACCGAAAAATGGTGTCGGAAAATTTTGAAATTTATATCTCCGCGAAGCTCTCGACGAGTGGAGCGCTCTGGTACTCTCGGTTTTCTCGTGGGGTTCACGGTTTGTGAGAAATCTAGCCCGAAAGTCAAAATGGGCTAAAACTTCCCGGGTAAAAATTGGATAAACCGCTCAATGGATTTCGGTGTTCTTAGTGTCTATGGAAAGCTCTCGACGAGTAGATGAGTTTAGACAAAAGACCCAGTCCGATTGGCGGCCAGATCGGCCGGATTTTGGCCGGGTAGTCGAACGGTCGCGCGTCGCTCCACTTCAGGCACCGTTTTCCGGCGTTCCAGGAGGCGGCCGGTAGGCTGGGACGGCTGGGGGTGGGCGCCGGCGAGTTGGGGTGGCAGGGGAGGCGGCGGCGCGGCAAGGGGAGGAGGGAGGAGAGAGAAAAAGAGAGAGAAAGGGAGGGAGGTCGGACGCGCGCGGGGAAGGGGAAAGAAGAAAAAGAAAAGGCCGGTCCAATTCGCCCGGTCCGATCCGGTCCGGTTTGATTCGGCCGATTCGATTCAGGATACAAAATTTTAAATTTTTACTCTGCCTCGGAACCGAAAACGAGGTTCAAAAATTCCGAAAAAATTCTAGAAAACTCAAAAAAATTCGTAGACTTCAAATATATTTTTAGTTTTGCCACGTAGTCTTTAAATTAATTTTTTAAAAATCATCTAAATTTATATTTTCGGAAAACCGAACCCGATTTTTAAAATCCGAAAAATCTCAAATAATTTCTTAAAATTTAAATAAAATTAAAATATCAATAATACTCATAAAATAATAAAATTTAAAATTTTTGGGGTGTTACATTCTTCCCCCCTTACAGAAAATTCATCCTCGAATTTTATACAAGGCAGAATAAAGTACAGGATTACACATTGAACAGATAAGGGTACTTGCTACGCATGTCCCTTTCTGACTCCCAGGTGCACTCTTCCACTGACTGGCTCCTCCACAAAACCTTAACCATAGGGATCTGTTTTGATCTTAGCTGTCTCACTTGATAGTCCACTATGGCTACAGGTTGCTCCTCAAATGTCAAATTCTCTTTTAGCTCTATTACATCTGGCTGTAGTACATGAGAAGGATCTGGAATGTATTTCCTGAGCATGGAGATGTGAAATACGAGATGAACGTGAGAAAGGTTGGGTGGTAGCTCCAACCGGTAGGCAACTGCTCCAACTCTATCAGTAACCTCAAAAGGTCCAATGTACCGAAGTGCCAACTTGCCCTTCTTTCCAAATCTCATCACTCCCTTCATCGGAGAAATCTTCAGAAATACATAGTCGCCTACTGCAAACTCCACATCCCTCCGTCTGGGGTCTGCATAACTCTTCTGCCTACTGAAAGCTGTTTTCAATCGTTCCCTAATTAAAGGAACTACCTCTGAAGTGTACTGCACTAGATCTACATTTTGAACCTTCGCTTCTCCTATTTCCGTCCAACACAGAGGAGACCTACACTTTCTTCCATATAATGCCTCATAGGGTGCCATCCCTATGCTGGAATGGTAACTGTTGTTGTAGGCAAACTCCACCAAAGCTAGCTGATCATCCCATTGACCTCCAAAATCCAAAACACTAATGCGAAGCATGTCTTTCAGTGTTTGGATTGTCCTTTTGGATTGTCCGTCTGTCTGAGGGTGGAAAGCCGTACTAAAGTTCAACTGTGTGCCAAGTGCCTCCTGCAACTTCGTCCAAAATCGAGAAGTGAACTGGGGCCCTCTGTCAGATATTATGGAAGCCGAAACTCCATGTAATCTGACTATTTCTCGAATGTAGAGTCGGGCATACTGTGCCACAGAATATGTAGTCTTCACAGGCAAGAAGTGAGCTGATTTGGTTAAATGGTCTACAATTATCCATATCGAATCATATCCTCGCGTGGTACGAGGCAACCCAGTAACAAAACCCATAGTGATCATTTCTCACTTCCATTCTGGGATAGGAAGCTCTTGCAGCTTCCCTGACGGTCTCTGGTATTCAAACTTCACCTTCTGACAAGTCAAGCACTTGGACACAAAGTCTGCTATGTCTCTCTTCATGCCATTCCACCAGTAGCTATCTTTCACATCATGGTACATCTTGGTGGAACCTGGGTGGACATTGTACAGGGTATAGTGTGCCTCTTGCATGATTTCATTTCTGAGATTGTCCACATCGGGCACACATATCCTAGAACCTTGCATAAGGGCGCCATCATTGGCAAACCCGAACTCACCACCTTCACCTTGCTGTACTCTTTCTATGATCTTCGTCAATTGTTGATCTCTGTGCTGGGAAACTCTAACTCTGTCTCGCAAGTCTGGCCTCACTGAAAAATGAGCCAACAATACCCCCTCATCTGAAAGATCTAGGATTAAACCTTGATCCATTAACTCATGTACTTCCCGAATCAACGGTCTCTTCTCCACTGATATGTGCGCCAAATTGCCAGAAGATTTCCTGCTCAAAGCATCTGCCACTACATTGGCCTTCCCAGGGTGGTACTGGATGGTGCAATCATAGTCTTTCAGAAGCTCCATCCATCTCCTCTGTCTCAAGTTTAAATCCCTCTGTTGAAAGATGTACTTCAAACTCTTGTGGTCGGTGTATATCTCGCACACTTCACCATACAGGTAGTGTCTCTAGATTTTTAGTGCAAAGACTATAGCCGCTATTTCCAAATCATGGGTGGGGTAGTTCTGTTCATGCCTCTTCAGCTGTCTTGAAGCATAAGCCACTACTTTTCCATTCTGCATCAAACACACCCTAGGCCAACTCTGGAGGCGTCACAGTACACGGTGTATCCTTCACCACTCATGGGTAGTGTCAACACAGGGGCGGTGGTTAGACACTCCTTAAGCTTCTGGAAACTCATCTCACAGTCATCTGTCCAAATGAATGGAACATTCTTCTGAGTTAACTTAGTTAGGGGAGCCGCTATCCTGGAGAAATCTTGCACAAAATGCCTATAGTAGCCAGCTAGACCCAGAAAACTTCGCACCTCAGTGACTGTTGTAGGCCTAAGCCAATCAGTTACAGCTTCAATTTTCTTGGGATCCACTTGAATGCCGTCACTAGAAACCACGTGTCCCAAGAATGAGATGCTTTCTAGCCAAAATTCACATTTTGAAAATTTGGCATATAGCTGGTGCTCCCTCAAAGTCTACAACACCATTCTCAAGTGCCACACGTGTTCCTCCTCGGTCTGAGAGTATACCAAAATGTCATCTATGAATACGATGACAAAACGGTCTAAAAATGACTTGAACACCCGGTTCATCAAGTCCATAAAGGCTGCTGATGCATTAGTGAGTCTAAAAGACATCACCAAGAACTCATAATGACCATATCTTGTCCTGAATGCCATTTTGGACACGTCCTCATTCCTGATTCTCAACTGATGGTAGCCTGATCGCAGGTCTATCTTGGAAAAGAATCTAGCCCCTTGAAGCTGATCAAACAGATCGTCGATCCAAGGAAGTGGATACTTGTTCTTCACAATCACCTTGTTCAGCTGTCTATAGTCAATGCACAACCTCAATGACCCATCCTTCTTTCTCACAAATAGAACAGGAGCACCCTAGGGTGAAGTGCTCGGACATATGAAAACTTTGTCCAACAGCTCCTGTAGTTGCTCCTTTAACTCTTTCAATTCTGCTGGGGCCATCCAGTAAGGTGGCATTGATATGGGGTTTGTACCCGGAACAACATCAATGCAGAACTCTATTCTCCTTTCTGGTGGCAACCCTGGAAGCTCTTCAGGGAAGACATCCATCAATTCTCTGACAACAGGAACATTTTTCATGTTGACACCTTCTACAGATGTATCTCTCACCAATGCCAAATACCCTTGGCATCCACGCCTCAACATTTTTCTAGCACTAATTGTTGACACCAAGTTATATGGAGCCACGCTCCTATCACCATCGAAGCTAAACTCTTCCACACTGGGTATGTGGATATACACCTTTTTGTTCCTGCAGTCTAAAGTGGCACAATGAGTTGCCAACCAATCCATCCCCAAGATTACATCGAAATCCATTACTGGTAGAGGAACCAAGTCTGCTGGGAGAATCTTTCCATCCACTACTACTGGGCTACCCGGAAAAACCATGTCTACATCTATGTTGTCACTAAGTGGGGTAGCTACCGACAAAGGACATTCCAAGGTTGTAGGGTTTCTACCCAACCTCATGGCAAACACAGGGGAGACAAATGAGTGTGTAGCACCCGGATCTATCAAAACACGAGCCTCATAGGAACAGACTAGTAGAATACCTGCCACAACTGCATTGGGAGCCTGAGCATCCTGGTGGGTCAAAGTGAAAACCCGAACTTGACCCCTACCCTGAGTGGTTGAACCCTGATATTGGCTTCTACCACCTGATCTGCCTCCAAATCCACGTCCCCCTTGTCCTCGGCCCTGTTGGTCACTGAACTGACTGCCTGCCATGCTGGAAGCACCCGGATACAACTGGCGAGGAACATTTGCAACAGAACCTTGTGACCCCATCTGTGGCTCACTGAACACGGGGCATTCCCTAGCAAAGTGACCTAGTTGGCCACACCTGAAACATACTCCTGAACCCATCATACAAGGTCCTGAATGTCCTCTTCCACACTGTGCACAAGGTGCCAAGGAGAATCCTGAACCAGACCCAGAACTGCTGTACCCCGAACTGTGACCACTGCTGGATCCGTACCTTGGTTTGAACCCTCGGGATTTGTGTCTAAAACCACTCTTCTTGTTCCTACTTCTTCCTCTGAAATTACTCTGGCCACCACTATCTGGAGCACCCATATGGGGAACACCTGAAGAACCCTCTGCTCTGTTTTTCTTTGCTCTTCCGTTGTCATCCGCAGCGTAGCTAATCTCTATCTGTCTGGCTCGATCAACTACCACATTAAACGACTGATCTGACATCATGGCCAGGTTTGCATACCTCCTGTCCACCCCTTTAGGAACCTCTTCACCTTCATAGTTTTTGTAGCAACTGCTGTAGGGGCATACCTACTCAACTCAAGAAATTCTGTAGCATATTCATCTACAGACCTGCCATTCTGTCGTAAGGCCTCAAAGGCCCACTGCTTTTGGTCTCTGAAGCTTTCTGGCACAAAGCGATTAATGAACAGTTCCACAAACTGAGTCCATGACAAACCCTCCATCCGAGGTGATATGTAGTCATTCATCCATTGTCTAGGCATAGGCCCCATGACATGCTGCATACACTCTATAAGTCTTCTGTCAGTCAACTGTAATTCTATTCCTGCCTGTCTGCAGGAATCCAAAAACCGATACGCTTCGTCTGACACATCATAAGTACCAGGCACCAACTTCTTAAAATTTATGATCTGTTTGTAAGGTTCCCCTCTTGGTGCGATGGACTGCTGCTGCTGTGGAGGGTGGACCATATATTGCGCCATCATATCGATGGTTCTCTGCAACCCAGCTAGAGTAGCTGCCCGTCCATGGGACCCTGTGCCATGAAAAACTGATCCTGAACTGTAGGCAGCTGCTCTTCTACTTGAGCAGCTCTAGGCCTCCTACCCCGCCTCCTCGGGGCAGGCATCTCATCCTGTGCTGACACCTCGTCAGGCACATCTGGTTCTGGTGCAGTGGCAGCTCTCCTGCTTCTACGCATTTTCCTGAAATTCAACAGCATTAGCCCATAAAATTCAAATCAGTATGTTACACAGCTCTATAGACTCATATTTATACATAATTATATGAAGCAGAAACTAGAAGCAAAGATGACAATGCAAGACGAATGTGGACCCTATTTTCCGCATGTGACTCCTAGTAGACTCTTTCCAACACTTTAGACAATCAATCCCTAAGAATCTGGAGCCTAAGCTCTGATACCACATTTGTCACGACCCAACCTATGGGCCGGATCGACACTAGGACTTGGGCCAGCCTAAAGCCCCCGAGGCCCGTAGTAAGCCTAACTATTCATCAGCCCAACTCTAAGGCCCATTTGGGCCCAATATCAAGAAATCAACCGGACAGAGTCCGGCCATAAAATGGACCTACCAACGGGGAGTTTTTGACTCACCCTACCTGTAAACACAGTAAATACTCAATTGGGGAGCTCAGCTCACCCTCCACATACTCATATCATCATAAAAACATATGGGAGCTCAGCTCCCTCATCCAGTCCATCAAACATGCATATCATTATACGTTTACAGGTCCAATATGGTAATAATATTATAGACCAAAATCAAATAAATACTTCTAACACATGCGAAAATTCTAGGAGTAAATAAAATTACACAATATTGATAAACAACCTGCGAAGGAGAAAAGCAGGTTAACCACAATAAAATCCTCCTGTAGCCTGAAAAAAATTATTGAACAGGAGTGAGCGTTCGACTCAGAGAGTAAAATATCAATTTTAACCATAATCTCTATAACTATCTAAAGCTAATGCATCCTGTAAAGTGAAATTCAACATCAGCAATAAATTCACATCATAACAGCAAAAAGGTAATTTGAAGCACTCACACACCCAGTAATATCAATCATAATATATGGGAGCTGATCCCCTATACAGCTCTCTTAAATCCAACACAGTGCGTGAAGAACTCAAGCCGGACTTTCGCTTAATAAACCAAATCGGGGTCCCAGCGAAGAACTCAAGCCGTGTCTACCCCGAAGGACCGGGTCCCAGCAAAGATCTCAAGCCGTGTCTACCCGTCCTATCCATAGTCCACACCACATCACACGCACGCCAACGCACGCACACTGCTCCAAATTACCATAACAACATACATGGCACTTTTACAGTTATGAATGCAACATAAATCGTGCCTAAAGTTTATCTACATAGATATATGCATATAAGTGATGCATGGGCATGCGTGAACATATAATAATAGTGAAATTACAATTAAAATTAATATTTTACTCACAGACTTGACAACGGTCACTTTGGTAAGCGGAGGAAGAAGGTCATTCCGCTCACTGACAATTACATTACAATTATTTAATACAAATGACTCAATACAAATTAAGAAAAGACCAAATACGTCCTAAGTCGTGCCGAAAATCCGGCAGAGTCTCCCATATACCTAGGACCTACCCAACCTGCAAAAGGGCTCAAAACACACTTCTATATTCACAACCCATATATCCACAACTCAATCACATCACACAGCCCCTCCTGGGCCCATCAAATCAGTCATCCATCACAATATGTAAAATTTCAATTTAGTCCTTATAATTTATCATTTTTGCAAAAACTACCCAAATAAGCTCTAAAAATTCTAAAACTTTGCCCCGCGGTCCTTAACAATATTACTAGGCTATTGCAAAAAGAATCATAATTTTCTGAGCTACCACGAATATTTTATGGATTTTTAATCCTATTTAAGCACTAGAAAATTACGAAAAAGTAAGGTTCGGGTTTACCTTTGCCGATTCCGACTCTGGGGACGCGCTCGGGACGTCTGACAATGTGGGGGTAGCCAAAACCTCGGTCCAATTCAGAGACTTTTCCGGTAACGGGTCTGTCTGGCCGGAAATTCACAGACCAAGTCAACTGTCGAATTTCCGCGAATTGAGGATACATACACGAAGCCCACAACACGGGGGTTAGTACATAAATTTTTCAGAATTTTATAAGCTCATTTAATGCTCAGAAAAACACTGCGAAGTTCCGTGGGACCCACCGAAAAATAGTGTCGGAAAATTTTGAAATTTATATCCTCGCGAAGCTCTCGACGAGTGGAGCGCTCTGGTACTCTCGGTTTTCTCTTGGGGTTCACGGTTTGCGAGAAATCTAGCCCAAAAGTCAAAATGGGCTAAAACTTCCCGGGCAAAAATTGGATAAACCGCTCGATGGATTTCGTTGTTCTTGGTGTCTATAGAAAGCTCTCGACGAGTAGATGAGTTTAGACACAAGACCCAGTCCGATTGGCGGCCGGATCGGTCGAATTTTGGCCGGGAAGTCGAACGGTCGCGCGAGCGCGTCGCTCCACTTCGGACGCCGTTTTCCGGCGTTCCAGGCGGCGGCCGGTGGGTTGGGATGGCTGGGGGTGGGCGCTGGCGAGCTGGCGCGGCAGGGGAGGCGGGAGGAGAGAGAAAAAGAGAGAGAAAGGGAGGGAGGTCGGACGCGCGCGGGGAAGGGGAAAGAAGAAAAAGAAAAGGCCGGTCCGATTGGACCGGTCCGATCCGGTCTGGTTCGATTCGGCGGTTCGATTCAGGATACAAAATTTTGAATTTTTACTCTGCCTCGGGACAGAAAATGAGGTCCAAAAATTCCGAAAAAATTTCAGAAAATTCAAAAAATTTCGTAGACTCCAAATATATTTTTAGTTTTGCCACGTGGTCTTTAAATTAATTTTTTAAAAATCATCTAAATTTATATTTTTGGAAAACCAAACCCGATTTTTAAAATCCGAAAAATCTCAAATAATTTCTTAAAATTTAAATAAAATTAAAATATCAATAATACTCATAAAATAATAAAATTTAAAATTTTTGGGGTGTTACATAATTTAAGGTTATATAATTACTAATTTGAGTTTTATTTTAAGTGTTAATTTACAATATTAGAAAATATTCTAATTTTTTAATTATAAATTATAAAAAATTAAAAAAAATTTGCCATGGCCCCCTCTAACCAACCTTAGGTTCCCCATTGATTGCTAATAATAATATAAAAGGATAGTTTAATTCTAAATTGAATAAATAAATAGTAGAATCAAATAAATAAAAGGAACAATTCAACTTTATTTAAATTAATAAACTAGGGCCCTAATGGAAAATATATATATTTTTTAAATATTAATCTATGTTTTTGGCTAAAACTTTAATTATGATCAAATTAAACTTTCAATTTTTGTTCAAGTTGAGTCTTGTTCGCAAGTGCAAAAGCGAATTTGAACTTCAATTATGATATATATTTGCTTTAACATTCTTCATGGCCACCACGGGCATGTTTCCTAAGTTGGCGAATTCATTATCAAATTTATTGGATTTTCCCACCTCCTGCTCCACTTGCACGTGCATTTATCCAAGGTGCGAGCTACTGGCTTCAGCAAACAAAGGCTACCTTTTCTTTTTCCTTCAGAAACAAAAAAAGAAGGGAGACAAACATTTAAACATCATTCAGTTGTTAGATCAACGGGTGACCCTGTTGCATTCTCTATGTATCAATCCTTGCTTCCTCGTGTTCGCACTTTTCCTCATCAAATGGCTCACTTCTTCCCCAGTAGCCCACAAAAACCCGCCGCCCACGCCTCCGAAACTCCCAGTTCTTGGAAACCTCCACCAACTTGGGCTTTACCCTCATCGCTCCCTCGTGCCACTGGCTCAGCGTTATGACCCTCTAATGCTGCTTCATTTTGGCAGCAATCCTCTAGTTATTGTTTCTTCCACAGAGTCAGCCCGCGAGATCTTGAAGAACCATGATCTTGTTTTCTCAAGCAGACCCAAGCTAAGTGTTTCTGAGAAGCTTCTTTACAATCTTAAGAGTGTGGCTGCAGCTCCGTATGGCGAGTATTGGAGAAAGATCAGAAGCATTTGTGTACTCCAACTCAGGAGCAACAAAAGAGTTCAATCTTTTCGGGTTATGAGAGAAGAAGAAGCAGCATTCTTGATGGAGAAGATCCAGCAGATTTCTTCGTCGTCTTTGCCAGTGAATTTGAGCGAAATGTTTTCTTCCCCGGCAAAACGATGTGATATGCAGGGTAGCTTATGGGAAGAAGTACAATAATGGTGAAGATGGTAAAAAGTTTACGAAGCCGATGGATGATTTGATAAGGTTATTGGGAAGCTCATTAAATGTTGGGGAATTCATTCCATGGCTTGCGTGGGTTAATTGGGTCAATGGTTTTAATGCTAAAATTGATAGAACCGCTAAATATTTTGATGAAGTTACAGATGGAATCCTTGAAGAGCATATGATGATGAAAAATCAGGAGTGAAAATGGAAAAGAAGATCCAAACAAGGATTTTGTGCATATTCTGCTTGAGCTTCAGAAGGACAATGCGTCCGAGTTTTCACTTGACCGAGAAAGTATCAAGGGTCTCATTTTGGTACGTACCCTTCTTTCTCTACCACTTATCATCTGGCAACCATTTCTTCCCTTCTTTTTTCTATATATTTTTATTCATCACTTTTAACAAAAGATTTTTTTTTAAAATTTATTGAGACAATTTGCAGTTTAAATTTATAATTTTACAGGAAAATTTATTTGACTCAATAACTGCAGTTAATTTTTAGTGATTAATTGTTAAAATATTAAAGATAGACAACTATATACACATCATAATTTTTAATTCGCCATAGCAGGCGTAGTTAAACTCGTGAGAGTTGGGAGATTTTGATCTTTGTTGAATAGTTTAAAGCCTATTTCATTTAACCGTGTTGTATGTAGTTAATAATTGATAGTTAGCGTTAGTCAATTTATATTAAATGTTTGATAGAATTTTATTTAGTTATTCTTTATAAGTATTTTAAATAATTAATAAAAATATATATTATATAAATTATTTTATTATTAAAATAAATATATAATTATTAATTTATTATTAAAATAGATAAAAATAAAGATTAAATAATATAAGAAAATATAAGCAAGGTAATATATATATATATATATATATATATATATATATATATATATATATATATATATATATATATATGAAAAAGTGATTTTCTTCTCTTAAAATAATAGCAACCGATTAAGAATAATTTTAATTTTAAAACTTTTTAAACGGCAGCAAATCAGCAAAATTTTACTAAATGAATTTGAACTAGTTATTAGGTATGAAATCCTCATCAGTTATTCTAAACCTCTAATCTAAACACTCTGGTAGTTTTTAATTTGCAATAACAGAAACAACTAAACTTTAAAACTAAAGAATGGTAAAATAAAAGCTTTAAAATTAAAGAAAGAATTTTAGAGAATATGAATCTTTTATTTATATCAATAATAATATATTTTTATGTAAATAATATATAAAAAATATAAAATATACATTAAAAAGTAATAAAACATAAAAATTAGTGAAAAATTATTATTTCATGTAATATTTATTATTAAAGAGAGTTAAAATTTATATTTAAATTAACATGCTCTTATTTAAAAAAAAAAAAAAATTAAAGGATGTATTTCTTGGCGGGTCTGATAAATCTTCCACAGTCTTAGAATGGACGATAACAGAGCTGATGAGACATCCTAAAATCATGAAGGAATTACAGAATGAAATCAAGAGAATTACTCATGAGAAAAACAGAAATAATCGAAGATAATTTGAATGAAGTGCATTACCTCAAATTGGTGATTAAAGAGGTTCTTCGCATTCATCCTTCCTTTCCATTACTATCCCCAAGAGAATCCCCAAATTGCCAAAATAATGGGCTATGACATTCCTGCTGGAACTATGATTCTAATCAATGTTTGGGGTCTAGCAAGAGGACCCAACACTTGGACCAAACCTGAAGAGTTCTGGCCTGAAAGGTTCTTGAACAATCCTGTAGATTTCAAAGGCCTTGGAGTTCATTCCATTTGGAGCTGATAGGAGGGGTTGCCCTGGAATGTCATTTGCCATGGCAATTGTGGAGCTTACGTTGGCGAATCTGCTGAAAAATTTCGAGTGGTCATTGCCTGGTGGAGCTAAGGGGGAGGACTTGGACCTAGCTGAATCCATTGGTATAGCCGCCCGTAGGAACAATCTTATTACTGTTGCAAAACCTATCTCTCTCTAGCCTTCTTTATCTCATTTAGAGCATTAATATGTATTATCGTGAATCCAAAATATAAAGATATAACACAACAAGAAATTAAAAAAAAGGCTACGAAAATTACCGATTAAATATACTGAAATTTCATAGGTAATCAGTGATTACCGACGAATTACGGATGAAATTTTTTTGTCTACAAATGCTAGCGTAGGTAATTTTTACCGACGAAAAAAATGTTGTCTCTAAATTTACCGACGAAAAAAATATTGTCGCTAAATTTACTGACGAATTATTTCGTAAGTAAATTTAAATTTTTTTGTAGGTAATTTCGTAGGAGATTTTACTCTTATAAATTACCGACTATTTATCGACAAAATTTTTTATTGGTAATTACCGACGAAAATAAATTTTCGTAGCTAATTTTTATTTAATATTTTTTAATTTAGTCATTACTTTTTAATTTAATTTAATTTAATTTTTTATTTTTTAATTTAAATTAACTTTTAAATTTAATTTAATTTAAAATTTAATTTAATTTAATTTAAAATTTAATTTATAATTTAATTTAATTTAATTTAAAATTTTCAAATTAATTTTTTACTTTTATTTAATTTTTAATTTTGAAATTAATTATTAATTATTAATTATTTTAATTTATAATTTTTTAAGATTTAATTGACTTAAAAAAAATTACTAGTGGGCCCAACGTGGGCCCAACGTAGGCCCCATATATGTGACTATGTCACAGTTACTCTATTTTGGAAAGTAAATCTCCTTTTATAGACAAACTCATTACCCTTCAATCTATTTTTAAACGATGTGAGAATTTTACATTTTTTGTGATTTACCGACGAAATATATTTCGTATATATTTTTTTAAAATTTTATTTTCAATTTCTCCTTAATATTATCTACGAAAATCGTTTCGTTAGTAATTACCGACGAAAATAATTCTTAGCTAAAATTTTTTAAGTTTTTTAAAATTTTTTTTTTCTATTTTCTTTTTAATATTACCTACGAAAAGAGTATTTCGTTGGTAATTACCGATGAAATACTTTTCGTAGGTAAATTATTTTAATTTTTTAGAATTTTTTCTCTATTTTCTCTAAAATATTACCTATGAAAAGCTTTTCGTTGGTAATTACCGATAACAAATTTTTCGTAGGTATTTTTTTTTAATTTTATTTTCTATTTTCTCCTTAATATTACCTACGAAAACCGTTTTGTTGGTAATTACCAACGAAAATAATTCATAGCTAAAATTTTTTGAGCTTTTTAAAATTTTTTTTTTCTATTTTCTTCTTAATATTACCTACGAAAAGTATTTTGTTGGTAATTACCGATGAAATACTTTTCGTAGGTAAATTTTTTTTTAGTTTTTTAGAATTTTTTTCTCTATTTTCTCCTAAATATTACCTACGAAAAGCTTTTCATTGGTAATTACCAATGAAAATTTTTTCGTAGGTAAAATTTTTTTAGCTTTTTAGAATTTTTTTCCCTATTTTCTCCTTAATATTACCTACAAAAAGTTTTTTGTCACGACCCAACCTATGGGCCGGACCGGCACTAGGACCTGGGCCAGCCTAAAGCCCCCGAGGCCCGTAGTAAGCCTAACTGTTCATTAACCCAACTCTAAGGCCCATTTGGGCCCAATATCAAGAAAACAAACGGACAGAGTCCGGCCATAAAATGGACTTACCAACGGGGAGTTTTCGACTCACCCGACCTGTAAACACAATATATAGTCAATTGGGGAGCTCAGCTCACCCTCCACATACTCATCAACATAATAATAAATGGGAGCTCAGCTCCCTCATCCAATCCATCAAACATGCATAGCATATTAAGTTTACAGGTCCCAAAATAATAATTTAGTTTCTGCACCCAAATCAAATAACATTTCTAACACATGCGGAAATTCTAAGATTTAACAAGTTTATACAAACAGTAATAATTGACCTGCGAGGGAGAAAAGCAGGTTAACCAAAATAAAATCCTCCTGTAGCCTGAAAAAAAATATTGAACAGGAGTGAGCGTTCGACTCAGAGAGTAAAATATCAATTTTAACCATAATCTCTATAACTATCTAGAACTAATGTACCCTGTAGAGTGAAATGCAACATTAACAACATTTTCACATCATAACATCAAAAAGGTAATTTGGAGCACTCACACACCCTGTAGTATCAATCATAACATATGGGAGTGATCCCTATCTGACTCTCTTAAATCCAACTGGTGCCGGTGAATTACTCAAGCTCGGACTTCCACTTAATAACCAAATCGAGGGTCCCGAATTACTCAAGCCGTGACTACCCCTCGAAGGATCGGGTCCCGAATTACTCAAGCGTGGCGCCTGGTCCTATCCATAGTCCACACCACATCACACGCACGCCAACGCACGCTGCTGCTCCAAATTACCACAACAACATTCATGGCACATTATGATTATGAATGCAACATAATTCGTGCCTAGAGTTTAACTACATAAATATATGCATATAAGTGATGCATGGGCATGCTGAACATATAATAATATCGAAATTACAATTAAAATTAATATTTTACTCACAAACTTGACGACAAATTACTGTGGCGGCTGGGCGGAGGAAGAAGGTCATCGCTCACGACAATTACATTACATCTATTTAATAAATTTGACTCAATACAAACAAAGAAAAAGATCAAGTACGTCCTAAGTCGTGCCGAAAATCCGGCAGAGTCTCCCCTATACCTAGGACCTACCCAACCTGCAAAATGGCTCAAAACACACTTCTATATTCAAAATCCATATATCCACAGTTCAATCATATCACACAGCCCCTCCTGGCCCATCAAATCAATCATCCATCACAATACGCAAATTTCAATTTAGTCCTTATTATTGATCATTTTTACAAAAAGCGCCCAAACAAGCTCTAAAAATTATAAAACTTTGCCATGGTCCTTAGCAATATTACTAAGCTATTGCAAAAAGAATCGTAATTTTCTAAGCTACTATGAATATTTTATGGATTTTTAATCCTATTTAAGCACTAGAAAATTACGAAAAAACAAGGTTCGGGTTTACCTTTGCCGATTCCGACTTCGGGAACGCGCTCGGGACGTCTGAAAATGGGGGGCTAGCCAAAACCTCTGTCCAATTTGGAGACTTTTTCCGTGCAGTGCATCGACCGAAATTTGCAGACCCAGTCAACTGTCGAATTTCCGCGAATCGAGGATACTTACACGAAGCCCATAACACGGGGGTTAGTACATAAATTTTTCAGAATTTTCTAAGCTCATTTAATGCTCGAAAATACACTGCGAAGTTCCGTGGGACCCACCGAAAAACGGTGTCGGAAAAATTCGAAATTTATGTCGTTGCGAAGCTCTCGGCGAATGGAGCGTCTTTGGTGGCCTCGGTTTTCGTGGGATTCACGGTTTTCGAAATCTAGCCCAAAAGTCGAAATGGGCTAAAATCTTCCCGAGCAAAAATCGGACAATCCGCTGGATGGATTTCGGCGTTCTTGGTGTCTATGGAAAGCTCTCGCCGAGTAGATGATTTTGGACACAAGACCCGGTCCAATTGGTGGCCGGATCGGCCGGATTTGGCCGGGGAAGCCAGCTTGCCGAGGAAGGAGATCGCCGCGTTTTCGGCCGTTGCTGCCGCTGGTGGGGGCAGGGAGGCGGCGCCGGCGAGGACGAGGGGAGGCTGGCGTGGCGGAGAGGGGAGGAGAGAGAAACGAGAGAGAAAAGGGAGAGGGACGCGCGCGCGGGGAAAGAAAAAGGAAGAAGGAAAAGGGCCAGTCCGATTCGACCGGTCCGATCCGATCCGGTTCGATTCGGCCGGTTCGATTCAGGATACAAAATTTTGAATTTTTACTCTGCCTTTGGACCGAAAACGAGGTCCAAAATTCAAAAATTCGGAAAACTCAGAAAAATACGTAGACTCCAAATATATTTTTAGTTTTGCCACGTGGTCTTTAAATTAATTTTTAAAAATCATCAAAGTTTATATTTTCGAAAAATCGAACCCGATTTTTAAAATCCGAAAAATCTCAAAAAAATTCCTAAAATTTAAATAAAATTAAAATACCAAAATGCTCATAAAAATTAAAATTTCGGGGTGTTACATTCTTCCCCCCTTACAGAAAATTCGTCATCGAATTTTTACACAAGGCAGAATAAAGCACATGATTATACATTGAACAGATAAGGGTACTTGCTGCGCATGTCCCGTTCTGACTCCAGGTGCACTAACTGACTGACTCCTCCACAAAACCTTAACCATAGGGATCTGTTTTGATCTTAGCTGTCTTACTTGGTAGTCCACTATGGCTACAGGTTGCTCCTCAAATGTCAAGTTCTCTTTTATCTCTATCACATCCGGCTGTAGTACATGAGAAGGATCGGGAATGTATTTCCTGAGCATGGAGATGTGAAACACGGGATGAACGTGAGAAAGGTTGGGTGGTAGCTCCAACCGGTAAGCAACTGCTCCAACTCTATCAGTAACCTCAAAAGGTCCAATATACCGAGGTGCCAACTTGCCCTTCTTTCCAAATCTCATGACTCCCTTCATTGGAGAAACCTTCAGGAATACATAGTCGCCCACTGCAAACTCCACATCCCTCGTGCAGGGTGCATAACTCTTACATCTCTTGAAAAGTGTCCTCGATCGTTCACGATTAAAGGAACTACCTCAAGTGTCTTGCACTAGGTCTACATCATGCACCCTTGCTTCCCCATTTCTGTCCAACACGGAGAGACCTACACTTTCTTCCATATAGTGCCTCATAGGGTGCCATCCCTATCTTTGGAGTAATGCTTGTTGTTGTAGGCAAACTCCACCAAAGCTAGCTGCTCATCCTATTGACCTCCAAAATCCAAGACACTCATGCAAAGCATGTCTTCGATGTTTGGATTGTCCTTTCAATCTGTCCGTGCATGCGAGGGTGGAAAGCCGTCTTGAAGTTCAAGCTGTGTGCCAAGTGCCTCCTGCAACTTTCTCCAAAACCGAGAAGTGATCGGGGCCCTCTGTCGGATATTATGGGCGGAACTCCATGCAATCGACTATTTCTCGAATATAGGCGGGCATCTTGTGCCACGAATATGTAGTCTTCACGGGTAAGAAGTGAGTGATTTGGTCAAGCGGTCTACAATTACCCATATCGAATCATATCCTCGCGTGGTGCGAGGCAACCCGATCACAAAATCCATAGTGATCATTTCCCACTTCCATTGCGGGATAGGGAGCTCTTGCGACTTCACGACGGTCTCGTGTTCAAACTTCACCTTCTGACAAGTCAAGCACTTGGACACAAAGTCTGCGATGTCTCTCTTCATGCCATTCCACCAATAGCTATCTTTCACATCATGGTACATCTTGGTGGAACCTGGATGGACACTGTAAAGTGTGTAGTGTGCCTCTTGCATGATTTCATTTCTGAGATTGTCCACATCGGGCACACATATCCTAGAACCTTGCACTAGGGCGCCATCATTGGCAAATCCAAACTCACCACCTTCACCTTGCTGTACTCTTTCTATGATCTTCATCAATTGTTGGTCTCTGTCTTTGGGAAACTCTAACTCTGTCCCTCAAGTCGGCCTCACCAAAAGTGAGCCAACAATACCCCTCATCCCAGCGGATCTAGGATTAAACCTTGATCCATCAACTCATGTATCTCCCGAATCAACGGTCTCTTCTCTACTGAAATGTGCGCCAAACTGCCAGAAGATTTTCTGCTCAGAGCATCTGCCACAACATTGGCCTTCCCAGGGTGGTACTGGATGGTGCAATCATAGTCTTTCAGAAGCTCCATCCATCTCCTCTGTCTTAAGTTTAAATCCCTCTGCTGGAAGATGTACTTCAAACTTTTGTGGTCGGTGTATATCTCGCACACTTCACCATACAGATAGTGTCTCCAGATCTTTAGTGCAAAGATTACAGCCGCCATTTCCAAATCATGGGTGGGGTAGTTCTGCTCATGCCTCTTCAGCTGCCTTGAAGCATAAGCCACTACCTTTCCATTCTGCATCAAAACACACCCTAGGCCAACTCTGGAGGCGTCACAATACACGGTGTATCCTTCACCACTCACAGGTAGTGTCAACACAAGGCGGTGGTTAGACACTCCTTAAGCTCGGAAACTCACCTCACATTCATCTGTCCAAATGAATGGAACATTCTTCTGGTCAACTTAGTTAGGGGAGCCGCTATCCTGGAGAAATCTTGTACAAAAGCGCTTTGTAGTAGCGCTAAACCCGGAAAACTTAGCACCTCGGTGGTATTTGTAGGCCTAAGCCAATCGATTCTGACTTCAATTTTCTTGGGATCCACTTGAATCGTCACTTGAAACCACGTGTTCCAAGAATGAGATGCTTTCTAGCCAAAATTCACATTTTGAAAATTTGGCATATAGGTGCTCCTCAACGTCTGCAACACCATCCTCAAGTGCCACGTGTTCTTCCTCGGTCCGAGAGTATAATATAATGTCATCTATTAATACGATGACAAAGCGGTCCAAAATGGCTTGAACACCTGTTCATCGGGTCCATAAAAATTTTGGTGCATTAGTGAGTCCAAAAGACATCACCAAGAACTCATAATGACCATATCTTGTCACGAAAGCCGTTTTGGACACGTCCTCATTCACGATTCTCAAGCGATGGTAGCCCGATCGCAGTCTATCTTGGAAAGAATCTAGCTCCTTGGAGTGATCAAACAGATCATCGATCAGGAAGTGGATACTTGTTCTTCACTGTCACCTTGTTCAGCTATCTGTAGTCAATGCACAACCTCAATGACCCATCCTTCTTTCTCACAAATAGAACAGGAGCACCCCAGGGTGAAGTGCTCGGACGTATGAAACCCTTGTCCAAAAGATCCTGTAGTTGCTCCTTCAGCTCTTTCAAATCTGCTGGTGCCCTCCTGTAAGGTGTCATGGATATTGGGTTTGTACCCGGCACAACATCAATACAAAACTCTATTTCCATTCCTGGTGGCAACCACAGAAGCTCCTGCAGGAAGACATCCATAAATTCTCTGACAATAGGAACAGTTCCCATGCTGACACGTTCTACAGATGTATCTCTCACCAATGCCAAATACCCTTGGCATCCACGCCTCAACATTTTTCTAGCACTAATTACTGACACCAAATTATATGGAGCCACACTCATGTCACCATCAAAGCTAAACTCTTCCCCACCCGGTATGTGGAAATACACCTTTTGTTCTGCAGTCTAAAGTGGCATAGTGAGTTGCCAACCAATCCATCCCCAAGATTACATCGAAATCCATTACTGGTAGAGGAAGCAAGTCTGCTGGGAGTATCTTTCCTTCAACTACTAATGGGCTACCCGGAAAAACCTTATCTACTTCTCTGTTGTCTCTATGTGGTGTTGCTACTGAGAAAGGGCATTCTAAGGTTGTAGGGTTTCTACCCAACCTCATGGCAAACACGGGGAGACAAATGAGTGCGTAGCACCGGATCTATCAAAACACGAGCCTCATAAGAACGGACCGGAAGAATACACCTACAAGCGCATTTGAAGCTTGAGCATCCTGGTGGGTCGGGGTGAAAACTCGAGCTTGACCCCTACCGAGTGGCGTAACCACGATCACGACTTCTACCTCTGATCGCCTCCAAATCCACGTCCCCCGGGTCCTCGGCCTGTTGTACCCAACTGGTACTGCCATGTTGGAAGCGCCGGATACAATCGTTGAGGAACATTCGCAATGAGAACCACTGTGACCCCATCGTGGCTCATTGAACATGGGGCATTCTCTAGCAAAGTGACCACTGTTGGCCACACAGAAGCATACTCTGATCCCATCAAACAAGGTCTGAATGTCCTCTTCCACCTTGTGCACAAGGTGCCAAGGAGGATCTGAACCGGACCAGGCTGCTGTACCGAGCGTGACCCTTCTTTGGATCGTACCACAGTGCAGATCCTCGTGGTGCGTATGCGAAACCACTTCTCTTGCTCCTACCCTTTCCTCTGTAATTACCACAGCCTGCACCAGGAGTACCCATGGAAGGGACACACGAGAACCCTCTGCTCTATTTTCTTTGCTCTTCCATTGTCATCCCACGGCATAGCTAATCTCAATGCATGCAGCTCGATCAACCACCACATCAAAAGACGATCCGACATCATGGCGGTTCGCATACCTCTGTCAAGCCCCTTTAGGAACCTCTTTACCTTCATAGTTTCGTAGCTCTGCGTAGGGGCATATCTGCTCAATTCGAAGTGCAGCATATTCATCTCTGGACACGCCATTACGTCTTAAGGCCTCAAAGGCCCACTTCGATCTCTGAAGCTTTACGCACAAACCGATTGATAAAAGTTCCACAACCAGGCCCATGTCAAACCCTCCATCAGGGTAACACGTAGTCATTCATCCATTGTCTAGGCATGGGCCCCATGACATCTTTGCATACACTCTATCAATCTTCTATCGATCAATCGTAATTACATTCTGCACATGCGAGAATCCAGAAACCGATATGCATCGTCTGACACATCATAAGTACCAGGCACCAACTTCTTAAAATTTATGATCTGTTTGTACGGTTCCCCTCTTGGTGCGGTGGACTGCTGCTGCTGTGGAGGGTGGACCATATACTGCGCCATCATGTCGATGGTTCTCTGCAGACCAGCTAGAGTAGCTGCCATGGGGTCCATGGGACCCTGTGCCATGAAAAGATTCTGAGCGTGGGTAGCTCTTCTACTTGAGCGACTCTAGGCCTCCTACCCGCCTCCTCGGGCGGCGCCTCATCTGTCTTGACACCTCGTCGAGCACATCGCTCTAGTGCGATGGCGGCTCTCACCTTCTACGCATTTTCTGAAATTCAGACATTAGCCCACAAAATTCAAAGCGCACATTGCACGACTCTATAGACTCATATTTACACACAATATATGAAGCAGAAACTAGAAGCAAAGACGACAATGCAAGACGAATATGGACCCTATTTTTCCGCATGTGACTCCTATTAGACTTTTCCCAACACTTTAGACAACATTCCCTAAGAATCTGGAGCCTAAGCTCTGATACCACATTTGTCACGACCCAACCTATGGGCCGGACCGGCACTAGGACCTGGGACAGCCTAAAGCCCCCGAGGCCTGTAGTAAGCCTAACTGTTCATTAACCCAACTCTAAGGCCCATTTGGGCCCAATATCAAGAAAACAAACGGACAGTCCGCCATAAATTGGACTTACAAACGGTGAGTTTTCGACTCATCCGACATGAAAACTCAATATTTATTCAATTGGGGTGCTCAGCTCACCCTCCACATACTCATCAACATAATAATAAATGGGAGCTCAGCTCCCTCATCCAATCCATCAAACATGCATAGCATATTAAGTTTACAGGTCCCAAAATAATAATTTAGTTTACAGACCCAAATCAAATAACATTTCTAACACATGCGGAAATTCTAAGATTTAATAAGTTTGTACAAACAGTAATAATAGACCTACGAGGGAGAAAAGCAGGTTAACCAAAATAAAATCCTCCTGTAGCCTGAAAAAAAATATTGAACAGGAGTGAGCATTCGACTCAGAGAGTAAAATATCAATTTTAACCATAATCTCTATAACTATCTAGAACTAATGTACCCTGTAGAGTGAAATGCAACATTAACAACATTTTCACATCATAACATCAAAAAGGTAATTTGGAGCACTCACACACCCTGTAGTATCAATCATAACATATGGGAGCTGATCCCTATCTGACTCTCTTAAATCCAACTTTGGTGCCGGAATTACTCAAGCTCGGACTTCCACTTAATAACCAAATCGAGGTCCCAGAATTACTCAAGCGTGACTACCCCTCGAAGGATCGGGTCCCGGCCAATTACTCAAGCCGTGGTTGCCTGGTCTATCCATAGTCCACACCACATCACCATGCGCCACGCATACGCTGCTGCTCCAAATTACCACAACAATATTCATAGCACATTAACAGTTATGAATGCAACATAATTCGTGCCTAGAGTTTAACTACATAAATATATGCATATAAGTGATGCATGGGCATGCTGAACATATAATAATATCGAAATTACAATTAAAATTAATATTTTACTCACAAACTTGACGACAAATTACTGTGGCGGCTGGGCGGAGGAAGAAGGCATCGCTCACACGACAATTACATTACATCTATTTAATAAATTTGACTCAATACAAACAAAGAAAAAGATCAAGTACGTCCTAAGTCGTGCCGAAAATCCGGTAGAGTCTCCCCTATACCTAGGACCTACCCAACCTGCAAAATGGCTCAAAACACACTTCTATATTCAAAATCCATATATCCACAGTTCAATCATATCACACAGCCCCTCCTGGGCCCATCAAATCAATCATCCATCACAATACGCAAAATTTCAATTTAGTCCTTATTATTGATCATTTTTACAAAAAACTGCCCAAACAAGCTCTAAAAATTATAAAACTTTGCCCCGCGGTCCTTAGCAATATTACTAAGCTATTGCAAAAAGAATCGTAATTTTCTAAGCTACCACGAATATTTTATGGATTTTTAATCCTATTTAAGCACTAGAAAATTACGAAAAAACAAGGTTCGGGTTTACCTTTGCCGATTCCGACTTCGGGAACGCGCTCGGGACGTCTGAAAATGGGGGGCTAGCCAAAACCTCGGTCCAATTCGGAGACTTTTCCAGTGCAGTGCATGCGGCGAAATTTGCGAACCGGTCAATCGCCGAATTTCGCGAATCGAGGATACCTACACGAAGCCCATAACACGGGGTTAGTACATAAATTTTTCAGAATTTTCTAAGCTCATTTAATGCTCGAAAATACACTGCGGTTCCGTGGGACCACCAAAAGCGATTATGCGAAAAATTCGAAATTTATGTCGTTTGCGAAGCTCTCGGCGAATGGAGCGTGCTGGTGGCCTCGGTTTTCTCATGGGATTCACGGTTTTGAAATCTAGCCCGAAATTCGAATTTGGCTAAAATCTTCCCGAGCAAAAATCGGACAATCCATTTGGATGGATTTGGCGTTCTTGGTGTCTATGGAAAGCTCTCGCCGAGTAGATGATTTTGGACACAAGACCGGTCCAATTGGTGGCGGATCGGCGGTTGGCGGGAAGCCGAAACGCCGCGCGAGGAAGGAGATCGCGCGTTCCGGCCGTTCGGCGCTGCCATTGGCCGGGCGGTGAGGCGGCCGCGAGGAGGGCAGGGAGGCGAGGCGGTGGGCGAGGAGGAGAGAGAAAGCGAGAGAAAAGGGAGAGGGGCGCGGGAAAGAAAAAGGAAGAAGGAAAAGGGCGGTCCGATTCGATCGTCCGATCCGATCGGTCGATTCGGCCGGTTCGATTCAGATACAAAATTTTGAATTTTTACTCGCCTCGGAAAAGCGAGGTCCAAAATTCGAAAAAATTTGAAAACTTCGAGAAAAATACGTAGACTCCAAATATATTTTTAGTTTTGCCACGTGGTCTTTAAATTAATTTTTAAAAATCATCAAAGTTTATATTTTCGGAAAATCGAACCCGATTTTTAAAATCCGAAAAATCTCAAAAAAATTCCTAAAATTTAAATAAAATTAAAATACCAAAATGCTCATAAAAATTAAAATTTCGGGGTGTTACATTTTTCGTTGGTAATTACGGATGAAAAATTTTTCGTATGTATTTTTTTTTTAGTTTTTAAGAAATTTTCTTCTCTATTTTGTCTTAATATTACCTACGAAAAACTTTTCGTTGATAATTACCGACGACAAATTTTTCGTAGGTATTTTTTTAAAAAAATTTATTTTCTATTTTCTCCTTAATATTACCTACAAAAAGCGTTTCGTTGGTAATTACTGACAAAAAAAATTCATAGCTAAAATTTTTTCAAGTTTTTTAGATTTTTTCTTCTCCATTTTCTCCTTAATATTACCTACGAAAAGCATTTCGTTAATAATTACCGACAAAAAAAATTCGTAGGTAAAATTTTTTAGCTTTTTAGAAATTTTCTTCTCTATTTTTTTCTTAATATTACTTATGAAAAACTTTTCGTTGGTAATTACCGACGAAAAATTGTTCGTAGGTTTTTTTTTAAAAAATTTTATTTTCTATTTTTTTCTTACTATTAACTACGAAAAGCGTTTCGTTGGTAATTACCGAGGAAATATTTGATTGTTATTTTTATTATTTGGTCACTAATTTTGCCGTTAATGTTAGCACCACTTTTACCTACGAAATTACATCGTCGGTAAAGTTTTGATCGGTAATTAGTCGATAATTTTGTCGATAAAAATTAGTTTAAATTTTATTTTTCTTTTTCATCTGTAAAGCGTTGATAAATTACCAACGAAATTCTGTAGTCGGTAATTTTCGTAGTTATTTTTAACATTTCTTGTAGTAATATAATAAGGACACTTATTTTATATGCACATCTGTCATATTGTATCAAATGAACTTTCCACATTTTTAATTGCTCAGAATTAAATTATGAAATTATTAATGATATTAAATGTTCAATTAATTTTATCAGAATTCAATTAATACATGAAAGATATCAACTTAAATATAACTCTATTAATGATGAGAAAAAATTATTATAATTAATACATATATAATTCTTTCTTGTGTGTGTATATATATATATATATATGTGGTGTTCTCAACTTTTCAAGGTGGAGAGAGTTGGGAAGTCTCGAATTTGAATTCTTTGTCTACCTATTATAAGATTATTCACAGAGAAAATAAGATAAATTCCTCACATTATGTATTATTTGTATTAAATTCAAAATATAAAAAATACATATATAATAGTGAAAAATCAATATATTGACCTATTCTACTATTTTGATTTTCCTAATATGTTAAGGTGTTAATTGCATCAAACATTTCTTGTTTCTATTAGGAGCATGCATTATTAGGTTATAACCGAATAATCGAACTGACCTAATAAAATTTAGTTATTTTAGTAAAAGTATGTTTAGTTCGATTCGCTTTTTGTTAATAATAATAAAATTTTTTATTTTTAGTTATCGATTCGATTAACGTTGATTTGATAATCGAACTAATCGATTTTTTATTAATTAATATATGAATTATAATTTTATTAATGATATGTTATTAATAATTATTATTTTTATAATTTTATAATAATATTTAACTTATAATTATTATTTATTAATATTAAATCATATAAATTTTTTATAAATAAAAAAGGATTATAAATATATTTTTATTAATATTTTATTAAAATAATATAAAATATATATTTATTTTTTTATTAATTCGATTATAATTAACAACTAATAGATTATTTTTAATTTTAATTAATTTTAATTTTTGTAATTTTAATTTAATTTAAATAATATTTTTAAAATTAATTAAAAATTTAATTAATTAAAAATCCGATTCAATTAACATCCGTTCGTCCTCAACTTGGATTAATTGGAGCCTCTTTGGCGTTGTCGGTCTTAGGCTCCATGGTGGGCAAAAGGCCGTGGCAACCATAAGTTGCCTATTTTTTTCAAAGTTCTCATCTTTTATTCATTTTTTTTTTATCCCTTTAAATTTTGCAAAAAATGGATACACGTGGATAGCCTCCACTCCACATTATCAAGATCACCATCACCAACATTCTCATTGAGGAGGAAAATTTCATGCCATCGAAAACTTATCAGAAGGAGAAACAAAGCATCACTGAATTAAAACCATTTACTCACGTCGAGTTGAAGTGAAGATTTCTTGAACAGTATAATCGGTGATCTTCATGATGAGTACAGGTATAAATTTGGCTCTCCAGTTAACTATATTTTCTTCACTTATACACTCTTTTTGTTTTCTTTATTTTGGTTTTAATTTGCTCTTTTTAATGCATAATTAAATCTCTCTGCGTCAAAGATTATATATTATGAAAAATAGAATACTTCAATTTCGATTAGGACCAATATATGGTCTATCTATTCATTTATTACATTGAAATAGTGAGTTTTATCGTTTGATGGATTAGTTGATTGTTTATTATTATTATTATTGTGTGATTCTAAATCACTTGTTCCACCTTTCGTAAAATATTAGATTTACTGGTTTTAATTTTAAAAAATAACTATAATTATGTCTTTATGGAGGAGTACTAATTTTTAATCTTCTTGGTACATAGTTAGGAAATTGAACAAATGAGATAAAAAAAAAATTATTTTACACGATTTAAAGGAAAATAAAATATTATATGTAATGATAAATTATTTAATAAAAAAATAAAAATCTAAATCTGCGTAAATTTTCAATGTATAAGAATAATATGTTTTGTAAAATAATAAATTATTATTATAATATTAAACTTATAACCATTCTCCATGAATTTACATTTTCTGTAGGTATTGTATGATTGATTCATTATAAATATTATCAAACATATCTTTCTCAATATATAATTAGACATGGCCACGGCTAATTCTAGTCAAAATCATTGGTTTGGTCGACTTCATAGTTCAGTCCAGTTTTAGTTTGAAACTGTTCCAGTTCGGCCATTAGAATTATCAAACTATAAATAAATAATTTAATTTTTAATGTAAAAAATAAAAACTCAAATTTAAGCTCAATATAAATTAAAAAAAAAAAAAGAAAATAAGTTTTTGAACAGGGCTGATTCCTTTGGTTCACACTGGTTAGTTTTATTTTCAAACTCTCAGCTCAAGGTCTTGAATTGTTGACCAGGGTTGGTTTCAAGTTTGATATGGGCCGTTCTCAGTTTTGCCCTTAGCCAAGTTTATATGTAATCAAATAATCATATTTATCATTAATTTCACAATTGAGTTTTCACAATTCATCATAAAAAATACACTTTTAATACTTGTAATTATAATAAATAATATAAACGTTAATTTTACAAGTAAAATAATAATTATGTTCAATTTTTTATATATTACAAGTCAAGTATAATAATTATTAATATACTAAATTTAAATAAAATTCTCTAACAGTATAAGCTTAGGTGTTTATTTTTCAAAATATTAAAATAAGATAATAAATTTAAATTTATTAAATATAATAATATTTTAAAAATTTGAATGGCTCATCATATTGGTAGTTTAATATAATATGTATGGAGATTTTTTTTAATTAAGTAGTATTATTTGACTGTATATTTCTCCATCCCTGTACATACAATAATTTTGCTATAATTTCAATGACCTTATAGTCCCTTTCTCTTGAAAGTTCTCTTGGTAGTTTCATTTTTGTGGGTCTATATTACTTTCTTTGCCAAAGTCATCGTCGTATTCTGCCCCTTTTAGGCAGGGGACAATTTTCTCCCTCCTTGCTTGGAGAGTGAGTCTCTCCCTCCTCACCTCCGGACGGGGATCGTAATAAATAATCTTTCTCTATGATTTTGAGGTAGATCTGGTGCTTAGTGGGTAAGGGATATTGTTGATATGCTTTTGAATGGATTGCATGTAGGTGGTTTTTAGGAAGAGTTGGTCTATATGGATCTGCTTGGTGGTGTTAGCCTTTTGAGAGGACACGAGAGAGGATAGTATTCTCAAGGTCTCTACTGACACTTAGTAGTGTTGTTGACCAAGATGGAACTCTACTTTTTTCTTCAATTTTAGTATCAAAGGTAGATCCCGTTTGTTTCTGAAGATTGGGTGTTGATTTTTTTTTAAAATTTTGTGTGTTTGATTTAGCAGTCCATCATGAGATTTTAGAAAAAAAAGTTTTTCTTCTGCTCCAATGCTGTTGATAGTCTTTCCATCACGATATTTCACTGGTGTTGTTGGGTTTCTAGTTGTATTTTCATCTCCCTTGGGTTGTTATTATTTAGGGAAACTCCTTGCAGGCATATAGCCGTTTCTTGGTTTTTTGGCGATGATCCTCTGGATCATGGATTCGAGTCCAAGATCCATGCTGTATTAAGGTTAATTTGCAATGGGTTTAGTTCGTCTTGTAGAATTTAAATCTTCAGTTGGAAGCTTTTGGTTGGCCATGAGCCTGCTGATGTATTAGGGCCTCTGGCCATACTTTTTTAATGAATCAATAAAAATTGGCTATAATTTTTCTATTTATTATTATTTTAAAATTTCCCTTAGTGGAGTGGCTGCAGGAGTGCTGAGCCCGTGAGTCCGTGAGGGGTGGGTCCTAGGAGATATATTTTTATTGTGAGCGGCAACTAAAACAAGCGAGATGCCGCGTGGACCGAATCAACGAAATCAATGTCGGCGTAAACTTTTGTCATCACCTACCCCCACCATCTTTAAAAAAAAAATGGGAAATTATACATAAAGTTCACCGTTGAAATATGAATTGAAGTGTTAATACGCTACTATGACATTCTTAATTTAAATTTATATATTGTTATTATGAAAATTATTATTAAAAAATAATTATCTAAATATCTTAAATAAATATTATTAAATTTTTTATTTAAAATTAAAATTTATTATATTCTATATTTTTTCAATTATATAACATGCAATTAGCCCTAATGATGAATCAAAATTTTAATAACTAATCCATCTAATTTTCTTTTTATACTAAATAAATAGGTTTATATATTTAATAAAAGAGTTTCATTATATATATTATATCTTGAATTCATGATGGGCTAAATTTATAGGAAAAAAATTTAATTAAATAATTTGCTTTTAAAATGAGAAGATCAGGTTGTTAAATGTGTCACACATTTTTTTTTTTTGCTGCCAAAATAAAACTCAAGATCATATTGACATAGTCAAGTACATTTATAAATCAAATTGTGAACTGTATGTGCTTTCCTTGTAATTAATTAAGATTAGTCTGATATGAGCTGATCACACTTTTGTATTTTTTCCTCTGGATTTTAATGGCACCAATTTTCTTCGGTGACAGACCAACAGGAAATCTGATTTGTTTTTTAGTCGAGGAAATTCTTATAAGAGGAAGTTAATTTTCTTGCCAAGATACACACAAGAAAAGTTGCTGAGTGTTGAACATCATGTTGCAATTCTTCATCAATGGCCTTCCCCTATTCTTCTTCTTCTTCTTCTTCTTCATCTCATTTTTAGTTCTTAAATGGCTCTTGAATCCTCCTATACAAAAAAACCTCCCACCTTCACCACCAAAGCTTCCAATTCTTGGAAACCTCCACCAACTAGGCTTGTATCCTCACCGCTCCCTGCGCTCGTTGGCTCAATGTTATGGCCCCCTCATGCAACTCCGCTTTGGAAGCATCCCTGTTCTTGTTGCCTCATCTGCAGATGTTGCAAGGGAGATCATGAAAACCCATGATCTCACTTTCTCAAACAGACCAAAGTTTAACATTGCCGATAAACTTCTCTATGGAGGGCAGGATGTGTCCACAGCACCTTATGGTGAGTATTGGAGGCAGATGAGAAGCATTTGTGTGCTTCAGCTTTTAAGTACCAAGAGGGTGCAATCATTTCGAAGTGTAAGAGAAGAAGAAATCGCCATCTTTGCCAAGAAGATCAAAGAATCTGCTTACTTGTCATCTCCAGTTAATTTAAGCGAAACCTTTGCATCTCTTACAAATGATATTGTATGCAGGGTGGCTTTAGGAAGGAAGTACAGTGAAGGTAAGAGCGGGAAGAAGTTTAAGGAGTTATTAGGGGAGTTCATGGAATTGTTAGGTACTTTCACTGTGGGGGACTTTATCCCATGGCTTGGTTGGGTAAATGGTATAAACGGCTTTGATGCGAAAGTGGAGAAAATTTCCAAAGAGTTTGATACATTTCTAGATGAAGTAGTTGAAGAGCATATGGATACTGCAAAAAGAAGAAGCAACGCTAATCATAGAAATGTAGAAAGTGAAGACAAGAAAAATTTTGTGGATGTTCTGCTTAAGCTTCAAGAGGATAACATGGCCGGATTTTCCATGACCAAAGTTAACATTAAAGCCCTCATCTTGGTATGCATGATACCTTCACTTCAACACAAAAATAATTTCTTGACAGTAAAATTTATAGAGAAAATGATAAACAAATATGTTTGGATGAGCTATTAATTTCTACCATTTTCCAATTGATCAATTGGCAGGATATGTTTGCTGCTGGAACTGATACTACTTACACAGTGCTAGAATGGGCAATGTCAGAGCTCCTGAGGCACCCCAGAGTGATGAAGGAAGTGCAAAACGAGGTAAGAAGAATTGGCAATGGCAAAGCACAGATAACAGAAGGTGATTTGGATCAAATGAATTTCCTGAAGGCAGTGATCAAAGAGACTCTAAGGTTATATCCTCCAATTCCATTACTAGTTCCACGAGTATCGACCCAAGATGTCAAAATAAAAGGATACGACGTAGTTGCTGGTTCAACGGTATTTACCAATGCATGGGCGATTGGGAGAGACCCTAAGCGATGGGACCAACCTGAGGAATTTAGGCCTGAGAGATTCTTGAATAGCAGTATAGATTTCAAAGGACATGATTTCGAACTGATTCCATTTGGAGGTGGCAGGAGAGGCTGCCCTGGAATTTTATTTGCCATGACAACAAATGAGCTAGTTTTGGCAAATCTTGTCAACCAGTTCAACTGGGCATTGCCTGGTGGTGCCAGCGGGAAAGATCTGGACATGACCGAATGTCCTGGTCTTACCATCCATAGAAAATTTCCTCTTCTTGCTATTGCAACTCCAAGGCCTTGATCACCCATAAAAATAGACAAAATTAAGGTTTAAATTCTTAATATTAAAAAACTGTAAATTTAAGTCTCATTAATCGAATTATTATATTGATTTCATATTATTTAACTTTTTTTTTGCTTATTATATTTTATACTTTTAATTCTGATAAAAAAAAATCCTAAACAAATCGTTGCAACTAATCATTTTTTTTTTTTTTTGAGGAAAAGAAATTTATTGAGCTCAATAAGGAACCAGTTCATCAACTACAAGGGAAAGCACACAATGAGGAACTTCCTCAAGCCTAATAACTTCCTCATATGAAAGAGAGAGCATATTTAGCTAGACAATGAGCCACTTGATTGGCTTCTCTAAAAACATGGCCACAAAGCAAATTTAAAACAATTCTGAGCTGCCAGCTGGAGATTCAGCAAGCGGCTGGGTGCCCAAATGCGATCTAGGGAAGAGACCGTCATTCACATGTTGCACCAAAACTAAAGAATCAGACTCTAGGATTACCGAAGAAAAACTTGCCTCTATAGCGCTTTGCACCGTTAAGGAAGCTGCTTCGACTTCAGCTTCTTTCGGTGACATAGAACCCGAAGAATGGAACGCCCTTCCATTAAAACATTACCTCTGAAGTCTCGAATCACCATGCCAAAACCAGTATTACCACCATTGTCCATGGCTGCCTCTGTATTGAGCTTAAAGGATTCTAATGGGAGAGCACACCATCAAACAGAAGAGCGACAAGTAATAGAAGAAGAGGCAGATACAGCATTACCTTGCTTTTTAGCTAACAAAGACAAAGCACTATCAACAATTTGATGTTCATCAATGTAATTTTTTTTAATGCTGTTAGAGTCTAAGTCCAATTGGAATTAGTAAGTATAATTAGTTTAAAAAGTTTAATAGAATTTAAATTATGAAGTTTAATAATTAGAGTCTTAAAAGGATTAGTTTTTAATCGCATATATATATATATATAGTTGGTTGGCCATTTTATTGAATGTACGGAGCCAAAATTTTGGTTTAGGAGGGCCCAATTAAAATACATAATTTATTAATAAATTACTTATATAGGTGTTGATTGAAGGGATTGAATCACTAATGATGATAACTATTTTATAATTATTAAACAAAATTTATATAAAATAACTATTAAACTCACTTAAAGTTTTTAAAGCCCTTAAGGTCCCATACTCATCAAAATTTAATATAAGAATAGAATTTTTTTTTTGAAAATTACCATTAAATCCTTGAAAATTTTCAAAATTTTAGGGGGACCCAATGGTCCCCTTGGCCCACCCCTGGCTCGATCCCTGTGTAGAGAGTTCACAAAGTAGAAAGGTGTATTAAATTCTACGAGTTTTGTTTGAATGATTTTGAGAGTGAGAAAAATAATTAGTGATTATAATTATTTTTCTTTGATAGTGGATTTGTTGATGGAGTATGCTTACGCCAAACCACATTAAATTTTGTGTTTTTTATTTTGTGTGGGTGTTATTTTTCATAAAAATTTGTATTAGAGCAGTGGTTCAAGATGGTGAACACAAAATTTGAGGTGGAGTCGTTTGATGGGAAAAATAATTTCTATTTGTGGTAAAGCACCGTGAAGGATGTTCTTGTACAACAATGATTAATTAAAGCATTGAATTAGAAACAAATGACGAACATGAAAGATAATGATTTGAAGAAGCTTCAACAAAGGGTAGTGAGTACAATTAGATTGATGTTAACCCCTGATGTGAAGTATAATGTTTTTGAGGAGACTTCGCCAATTGTTTTGTGAAAGAAATTGGAGAGCTTGTATATGTTAAAGTTACTCACAAATAGCTTGTATTTTGAAGAAGTTATAGCAACTCAGAATCGATGAAGGTACTGATGTAAGGAATCATCTTAATATTTTTAAATAAATTAATTACTCAATTGGGTAGTGTTGGTGTGAAGGTAGATAATGAAGATAAAGCCCTCTTGCTTCTAACCTCTCTCCCACAATCTTATAAAAAGCTTGGTGACAATTCTAACAGTTGAGAAGGAGATTTTGAAGATCGAGGAGGTTACCGCAATTATCTTGGATGATGAGAAGTTCAAGAAGACAAGTGGTAGCAGTGAAGGTGGAGCTTTTGTTGCTAGTTCTAGTCATAGTAGAAGCAATTCACATGGAAATAAACCTTAAATATAGAGAATGCTACTACTGTCATGAGAAGAGTCACATTCAATACCATTGTATGAAGATAAAGAAAGATCTTGCAGAGTTTAAACAATTCAAGAAGAGTCGCGGAAAAGAAAAAAAAGGAACTGCTGCAATTGTAATGGATGATGGTGTTGATGGTGAATGTTTGAATATGTATGATGATAAGAAAAAGGCAAAAGATCCAGTACAAGATGAGTGGTTAATGGATTCTGTTTACCCATTCTATATTTGCTCAAAGAAGGAATGGTTTGATGTGATTGAAGAGAATGAAGGAGAGAAAGTGAAGCTAGCCAATACGAATAAGATGGAAGTTGAAGGTGTTAGAAAGGTGAAGATCAAGCTACATGGTGATCGAGTAAAAGTGTTCAATGAAGTGAGGTATATTCCAAAATTTGAAAGGAATTTAATTTCCTTGGGAAAATTGGATTCTTTGGGTTATAGGTATTTGATTCATTGTGAAGTCATTAGAGTTAGTGAAGGTGCTCTTGTGATCATGAATGGTTAGAAGATTAGTGCAACTAATCTCTATAAATTAGAAGGAATCACATTAATTGAAAGAATGCAAGTGGAAGCAAGAGGTAACATCAACAATCAAGAGTGCAAGGAAGTACTCAAGAGAAAATTGACTTTTGTAGAAATTGTGAAGACAAATTCCATTTGACTTAGAGGTTGAGATTGCCAGAGTCTAAGTCTAATTAGAATTAGAAAGTATAATTAGTTTAGAAAATTTATTAGAATTTAAATTATGAAGTTTAATAATTAGAGTTCTAGAAAGATTAGTTTTTAGTAGCCTATATATATGTAGTTGGTTAGCCATTATATTGAATGTATTATAGAAAGCTCACAAAGTGGAGAAGTGTATTGAATTCTGTGAGTTTTGTTTGAGTAATTTTGAGGGTGAAAAAAATAATTAGTAGTTGTAATTATTTTTCTTTGATAGTGGATTTATTGGTGGAGTAGGTTTATGCTGAATCATATTAAATTTTATATTTTTTAATTTATGTGGGTGAGATATTCACAATAGATATAGACCAACATTACAAGCCCAATATAAAAACCATGCAACAAATTAAATTTGGAATTGATCATTGGAGAAATTGAGTTTTAGATTATGAAACACATATCAAATGACTAGCTCGAATCGGAGGGATTGAGACTCAAACGACACAATGACCACATTTTTTCTTAGAAATCACACAATCCTTGTAATAACCTAAATTTTTAAAATATAAATTTCATATTTTATATAGTATTTTAATATTATTTAACTAATTCATAATTTTTGTAAAACTTTCATTTATACATTTTTAATGTTATTTCTAAATATATTTTATAAATTATTTAATAGTCCAATTTTAATTAAAATGATTAGTTTTATAAATTAATATTAAATCAATTAAAAAAATATATTATTACATTATTGTTAACCTTGGTTCTAAGATTTGATTAATTGTTATTAGTTTGATTATTATTAGTATTATTATTATTATTGTTATTATTATTATTATTATTTTTTTGTTGTATTTTACTTAAAAATCTAATTTTAACTAGTTAATGTAATGTTGATTCCTATTAAAAAACAAGTTTGGACCTAATTGAAAAACTTACAAAATTTTGAGGATTTATTAAGTAATTAAAAGTTAAAAAGAAAGGGAGACAAATCGCACAGCAGGTAGTGCGCCCCCCCCCCCCCCCCCCTTCCCTCTCCCTTTTTGGTCTCTCTCTCCCTCACTTTCCTCCCTCCCCTCACCGTCCCATCCTCTTCGGTGACAAGGAGCACTGCCCAGCACCTCCTTCGGCCTCAGGCAACATCAGCGAGCCACTAGCCGATCAAAGAAGTGCCAGTAGTGGCGCTAATGGAGGAATTTCCTCCTTCAACGAGCACGCAGGGGCAGTGGCTTCCAAGTGTGATTCTGACTTCATCCGACGTCCGATCAAGGCATTCTTGGTGGCATTGGCAAGATTATTCCGAGAGCTTTCTTTTGATACTAATTTTGCAGCAAATGATGATTAAAGGGAAAAGTTGTAAAGGAGGGAAGTTTTGGATTTTTCAAGCTTTCCGATCATATCTAGGATGATCTGACCATTGGATCAAAATCCAAGACCACTGTTGGACTCAGAGCTACGAAACCTTCAAGATGGGATTGACCCTACTCTGATCGGACATCGTTTGAAAAAGGCGATTGTCAAAAGGTTTAGATTGCTTGGTGAGATTTTCGACTATTTTCAATTCTCATAAATTTAAAATACTTATATGATAATTATTAACAAATTTTGAGCTTTGTTTAGGTGCGATCATATCGGCGATAGCTCACTGGCACTCGATACTGAGTTTTTGATCCGGTCTGGGTGTCTGGCAGGTTGTCTTGAAAAGGGGTCGTATTTACAATCGTTCCTAGCATTGTCAAACATTCCAGACGTACTCCAGGTAGCAGAATTTGCAAAGGTAGTCCCGAACTTATTGTATAAATTTTTACCTTGACTAAGCTAGCTGTTAAATCTGTAAAATGTTCCTTGCTTAGTAAAATTAAATAAAATAAATTTAATTAATATAAAGACAATATAGAATACCTCCAAGAATATTTTCATAATTTTTGAAGTTTTGAAAATAAATATTTGGACTGTAGAGACGTTAGGGATTCGAGTTAGAGTTTGGAGGATTGGATCTATATTAGGATTCTTGTAGGCCCCGGATGGGCATTATAATTATTGTTGTGGGCCTCAGGCCTTGTGTATTGTTGTTGATTCATTTTTCTTGTAGGGGGGTTAAGTCCAATTATAGGGGAGACTCTGTCGAAATTTCAGCAAGATCTTAGGATTTATTTTAATTCTATAGTTGAATTATTTATTTTTATTTTGTTAGTCTTTTGATAAAGGTTAGTGTGTATATTTAGGTGATCTGTACTGGCCGTCTTCTCCTTCCAGTCGGACAAGCTGCAGTCTAGTCGACCAGTTTGTGAGTTAGATATTGATTATTTTTGCAATTTCAATATTACTTATTTATTTGGCATGCTCATGCATTTTATAAATATTTAATTATGCACATGTATAGTTAATATGTTAGGGGTATTGTGGTTGCTGCATAATTAATTATTGTTATTTATTGGTAATTGCAGCGCTGAAAATAATTTGAAATTGTGTGGGTGCATTGGCGTGAGTATGGTGCGGATATGGATATGGGTAGGACGGGTAGTCATGGCAGGAGCTTGACTCGTTGGGACTTGATCCTTATGTATGGATAAGTCGGAGTGAGTACAGTTTTGAATTGATTTCGTTGACCCCCACACTTGGATTATTAAGCGAAAGTCCGGTTTGAGTTAACCTGGTAGGTATTGGATTAAGAGCACTGTATAGGGGATCAACTCATATATATATATATATATATATTGATGTGATACACTGGGTATATGAGTAACTCCAAATTAACTTCTTGGGCGAATACTAGGTGAATTATTTATTTTATGTATTGGATGTGCATTTCATAGTAGGATTGCACTAGTTTTATATAGTTATAGAAATTGTATTTATAATCAATATCTAGACTCTCTGAGTCAAACGCTCATTCATGTTCAAATATTTTTTCCAGGTTACAAGAGGATCGAGTTTATTTCTTTGAGTCTAACCTGCATTTTTCCTCCCCAGGTTGTACTGTTTAGTTTAATAGTTTCTAGTATATGCTTATTTATTTATTTATTTGTTTAATAATTAGAACTCCGCTGTGACATTAGGTTATGTATTTATGGTATTAATTAATGAAAAATTTTTATGATATTAAATAATTTGTACATAATGGTATCATGGTTGAGCTGGGTTCCCCTAACTTTAGTTTCCGATAGTTATTGGGTCGTGTTAGCTCAAATAAAAATATAATATAATATTTTATTTTATTTGCATGTTGGGCCTTAATTTTGGATTTGGTTATGGGTTTGAGAATAGTGAGACTTATTATGGGTCTCGGAGTTTTATGCCGATCCAAGACTTAGTGCCGGTCTGGCCTCTGGAATCGAGTTGTGATAATCCTAAAGTACATGAGACGTCGTTCAGGGCTGACTCCACACCTAAAGCAAACTAGATCAACAAGGACTCCACGAAGAATCAATGAGTGCAAACAGGGAAGATGATTTTGGCAAGCCCGACGGACGAAATGTTTAATCTTCGGCAGGATGGAAAATTTCCATAGTCTAACCTAAAATGGATCTCACAATAGGGAAGTTGAAGAAGAAGATTCTTCGATAGTCAAATCTTTTAATGCCAAAAATAAGCGCTTCGAACTGAGAAGAGACCATTCTTTAAATCGTATGCCATATTAAAATGTCCTCTTGTCGACGTCTATTGAGAGGAATAACGCATATTTGGTTTGCTTTGAAAGGAAGAAAAATGAACCTAACAAGAGAAACATTCCAACAACAAGCCTTACTATTAATGAGATCACTGACGGCTGCATTACCACTTGGAATAAACATTGGAGACCATGCTTTAAAGCCATTCTAAGCTGGTAACCAATTATCACTCCAGATTTTAACATTATCTCCTGAATTGACTAGCCATCCAGAACCTTTCTCCACCAGCCACCTTGCCTGCATGAGACCGTGCCAGGCATAGCGGTTCGTACCCCACCATCGCTTATAGGAAGAACTAACAAGGATGACAATAGGCTTTAAGCAATTGCGCCAAGAGAGAAGAAGAATCAGAGGCAAGGTGCCAATATTGCTTGGAGAGCATTGCCAAGTTGAAAGCTCGGATGTTACAAAAATCAATTCCCCCAGATTTTTCAGGTAACAAAGCTTGGCCCAAGGGTTCTATTGAACTTTCTTTTCATCATTTTGCAGCCCCTACAAGGAGTTAGCTATAAGAGATTCAATTTTGTGACAGGTCTCCCCAAGAAGCGAAAAAACAACTCATAGAGTAAGTCGGTATAAATTGGATGACGGCTTTGAGAAATACCTCCTTGCCTGCTCGTGAGAGAGTTTTCTCCTCCTAGCCCTTCAATTTATGGGTCACTATATCTATAATATTGCTCAAGATTTAGACTCTTTTTTCTCCTAATAATAACAGGTAAACCATGATACTTGTGAGGCTGGTCAACCCCCATGTCACCCAAAATATTTTATTATTTAATCTTTAATTTCCTCCTTAGCATTTTGATTGAAAGAAATATCCAACTTCTCCAAGTTTATTTTTTTGGCCAAAATCATCTCATAATCATGGAGAATTTTAAGCACTGCTTTTGCTTCCAAACGTGCAGCTCTCCCAAAAATAACACTGTCATTAGCAAAAAAACAGGTAGGACATTGTGGGAGCTCATCGGCAAATAATGATACCATGAATACTCTAAAGATTCTCTACCATCTGGAACCTCTGCATAAAAAAGAAATAAGTAGGGAGAGGATTCCCTTGGCGAAATCCTTTTTCCAGATAGAAGACTTGTTTAGGTTTACTATTTGACAGTAAAGAATATGAGACAATAGATAAGCATCGCATCACAAGATCAACCCAATTATTATTGAAGCCCATTTTTAGCATTACATTTTTCAGAAAAAAAAAAAAAAAAAACTCACTCAACCTGATTCTATGCCTTACTCATATCTAACTTTAAAGCTAAAAAACCCTATTCTCTTGAACCTTATTTTTCATACGATGAAAAATCTCAAAAGCAATTAAGGTATTATTAGTTATGGGTCTCCATGGGATAAACGTAGATTGAATAGGTTGAATGATATTAGGCAAAATATTTTTCAACCTATTAGCTATGACTTTTGTAATGAATTTAAAAAATATTACAAAAACTAATAGGACGAAAATCTTTACTGAACTATGGGTCACGTATCTTAGAGAGAAGGGTGATGAAATTATGATTTAAAAAAGATGGAGATACACTATCATTTAAGATGCTAAGAAGAATTGTTTCTACTAACTCACCTATTAGAGGCCAAAAGGTTTGGAATAAAAGAAGGGGCATATCGTCCAGACTAGGGGATTTGGATGGGTGCATTTACTTCAAAGCCATGCAAATTTTATCTCAAGAATAAGGTGTGTTCATCTCGATAGTCACCTTTGTCTCCATAGAATCTGGAATATTATAAAAATTAGATGATCCCACAGATTAAAATAACTCCTGAAAATACTCGGTCATCAGCTTTGCTGCACATTCCTTTTCTTCCATCTAGCTCACATTCACAACCCACACACGGGTTATGCTATTTCTCTCCATTTGATGATTCGCCTTAGAGTGAAAGAAAAAGGTGATTTATTAAAATTAATAAAACAAATAAATAAATAAATATATATATAGACAAATATTTTATTAAAATTAATAAAAAAAATTTAAATTTATCTAAATCATTGCAGGAAAAAATTTTTTTAAAGTGAACTTAAGAAAAAAAAAATACAACGAATATATAAAATACTTAATAAAAAACTAATTCATAAGCGTTTAATTTATAAATATCAAGATAAAAATTTTTTTTTCTAATTTATTTTTTTGTAAGTATAAATTTTAAGTTGTAAAATATTTTCAATAAACAAATTAGATAATTTATTATTCGTAAACTGATTTGACCAAACACCTCAAAATTATTCACCTCTGCGATTGCCTCTCAACAGCCATATGGCTATAGGCCTCCCTTAACCAGATCATGTAGAAACGAAAAGAACGTTGGCAGCGGCAGCCAATCAAATCTTTGTCTGATGGTTGATTTGGCCGGAATTGGTTGATAGATTTTAATATTGATGAAACCCTCATATCATACACAATTATATCACTTAGAATATATATGATAATGGCTCATTGATTTATTAAATTGAAAGTTTAAAATAAATAAAATAAAATAGTGAGTAAAAATCATAAAAATTAAATAATTTGCAGTGCATTTTTATACATATACAAGAATTATCACATTATCACATTCACATAAAGACATTTATTCATTTACGCAGGCTTTATAGAAAAAATAATTATATGGACAGACAATTCAGCGCCATCTAAGACTTGTGCATTATTTCGTAATTGAATTGTATTTTTCCAGTGGATTCCATTTGGATATGATGTGATCTTCATTGCCATTTGCCACAATTCAACAATTCACGTCCACAAGTAAAATTATGTGGAGTTCATTTTTTTCTTTTTTTTTTTTTAAAAAAGCAAAATTTGTGGAGTTCTATTAAGACGTCCGTCTTTAATTTCTGATTCCAGTATTTTCATATACAATATTTTCCCGATTGTCGCTTTCAATTCTGGAAATTACGAGCTCCAGAAGGATTTATTTATACGCTCAAGAAGTTAAGAAAGGATGCGAACAATAAGAAAGAAAAATGTTGAGTTACGTTCAACCTGGAACATCATCCTTGTTGCTTCCTTTGTCCTTCACTATCTTAGCGTTATGCTTTATCGTCTTCCTGTTGAAACGGTATCCACTTAGGAGCAAGAAAACCCTACCACCTTGTCCACCTGGGCTTCCAATTATCGGAAACCTCCACCAAATTGGCTTGCACCCTCATCGCTCTCTTCGATCCTTAGCTCAGACCCATGGCGACATCATGTTGCTTCACTTGGGTAGCGTTCCAGTGCTTGTTATCTCATCAGCTGAAATGGCCCGCGAGGTCTTGAAAACCCATGATCTTGTGTTTGCAGACAGACCTAAATCAAGAATGAATGGGAAACTTCTCTATGACCAAAGAGATGTGGCTGCGGCTCCTTATGGTGAGTACTGGAGACAGATGAAAAGCTTATGTGTTCTGCATCTACTAAGTACTAAAAGGGTACAATCGTTTAGGGATTTGAGGGAAGAAGAGACGGCTTATATGATTGAGAGGGTCAAAAAGTCTTGTTCTTCTTCACCAATCAATTTAAGTGAGGTCTTTGCAAGGCTTACCAATGGTGTAGTTTGCAGATCAGCTCTAGGGAGGAAATATAATGCAGCGGAAGGAGGGACAAAGTTCAAGGAACTACTGGGGGAGTTTGGAGAATTGTTGGGTTGTTTCGATGTTGGGGATTATATATCATGGCTTGGTTGGATAAATCATGTGAATGGGTTGTACGCTAGAGCAGAGAAAGTGGCTAAAGAGTTTGATGATTTCCTAGAAAGAGTAGTTCAAGAACATATTACTGGTAGTGATGATGGCCGACACGAAAACAATAGTAAGGACTTCGTGGACGTTTTGCTTTGGATTCAGAAGGAAAACAACGCTGGCTTTCCCATTGATGCAACTAGCATCAAAGCTATCATCTTGCTATTCCCTTATCTTACTCACTCATACGCTAAATTATTATTATTAACATTTTTATAAATCTAATTGGAATTTATTATTAACTATTTAAATCAGTATTCGAGCCGATTATTATTATCCAAAAAGTAATCGAATCCACTTAATTTTATTTATTTTAATTAATAATATATATATATAAAATTATTTTTATTAATAATTATATTTTAAAAAATTAATAATTTCATAAAATATTTAAATTTTATTTTATTTAAAATAAAAATATAAAATTTATAAATATTATTATAAAAAATATATATTTTATATATAATTAAATATTTCTATAAACGAATTTAAATAAAATATTCAACATATAAAAATTTAAATTGAATCTGAAACTGTCCTGCGAGTACCTAAAAATTCCACTCATCCCTAATTAAGTAGATAAACCTTCAATTTTATGTAAAGCCACTAATACAATATCCAATTACTTGGATAAATCCTCAATTATCCCCACATTAAAATTTTTTCATTCTGTGTGTTCTGCTAGGATGTATTTGCAGGAGGAACAGACACTGCATACACAGTCCTGGAATGGACAATGACAGAACTCCTAAGGCACCCAGAAGTGATGAAGAAACTCCAGAATGAAATTAGAAAAATCACCAGCAACGAATCATCAGTAATAACAGAGAGCAATCTGAATAAACTTCCTTACTTAAGAGCAGTAATCAAGGAAACTCTACGCCTTCATCCTCCAGTCCCATTGCTAGTTCCCCGAATATCAACTCAAGATGTCAAATTAAAAGGATTCGACATTGCAGCAGGAACCCGAGTGATTATCAATGCTTGGGCAATAGGAAGAGACCCTGCATTGTGGGATCGAGCTGACTAGTTTTGGCCAGAGAGGTTCTTGAACAACACTATAGATTTCAAAGGACATCACTTCGAATTGATACCATTTGGGGCTGGCAGGAGGATTTGTCCCGGCGTTCAATTTGCGACGAGTATAGATGAGCTTGCATTAGCAAATATACTGCACAAGTTTGATTGGGCATTAACAGGAAAGAAGTTGGACGACACCGAAAGCACCGGCATCACCATACACAGAAAATTCCCTCTTCTTGCAGTGGCAACTCCATATTCGCAGTAATGCTCTGTCTGTGTATCTGTATTCTTTGCTTTATTATTTCATCTTCTTTTTTTCATAGACTAATAACTGGTTTAGTTTCGCAACGTACCTATCTGATTTTCCTTTTTTTTTATATATATTTTTTATGTCTAAATTTGATACATTATAAATCTAAAATATCAAATATATTGTAAGATTCATGAATTTCATATATTTATATAAAAAATTTCCCATTATTTGGTTGCTAATTGAGGAAATAACAGCCAAGTTGATTGAGATGGAAAAAGACTTGCGCAGATAAAAATTAACGAAAGAAGAATAGCCAAAAGAAAGAGCTGCTCCACCAACGATCCTGTTAAAGTAAAGTCGTCATCATCTTTGTCTCTTGCATAATGTAAAAAACTAAATAAGTGTTTATAATTTCAGTCCAGACTAAATAAATTTAAGATTATATTTTCCTCCAAATAAAGTAACAACTTTTTATTTAGGGTTAAATAGGTCTTAGAATGGCTCTAGCCGATGTTTACTCGGTAATATAGTCTCAAAATACTAATAGACATTCACGGGTTAAAGAACAGCCCATAAGTAAACAGTAAACAGTCAGATTCATGTTTATAAAAAAATATTTTTTTAATAATAAAATAATAATTTTTGTATTTTTTAAATATTAAAATTATTTATTATTTTTAATTAAAAAATTAAAATTTTAAGAACAAAAACAACAAACCCAGCTTCAATCCCAGAAAAAACAACAACAAAAAAAATTATTGGTAATGCGAGTTTGGCCAACTGCTGGAAAGTACCTATAAACTGCTGAAACTTACAAATCTACACTTTCTAAAATGCGAGTCCTCTTCTACACAACTAGCTTCTTTTATGGTTTGGAAATTAATCACCTAATATATGCAAAATAAGTCGGGAGCCCTACCATACACATAATATACTCGTACTATGCCTCTTCCCTCTCCATAGGTACTCTTTGGCTATGCCCTTTTCCATATTATGTATATGATAACGGAATCGTCGCATCTAATATCATAACAAAAATATTTCTGATACATAGGATCCTCTGTCGAGGCAAGTGTAGAGCATACGTATCTCTGATCATAAAGGTATAATACCCATTCTAAGGTTTTCAGGAGAAATAGAGAGAAATTAGAAAGCCATGGAAAGAGAACTCAAAATATTATTCCAGAGGAAAACTTAAGTCTGATTACAATTAAAGAGAGCATCTCCTTATATAGACTTGGAGGCTCTGGGATAACAGGCAACTGCCTAGTGACTAGTTACTGATACTTTAAAGTAAAAGATTCTTATAGAGTGAAAATAAGAAAAGATAAAGACATACTTATTACAGATTAGGCCGACAGGCCTTTACTTTAATCATGGCGTGGTTGACAGATTGAGTGTGTCATAATTGGAGTCGTCTGAGTCACTAATTCCAAAAAAGTCCTTAGGCCATTGTTGGTGCTCAACTGGTGATGGTGGGTCAGCATTCTCAATGGCTTCTCGTGCCTCGATGTCCATTGGATCTTGAGAATCTTGACAGATTGAATGGGACCAATCTATGGGCTCATCAGTGAGAGACCGGATGGGTCCGAGAGACGTACAATTCACGTGAGGAAGGGTTAGAAGCTGATAGCCATTGATTTCGCAGAGATGCTCTGCCAGTTGTCTCCTTAGTGGTCCCAACTTCATCACAGACTGGTCCTTCACCAACCACAGACTCCACCAGTGGCACTATAGGTCCAACTGGGCCTCCTTAAGCTCAAGAACCACATGTAGAAATACCCGAGGATGATCCAATATTGGATTTTAATCCGGGAATCCAACAACAATCCAGGCCCAGCTCAGGCCCATGGTTCACATTAGATGATGTTCCCCCATCCAAATGGAGAGATCGCCTTGCAAAGTTCAAGGCCTGGCTTGATGTCCAAATGCTTGGAGACCGGGCAGATTCTCATGTTGTTCTCAGAGAATTTATATCCCGAACTATTGGAACACTCCAGGACTAGTTTGCCTCCATTGGAGAGTATCATAAAGCCTAATTTTGTCATCTGAATGTCATACAAGCAATCAATGCTATTTTTGTTGAATTCCTTAGAGACGCTTCACTGTATAGCAAGCAGCTGCGCCAAGAATATTTTGACATGCGTTACTGTTCTTTGAAAAGGACAGATATTGAAAGGCATTATTAGCGCATGGCTCAGCGTTACTATTTGCTGAATGGTTATAATAATGTCAATCTCAGGCATACATATATTGCCTCTCTCCCAGAAGCATTGCAACCAGAGCTCCACAGAAGCATTGCTGCTACCTGCAGAGCAATGAACGCTATCACCATTGAAGAAATACACCAGATGACTCTTGCTTGTATAGACAAGATGTGTGAGCAGCAGAAATTATTCAAGGATATCATTGACAATAGCAAAGCCTTGAAGAATGTTTTCTAGAAGTCCCACCTTGCTATCAAATGTAATGAAAAGAATTGTGAGTGTAGATCAAAGAAGAAGGGTCACTACAATAAGTATCCTAGTTCTTTGGGATCCAAGCCTCTTTTCAAATCCTGAAAAGGAAAGAAGCCAGTAAGGTACTTCCAAAAACATAGAATGGGCACAAAGAAGTCTGATCGATGCTACATTTGTGGAAACCGAGGACACTATGCAAAAAACTGTCTCAAGAATCCAAACAAGGCTGTTAAGCTTTTACAGCATATTCAACAGGCTTCCCATGTCTCTCTAGAGAATGATGATATTGAATCCTTATTTTCTGAACAAGATGAACCAGATGAAGAGACTGTTTTCGCCCTTGGAACGAATACTGATTTCGATCAAGACCAGCCTCTGTCTTCAGAAGATTCAGAATCTGACACTGAGGCCTATTACCCTTCTTACCTAGCCCAACATATCCAATCTTCTCATCCAACTCACAACCCAGGCACTATTCTAATCCCACTAGTACCACTTCACATCCTACCCAGCAAATACGATAGGCCCATCAGCGTTATTGGTTTCCTTGATACTGGAGCCCATAAAAGCATGATGAACCCAGCCATTCTAGCTTCAGAATACTGGGTCCCACATGAAGAATATTTCAAGGCAGCTGATGAAAATGTTTTCAAAACCAGCCTAGTCACCAAACAGCCCATTGGCATCCAATTCTTTCCCACTTGTACCCTTTGGACCAAAGTCATTGGGTCAGACCTCCCTGATAAAGACTTGCTGATTGGTTTTGACTTATACCAGCAAGCAAAACATCTGAAGATCCTCCCTACAGGGTTAAAATTCAAAAGAAGTTTCCAACCATTCACCTCTATCCCAAGGCTGTACTCTTTGATAGATGCCTCAGCCGAATTCCAAGAACACAAAGAACTTCTCCTAAAATCTTGTGCAAACTCTCATGCACAGTTCTATCACCACCACCCCTTATGGAAAAACCCAGAGTTTTTTGTCAACCTTCCATTCAAGCTCAATGAGGATATAAACCCAACCAAAGCATCTCATCCGGGGATGAACCCAGCAGACTTGGCTTTAGCCCAGGAAGAATGCAAACAATTGCTTCAGCAAGGCCTCATAGAACCCACATCTTCTCAGTGAGCTTGTCAAGCTTTTTATGTAGAAAAGAGATTTGAACGGTTAAGGGGAAAAAATAGGCTTGTTATCGACTACAAACCTCTCAACCATTTCCTTCAGGATGATAAGTTCTCTTTACCAAAACCTGAAGCCTTGTTCACCCAACTCCATGAGGCCTATATCTTTTCAAAGTTTGATTTCAATGCTGGATTTTAGCAATTGGGCATCAACCCTTCAGACAGGCCCAAAACCACTTTTTGCATTCCTACAGCCCAATACCAATGGACTGTTCTCCCGTTTGGACTGAAGACAGCCCCATCTGTTTTCTAAAAAGCCATGACCAGAATATTTAAGCCCATACTTCACAGTGCTCTCATCTACATTGGCTCATAAGGAACTCTTAGCCACTTTCCAGGCCTTAGTGGATTCCAATGGGATCATGCTATCTGAAAAGAAAAGCTCTTTGGCCCAGACTGACATAGACTTCCTTGGAATGAAGTTTAAAGACGGAAAATATTAGGCCGGCCCACACATTGCAGAAGAACTATTGAAATTTCCTGACAATGACTTAACTATAAAACAAATACAACAATTTCTCAGAATTGTCAACTACATCAGGAAATTCATTCCTCATGTCGCTACTCACACCAGCCAATTGTCAAGGATGCTCAAAAAGACTACATTACCTTGGAATAAGGAACAAACAAAAGCTGTCAAGGCCCTCAAGGCTGTGGCTCAAAATTTGCCACATCACAAAGGCCCTCAAGGGTGGCTCAAAAAATTTGCACACAAGATTCCTAGCATGGGACACCTTGAACCCTTGGTGATGCTAGTGTGACACCTTTGTCTTCTCTTCCTTGAAGAAAAATCCAAGGAGAAAAGCATATCTATGGATATGCTAGTGGAGAATTCCCAGAGCCACAAAAACACTACCACTCAGTGTACAAAGAGATATTGGCTGTCAAAAACGGGATCAAAAGATTTGAATTCCACCTCATTGGTCATCACTTCACTGTGGTTATGGACAGCTCATTCTTCCCGAAGATCCTAGACTTCAAAAACAAGTCTCTCCCAGAACCACAGCTTCTTAGGCTAAAGGACTGGTTCTTTAAATATAAATTTACAGTCCAACATATCAAAGGGAAACATAACTTAGTTCCAGACCTTCTGTCTAGACCTAAAGAAATTCACCTCATCAGAACTCACTCCACCTTCCTTCTGATTTTCATGGCATCCTCATCCTCCCCAAACACTCCTGGTTTCCTCGTTCCTTCACCAGATAGTTTCCCACCTAGCTGTTCTCCTAACCAGCCCATCCCAAAAATAGCCCAGTTTGCAAAGGATCACCTATTCCATTACCTGAGTGCCAGGAATACCCTAAGTGGATTACTCCCCTTCTCATCCATCTTCATTCCTGACAACCCATTCCTGACATGTTTCAGCATCCATCTAGATAGAGATCTCATCCTTGAAGAGTTATGGCTCCTATGGTGCATGGTTACTCTATACTCTACAGGAATAGAATTCCCACTCATAACTTTGTACCAGCACACTCTTGATAAGACAAACAGAACTCTTTTGTTCAGATTCCTGGAATGGTTCAAGCTCATCTCAGCATGGCAATAGAGTTTTAAACGTCTCATAGAAACCCATGGGATCGAGGACAGGCCCATCAGAACTTTGCCCAACATCAAAACTATGTTTATCATGCATAGGCCTTTCTCCAGAAGGCCTGATGGACTTCTCTGGACCTAAAACACTGAGTATGAATGGAGAACTTATGAAGGATCCATCACTGAAAAGAACATTATGGGACCACTAAGGAGACAACTAGCAGAGCATCTCTGCGAAATCAATGGCTATCAGCCTCTGACCCTTCCTTACGTGAATTGTACGTCTTTCGAACCCATCCGGTCTTTCACTGATGAGCCCATAGATTGGTCCCATCAAATCTGGCCAGATTCTCAAGATCCAATGGACATTAAGGCATGAGACGCCACTGAGAATGCTGACCCACCATCACCAGTTAAGCACTGACAGTGGCCTAAGGACTTTTTTGGAGTTAGTGACTCAGACGACTCCGATTATGACACACTCAATCTGTCAACCATGCCATTATTAAAGTAAAGGCCTGTCGGCCTAATATGTAATAAGTGTGTCTTTATCTTTTCTTACTTTCACTTTGTAAGAATCTTTTACTTTAGAGTGTCGGTAACCAGTCACCAACGGGTTGCCTGTTATCCCAGAGCCTCCAAGTCTATACAAGGAGATGCTCTTTTCAGTTGTAATCAGACTTAAGTTTTCCTCTGGAATATTCTGAGTTCTCTTTCCATGGCTTTCTAATTTCTCTCTATTTCTCCTGAAAACCTTAGAATGAGTATTATACCTTTATGATCAGAGATACGTATACTCTACACTTGCCTTGACAGAGGATCCTGTGTATCAGAAATATCTTTGTTATGAAATTAGTTGCGACGGTCCTGTTATCATATGCATAATATGCAAAAGGATACAGCCAGAGAGTACCTATGGAGAGGGAAGAGACATAGCATGAGTATATTATGTATATGGTAAGGGCTCCTGGCTTATCTTGGCCAGAAATCACCACTAAACATTCTATAAATCCATCCCACTAATTGTAATTATTAATTAATCCAGTGGAAATTGGAAGATGGCAGTAGTTCAAGGGCTAGCTTTAATTAGCAGCTGCATTAAATTGTGCAGCAACAAACATATTTTCTTTGGCCTCTGCTGCCTCAGTGGTTACATATATGTGTTTAGTGACTCTTAACAGAAGTAGGAAACAATATGTACCTTCAATATTCTCTTGCAAGATCTGATTATTCATGTTATGGGATTGATATTTACGGTGGACAGGCGACTGGAAGGTTCACAAATGAGAGGACTATTGGCAATATGTATATTCATCATGTCAGTGATCTTAATTTATTTCCATACCGGAACAGTCGGCCAAACTCGCCTTCAAACTCAGTTCTGTTGGGTTCAATCGCAGTGTGTTTATCGATTTCCAAATGATATTATGTGTGTTGAGATAAGTCGGATGAAATGAATGATTGAAGTTGCAGTTAAGCGAAAGAAGAAAAATTGTGCGTGGGGGATTTCAAGAAATTCTGGGTTTTAGATGTTCTTAATTTTTTTTAATTTTAATTAAAAATAATGAATAAGTTTTATTATTTAAAATATTAAAATTAATATTTTATTAATAAAAATAAAAAAATTATTATTTAATATATATATATATATATATATATATATAAAATTCTATCATTTAAGAAATAGAGACTAAAAAAATTTTATGAGTTTTATCATATATTTTATATTTTAAATTTATAATAAATTAAATTCATGTAAAAATTCAAATATATGGAGATTTATATGATCTTTTTATAATAGAGATACAAACTGATTTGGGGGGAATTTGAGGTCCACACATTTACAAGACAACTATTTCTGGCATTTATTGCTATCCAATTTGCACACTCATTCGCTGCTTTAGGAGAGAAGATGAAGATGACAATAATAGAAGGATGATTAATCAACAAATCTTTGTGTATCTTGAACGATAGCACAGTGAACTTATTTCGCCATTGAATAAAAATACAGTGATTTATTTAGTCCTTTTTCCTAATAAAAGGGACCCACAGATACATATTTAGATTATGATACATTGATTAATGACAACTTGACAAGTGCAACATATGTGCACAGTGCACGCATCATTCTTGTTCAGGAAATCAACATGAGGCCAAATTGTCAACTTATTTGGCCATTCAATAAAAATACAGTGACTCATTTAGTCCTTTTCCCAATAATTTTACTCCACATAATAAAAAGGGGCCTACAGATACATATCTAGATTGTGATACATTGAATAGTGATATGTGCACAGTGCACAGATCAACCTTGTTCAGGAAATCAAAATGAGGCCGAGATTTGCCATTAGCAGAACAACTCAAATTAGTAATCAGCTACTTATGATCACTGCAGAAAATGCCAAGGGCCCAGTTAAAAAAGGGAAATAAAAAATGCCAACTATGATCACATGATTTTTTTTTAAATAAATAAATTAATAAGGACTCTTCGAATATAATTGTTATAATTTCTTTAAATTTAAATTTCAAGATTATCGGTTGACAATCTCAATTTAATCTAATTTCAAAGGAAGATATCGAACCTGACTTAACATCTTATCAAGGAGATTTAATACCCGAAAACTATCAAAAATTACATTATTATTGACACCATTAAATACATTTCTTTATATAAGTAATTAAACAATCATTTATCAATTGATTACATATGTAATTGTGTAATTTTATCTTGATAAGGTTTATTATTGAAAAAGCTCATTTTAGAATTGCAATAGATATAAATAAAACAAGTGTAAGCTTTAAAAGTTATTAAACTTTTGGATACACAATAAGGTTTTTTATTTCAACTAATTTCTTAGAAACTTCATTGAGCTCTTTCAATTGATGAAACCTATCATCTTGATGCAATATCCAAAAATAAAATTTTCAATTTAGTTTTTAAGTGTCGGAAGCTCAAATTTTTAAAATTTAGTAGGATAAAATTCAACAAATCTAAACAATATTTTTATGATGGAAAAAGAGAAGGAACTTACTGAATTTAAGCAAGCTATGTAAACAAGCAATTTCGTGTTAACCTCATTAAAATGATCATTTACAAGCTCTTGAAATCGCATATCAATGATTGTGATGAAAAATTAGGGTTTGTCTTTTAAAATAGTTCATTATTTATTGTTGAAAAAATTACTCACTCCATCCCATTTCAAGTGATATTTTTAAAAATTTTTTTACCCCTTTTTATTTGTCTTTTTATAAAATTAAGGAAATATTTTTTTTTTCTAACTCTATCTTTATCTATTATTATCCCAATGCATTTATCTCATCCTTATCACAATTCTCTATTTTAATTAAATATAAGAGCCATTTATTCAATTATTAGTATTTCATTATAAAAATAGATTATTCCATAATTTTATTTATTCTTATGTAAAAATTTTAAAAAGCACTTACAATAAAATGAAAAGAGTACCTAATTTAAATTTAATAATGTAGACAATAAGCAATACTACCTTAATATTAAAAAAAAATCACATTTTTATTGTATATATGATGGCAATAATTTAAAATTTATAATGATTTAAACTTTTTCATATTAAAGAACTTTTGATTATAATTTGTGCAAGTAAATGAAAGAAAAATTGAAAGAGAATGCTGTGGAGATGAGAAAGAGATGACTGGAGGGAAAGAATGAAAATGGGTGTTTTGAATATTTTAGGAAGGCATTGGCAATGACTTTTTATTAACCCATTAGGGTTTTTTTTATTATTATTTAATTGTAATATTGCATAGTGATTGGTTGAAATTGTTCACTTCTTCCACTAGATTTCAGATGAGGAATAAAAAAAAAAATTATACATTTACTTTAAATTTTATTTAAAAAATGCAATTATTAAAATTTTTTTGAGTCAATTTAAATAAATATAAATATAAAATTTTAATTAAAATAGGGATAAATTAATTTTTTATTATATTATAAAAAAATTCAATACGTATTTAGATTTTGCTAACTAGCATTCGAAGGGTATCTTAATCCTATTTTATTTGAGTTTAGATATATTATAGGATATTTATAAAAGTTGAGGTATATTATAAGACATTTTAAAAATTTAGGTGTCATAAAATTTTTTTTTTTTTAATAAAATTCAGGTATAAAATAATATATTCAACTTTTTTTTTTTAAGTAATTCTATGTAAATCTATAATATAAAATGAAAAAAGATCAAATAAACCCTTCTTGTTTCATATGATCAAATAAGGTCAAAATTAAATTATTATTATTATTAAATAAGTTAATATATTTTTTAGTTAAAAAAATATTATTTTTATAATATTAAAATATTGTTTTTATTAAAAATAATAATTTTAACATTAAATAATTTTTGTTGATATTTCTTTCAATTTTTTTTTTGAAAATTTTATTTTAATTAAATAATAAAATTTTTTTAATATTTAAAAATTAAAAAAACTTATATTTTATTAGATGATAACTTTTTTGACTCACCTAATTTTAGAGTTATTTAACTTTTTATTGAAAATAGATGGACATATTTGGTTTTTTTTTTTCAATATAAAATCTACCTGCCCGCATAGAATCTATGATATTTGTTCAAGCCAACTTCAATGGCTCTCCATCAATGGCCGAAGGAATTAGGCTTCGAGCCTTCCTTGATTTTAGCAACCATCTTTGTAGCAGTGGTCCTCAGGTTTCTACTGAAGGAAAAACAAAGGAAAAAACACCTCAATCTCCCACCAGGGCCTGGAAAGTTGCCCATCATTGGCAACCTTCACCAGCTGGGTAACATGCCTCACCTATCTCTCCACCGGTTGGCTCGTAAGTATGGTCCAATCATATTCTTACAGCTTGGTGAGATCCGAACTGTTGTGATTTCTTCCGCTAATTTGGCTAAGCAAGTGCTCAAAACCCATGATCTTGCATTCTGTAGCCGTCCTCAACTATATTCAGCCAAATACCTATTCTACGATTGCACTGATATTGCCTTCGCCCCTTACGGTGCCTACTGGAGGAATATTAGGAAAATTTGCATACTGGAGCTACTCAGTGCCAAGCGAGTCCAATCATTTGGCCATGTCAGAAAAGAAGAAGTTGCTCGTTTGGTTGCTCGGATTGGAGAGTCTTATCCTGCCACCAACAATCTTAGCAAGATTATTGAACTATATGCCAATGATGTCCTTTGTAGGGTGGCTCTTGGAAGGGACTTCTCACGAGGAGGGGAGTATGATCGGCACGGCTTCCAGAAGATGCTTGACGATTACCAAGCGCTGCTTGGAGGATTCAGTCTTGGAGACTATTTTCCTTCCATGGAATTTGTGCACAGCTTAACAGGAATGAAGTCTAAACTAATCAACACCTACAGACGTTTCGATCAGTTCTTGGATGGGGTCATTAATGAACACCGTAATAATTCCGAGGGAAAGCCAGAGGAGCAGAAGGACCTTGTAGATGTCTTACTTGATATACAGAAGAATGGGTCTTCTGATAGTACGCCTGATAACGTTAAAGCTGTGATCCTGGTCAGTGAACTGATTCAGATTTCTTGATTTACTCCCAATTTTGCTGTTAGATGAGTCATTTAAAAGAAAATTAATTACAATTAGTAATTGGTATGTTGTTGCAGGAGATGTTTGGTGCTGGAACTGATACAATTTTCATAACGCTTGATTGGACAATGACAGAGCTGATCATGAATCCCAGTGTCATGGAAAAAGCACAAGCTGAAATAAGAAGCATTGTTGGGGAGAGAAAAGTTGTGCAAGAGAGTGATCTGCCTCAATTTCACTATATGAAAGCTGTGATGAAAGAGAACTTCCGATTACATCCTCCTGTCCCAGTTTTAGTCCCAAGAGAATCCTTGGAAGATGTTATGATTGATGGGTACAATATCCCAGCCAAAACACGAATTTATGTCAATGCCTGGGCAATGGGAAGGGATCCAGAACAATGGGAAAATCCAGAAATATTTCAACCAGAAAGATTTATGGGGAGCAGTGTAGATTTCAAAGGGCAGGATTTTGAATTGATACCTTTTGGTGCTGGTAGAAGAAGCTGCCCAGCTATTACATTTGCAACAGCAACCGTTGAGCTTGCTTTAGCCCAACTTCTCCACAGCTTTGATTGGGAACTTCCTCCTGGAATAAAAGCTGGTGATATAGATAATACTGAAGCTTTTGGCATCTCGATGCACAGGACAGTTCCCCTGCACGTCATTGCCAAACCACACTTCCAGTAAGGCAGAAAAAAAGAAGACTATGGCGATTCTTCTTCTTGTAAAATATTATAAGAACTGAAGACACGCTATGCAAGTTTTCGAATGCATAAATAAAGAAGTGACTTATCTTTATCGATGCTAATGATTCACATTACAGTGAAATTTGTCCAAATTTAACCATCACAAGGATAAAGAAATGATCATGACATCTATCTCTGTTCCTTGATGTTGTGGAAGACTTCTAACTTAGTTTTCCATTCACTATTAAGGTAACCTTATATTACGTAATTAGTTTTCCATTCACCATTAAGGTAACCTTATATTACGTAATGAGTGGAAAAAAAAAAAATCTTAAATCTTAATATTCGTATAGACGCATTGCCAAAAATCTTAAATCAAATTGAATATATTTGGTTTAAAAAATTATATATATATATATATATATATATATATATATATATAAGAGAGAGCACGCTTTCACTGTGCTTAAGAACAGTGAAAGTAATCCTGTGCCCTTATGTATCCTTTGCCCCTATGTATCTTTTGTTCAATTGGTTATTATGAATGCCTGTACATTTTTTTTTTCTTAATTACGTTTACATTTTCAACATCACTTTTCTAGACTAGACTAGAACTGATGATCAGATAATGGACAAGTTTTTTTTTTTTTACTTTCATTTTTTTTTCTATTATAAATTTTTCTTTTTTTTTTAATATATTAGTTTAAGTTGATAATAAAAGTTCACTTTAATTTTTTCAATTAAAGGTTGATAATTCACACTAAAATTAAAAATATTATATATATATATATATATATATATATATATATATATATATATATATATATATAATAGACCAAAACAGTAAGAAAAAGAAGTTTATTTGATTTTTTTTTTTGCAATTATGTCAAAATTGAAATTAAAGCTATTTATAAGTTAATTAACTATAATAAAAAATATTATTTTATAAAATTGTAGAATTTATAAAATTATAATTAATTTTTTAAATTTTAAAGAATATATATATATTTATAATTAAAAATGCAATTATTATAAATTTAATATTATATTAAAACAAATTTAATAACTCTCAAATTAAATATTATCTTTTACTTTCCTAAAAAGCATAAAAGAATATTTTACCCTTATTATCTTCCTTATCCAAAGTGATGGCATTTTTTTCTCTCTTTGCAATTTATATTATGCAGACAAATACTACAATAAGAGGCACTTTCACTGTTGTTTGTCTCTATCCTTCTTAATTACATCTCTACCATTTTACCTCTACTAACTTCTTTACTTTTTTTTTTTTTTTTTTTTTAAATCTCACTCTCATTTTTCACACTGCACTCTTATTCTTTGTTTTCTTTGGCTATTTCTTCAATGCGAAATATTTTATTATTTAACTTATATAATTAAATAATATATCTTAATTACATATTGAATAGGTGAATTTGTTCAAAAATTACATTTGACTATTTTAGAAACAAGAACTCAATCTATTATAACAGTGTTGAAAATGATCTGTTTTTATTCGTGTGGGATGTGTACTACAAATAAATTGTGGTTATGGACAGTCCGACACCCATGAAAAACTCTATTAATTTCCTTTTCATCATTTCTGCTATGCAGTTTTTTATTTTAATAAATTGTTTACTTGAAAAGAATTTAATTAAATTTTCATATAATTATATACTATTTCAATTAAATTTATTTTTAATGTCTGAACAATGGTAGTGAAAATCATAAAAAGATTAAATTTCACACTTATATAAAACCCTTTGAATTATGATTCCGTTTATATAAATAATTCCTCTTAAATTTGATTTTACACAAAACATTCTTTGGGTATTTTGCATATTGATAGGGTAAATTACTATTAAGTCCTTATATTTTATTAAAATTAATTATTTATTAGTTCATTTTTTTTAAAATATAATTAAAACGTTCATGTATTTTATAAAATTAAACTCTTAATTCTTTTATAAAAGAAAATGTTAGCCAACTTGTTTTAATATCGGTTAGATACTGTAAAAGAAGCAGAAATTCATTTGAGGAGGGTTCAAAGAAATGAGGCCTTGAAAGCCTAAGTTGGCCAAGATTTTAAGTTCTTTGGGACTATTTCTAGTGTCTGCTTTTGGATCTTTTTTCTCCTTCTTTAGCCAAGAACTCCAAAAGGTAATTATATTTTTTTCACATTTTTAAATAACTTTTTTTAGCTTTTCTTGCTTTTATTTATACTGGGTTGGTTACTATTTAATAGTTAATAGCATGCTTGTTCTAGTCCCGGTGCTTGCTCGTCATGTTCTGCAGGTGCTTTTTGCGTAAATTACATTTGATCAATTAGTTTTCTTTTATGCAATGATGAATATTTGATTCCTTGCTTCATTAGAAGGAAGGATTCTTCTAGTTTCAAAATGAAATTTTTTACTTATTGCGTCTGCTTTATATTATCTAAGATAGTAATCTGTTTTGATTATTTAGAGCCTAATAGATTCAAAGAAATAAATTATTCATGTTTACTTGCATAATTATTCAGAGTATAATTAGTTTAAAGAACTCAACAGTTTGACAAGCCTATTTTGAATTTCACTTATTAAAGCTCACTGTAAATCAGCGTATATATATAAAAAGTGCATGGCAACCGATGAAGCACCATCCTTTTGATTATTCTAGGATGTTTTCTAGTTTCCCTAGTATGTTGCTTGATTTCTTATCTAATATCTTTGGCAGGATGTAAAAAGAAACTGTCACGTTAGTAACTAAAAACAGAATAGATTGACTTTTAGATCTCAAAAATTGCTTTGTTGTCATTTCCTGCCTAGAATATCAACTACTAAGAGGGTATGTTTTTAACTTTAGCATGAATTACTGAGTCACAGATTTCTCTTTCTCTATCTCCCATGGACAGTCCCGATTATTGCTCAAATGTGGAGGCAAAGAATGTGTGCAAAGTTGCATGAATACCGATTGGGCTTTGCCTAGATTTTTAGTGGAGCATTCACATGGTTCTACAGCAGCTGTGTTAAACATTTTTTGGGATTTTTAAATTATCAATATACTGTCAAATTTTTTTAAAATTTCATGAGGGGGGCCTAATGCCCCCTTGGCCCTTCATTAGCTCCGTCCTTGGTTAGATAGACTAAATAATGTAGATAGTTAGAATTATAAAGACTAAATACAAAGATGATGTTTTATTTAAATTTTTGAAAAATAAGGACTAAATAATCAATTTTGATAAATTACAGAGGTTTTATAATAATTTACCATTATAAATTATCGGTTTTCCCACTTAGGCATCACAGTGGACCCTCGTAACAAATTGAGATTCTCTTCAACCTCCAGTGGTTTGCAGGTTCTTGATATTACAGGCTCGAAATTCATTAGAGTGATCAATCAGTGCCTTGAGCATGGAACACTGCCACGGAGAATCAATCAACTTTACGTGTAACAAGACTAATAATTACCGAGCATGTACACAATTAGTTTTGTACTATACTGTTGGTTTCAAAATTGGCATACGATTCCCTGTGAATCTCTATATTCAACGGTGTTATTGAGAACAATGTCCTCTCATGTTCATTATTGATCAAATACTATCTAGCCCAAATCAATGTGATATTATATTCTGAAAATAGCAACTTACTTGCTAAGCACCAAGAAACAAAGCATCAGCAACAAGAAAGACCCCAACCTGCATTAGAAATAAATGAACATTAATTTCTAGGCCAGCGACAGCTCACTCAGCCAATAGGTTAGTTCACCATTAAGGCAAATCTTGTAGTTGCCAGGCGTGCATCGATAGCCCCAACCTTCTTTAGCAGCTGCAACTATTTGTTGATCTATCCAACTAAAGTTGTGTGGGAAAATTAGCAACAAAATCGATGTTTGATAAGGCCAAATACAAGATGTCAGTTTCAAATATTACAGGAATACTGGAACTGCATATCATGGAAATGCAAATTTCAGTAACAAATAGCATTTATTTTATCAGTCAGAGAAAAACAATCTGGACAAGATAAGTTAGATGATGTTTCCTCTGAACTGATGAACATTTGTTCATACGCCACATCAATGACTATCATGTATAATTTAAAAAATTAAATAATAAGCAACAACAACAACAATTACATTAACCTTTCTTCCTTTTACTTGATCAGTATGAAAAATCAACTTAAAAGAAAATCAGAAACATAACAAGTGAAGGAAATACAAAATTGTTCACATTGGAAATCTACATACTCTTCTTCAGCAGCCTCCAGGACCCCTTGAACCCAAAAAATGCTTCTTTAACCACTAACTAGCAACTCACACGCAGCTAGGGATCTGTGAACATTCAAAATGAAGCAGAAAATTTTATGGGAGATAACATTGCAGGTTTCCCCCTCTCCCTCCCCCCTCCCCCCTCCCCCCCAACCCCACCACCCCCCCCTAAAGCTACCACAAGAAAAAATTCACTCCTACAAACACATATGGTAGACTGATAACAGAAATGCGCTCCATTAAAATCGATTGCTTAGGAAATAGTCAAAATAGCAGCACCAGCACCACCTCCACCGCCATTATTGCTTTTAGAATTTCAACTTTCAAACTCCATATTTTTCCACTCAAATTGGAAATACTTGTACAGATAAGCTATTCTAGTCAAGGAGATACAAAACGATGCCGCAATGCTTGGAGAATAGCACTTAATGAAGTGATGCATTTTGAAGCTTTATTTTTGTTCTATGTAATTAAATTAGCAAATTGGTTAGATGCTGAGCTGTACAAATTTGTTGTAGTTTGTTGTAACCATTTCTAATTTCTCCCGCTTACAACTCTTGTATAAAACTCGTGTTCTTGATTTCAATAGACACTTTTTTTCATTCTCTACAATTACAGTTACATAATTTTCCATGGTATCAGAGCCTCTTCTATGTAAATGGAGTTTCTTATTCAAATCTGATTAGTTCTCAAGTTTCTTCTCTTCTCTATTTATTGATTTTTACTAAGTGTTTCTTTAAGATTCTTGCTATTGATATTCATTGACTGCAAATGGAGGAAGTTGTGAACATAAGTGATCAGAATCCATCTTGTTCAAAGGATGATAAGATGCTTCGTCTGCAAAATTCTGATCATCCCAGAATGATGCTGGTTAGCTCACCTTTGACTGGAAATAATTACCTGACATGGAGTAGATCCATGATAATTGCATTAAAAGCAAAGGACAAATTGGGTTTTATAAATGGCAAGTGCAAGATGCCAGATCCAGATGCAGTAAATTATGAGGAATGGCAGAAGGTAGACAATATGGTAATTTTTTGGATTTTACATGCACTTTCTAAAGATTTAGTTGAAGCTTTTCTTTATGCAACTACTTCTTATGAATTGTGGGAAGAAATTAAGGAGAGATTTGGGGGTAGTAATGGGCCATTGATGTATCAACTAATGAAGGAAATTAGTACTATTTCTCAGGGCAATAATTCACTTGTGGTGTATTACACAAAATTGAAAAGGTTGTGGGATGAATATATTTGTTTGGAACCAGCACCTGAGTGTGTATTTGGTGCCTCTAAAATTTTTGTTGAAATTGAAAATAAACATAAAGTGATGTAGTTTCTGATGGGATTAAATGATGCTTATGACCATGTGAGAAATCAGATTCTCATCATGGAACCTCTTCCCAGCGTAAATAAGGCCTTTTCTTTGGTGAAACGGGAACATAAAGAGGTGTATAATAGTAATGAAGATTTTGGTAATAGTGCAATGGCAGTAAAAACTCAAGATTATAGTAGAGATGTTAAGGGTGGAAAGCAATAGTATAAGAAGAAGGAGGATAAAGTCTACACTTAATATAAAACTACTAGACATGTGAAAGAAACTTATTTCAAATTAAATGGTTATCCTAACTGGTTCAGTGAATATAAACAAAAGAAGGGAAAAGGGAAGATGAATGTGGCTGCTCAAATCAGTGGAACACCATTAAACTGTGATGGTGGACATGTACCACAGAAGACAGATTGGGATATGGAAATGCTAATGCTGGAAATGATGAAATATATGAAGGCTGTAACACCCTCCCTGTAGCAACTCTGTACATTCTACTATTCCGGTGACTAGTGTGGGTCCAAAAAGTTAGAACGTCCGGAAAAATATTTAAACTAAAGTGAGGAATTATAATTAACTCAAATATTAATAAAAAAAATTTAGAATAAATTTTAGAAATAAAATACAATCAAGTTAAATGAGCCGGTGCCCTAACGATGGGTAACCCAGTGGGAAGTTGCGGTCCTCGCAACTAGAAGCCCTAAACCCGAAGAAAATTCATAAAATAATTTTTGGGACTCTAGAGAAGGGTCATTGAGGTTCTTATGGCATTAGAATTTCAAGAAAAGGCTCAAAAAAATTTTTCAATCGGTACAAATAATTTTGGTCTGTTAAGCCAAACGGAGGGCATTTTGGTCATTTCACCTTCAGAGGTGATTTTTGACCGACTTGTCTAGTTAAGTAAATAATTATTATGACACAAAATATGAATAAACATTAATGAAAATTAAATTAAAAAGGGGTAGAAAAGAAAAAAAATGAAAATAAAATAAAACTCACATTTATGACATAATCATGATGTCATAAATGAATAAATTCAAAAGCCTAACTAATGGGAATTTGCCAAGTCACTTAAAAGGGAAAATTATCACTAATTGAGACTAGAAAAATGAAAGAAAAATCTGTTCTTCTTCTTCATATTTTCGGCAGCCCTCTCTCACATCTCTAAACCACCATTAAAATCTTCTTTACCCTCTCTCTTCCATAACCCTAGTTCTATACCATAAAACCTCATTCTCCCTTCATGAAAAATTGTCCCTACCACTAGAGCAAGCCTTGGACAGCAATTTGAAGAAGGAAAAAAAGAAGTTTTGGAGACTTGGAAAAGTTAGCAAAGGAGGTTAGTGACCAAACTTGTTTTATCTCTTTCAATTCATGTTGAAGGAGTGGTATTTAATGCAAATTTGCAAGAAAATTGAGAAACATCATGTGTATGTCTTGCTTAAAATTTCAGCAGCCTTGAACTTGGTAGGGTTTTGAAGATTTCTTAGAATTAAAATGGTATTGTGGCTACCCTTAACATTAATATATTGTTTAGGATAGTGAAAGGTAAGTGAATGCAAGTTTTGAGATGGTTGAGCTAGGGTTTGGGTATGAAATTGAGACTTTGGTCATGCAATGGTGAAAGTAAGTTTTAATGGTCAATTAGTGACCATTTGGTTATGTGTGAATGAGAATTGAAGTGGTTAGTTTAGTGGGAATTGAAGTTAGTGTTGCTGCCCTTGGTGACCTGCAGGACTAGGCATGAGTCCAGCAGGTTTGGGCAGCAATAATTGGAGTTGTAGAGGTTCAATTGGTACAAGGCCAATTTGACATGAAACTAGACACATAATGGTACAAATTTGGTGAAGAAACTATACCCAGAAAACCAAACCAAGTTGACCTAAAGATTACCCTAATCCGGGTGACCTGCATTCTGCCTGGGCAAAATGAACAAATGAACAGTGTTTATTCATTTAGTCATAACTCAGTGTAGAAAGGTCCAATTGACCTGAAAGTTTACCAGCAGAAATCTGAGACATAGACCTAAAACTTTCATGAAGAACACAAATCTAAATTCTGACTATAACCTAGTCAAATTGCCAACCAAAATTAGGTTACCAAATCTAGCAGAACCAGTTTTGCCCAGAATTTTGGATTCTGTCCAATCCGGCCAGTTATGGTGTTTAGGCCATAACTTGAGCTACAAAACTCCAAATGGAGTGATTCAAAAAAGAAAATGTAACTAGATAAAATAAGGAACAACTTTCATGAAGATAATTTTACCAAATTCCTACTATAAAAATGACCAATGGAATAGTAAACACAAGGCTTGAAATCTGAAAATTTTGAACAACTAGCACTAAGCTTAGAAATGGTATTGGCAACCAATACCAACAATTTTAGAATGCAAAATGTGGTATGTTGGGAGTATTAGAACCAATGTGCCTATTATCTATGCAAAAGTCAACATTTTAGTTGACTAATGAAATGAATAGTAAAACCTAAACTTAAATTTCAAGAATTGTAAAATTTAAAAGTATAACATGCCCTAGTACACCTAGCAAGATTGGTTTGGATAGGTTGGCATGCCAATAGGGTTCAGTTAGTAGTACTGTACATGGTATTATGCCATTTTGTGATTTCATAGCTTTTAGCCGTTCTGACATTGTGTTGATACTTGGCCTTGTGCCTAATGTTATTACAGCTTATTAACTGTTCTGTTGCACACTGGGAGATACATATGTGACCGATGGTGTGACGGCCAGAGGTACTTGATACCCAGTGTCAGTTTACCTGTTTATCTAGTCCAGTCATCCAGTATAGGTTACTTGGGCAACCAAAAATGAAAGTGAATAAATTTAATGAAATTATCAATATAACATGTACAAAATAAATAAGATTACCAATAATTATCAAAAAATTGTCTGCATAAGACATCAGGACATGCACTGCATATTTATTTTCTGTTATTTCTTTTTATTTTATTATTGGCACCACTAAGCATTATTGCTTAGCGCGTTGCTTTTTGCCACACGTAGGTTTTGGAAAAACCGACCGAGAGCCCAGTAGACCACAGACTGGGTGAGATCTTCTGCAGCTTTACATAGTGTCCGTGTCACCTCACCGTCATCAGTGTATTGGTAGGACACTAGGTTTTATTTTGGTATTTTGTAATTAATTTTTATTTTCTCATGTGTAATTAAGACTTCTGTAATGTATTTAAGTATTGATGTAAATTATGAAAATTGTGTTTATGAATGAACAAGTGAATATTTATTTATGACTTTTATATGAATTTCATATGAAATGAATGAATGAGAAATGGGAGTATATATGAGAAAAATTGAGATGTTGTTGATGAAATGGAGTTTGGGATTGATAGAAACTTTTGGAAGTGTTTTTCACAGGTTCCGAAGAACTGTTTTATCCATTTTTAGCCGACATTCTGTCGGATTTTCTATAAAATTTGCGGAACCTCAAATAAATTATAATTGTAACACCCCCGTTTGCATAGCCTGGTATATTTCACTGTTCCGGTGACCGGTGTCAGTCCGGACAATTATTGGGATTAGAGCCACACCTAAGACAATTTGAGAAGCCATAAACACAAATAATTAGTAATGTTTAATTAGTTAACTATAAATAAGAAAAACAGAACATAAGAGGTTAAACGAGCCGAGAGTCACAGCGATGAGTGACCTCCTCGGGAACGACTGCGAAGTCGTTTTAAACTCAAATTTCAAACCGTAAAAAGTGACGCTGATGTCCTTAGGACCCTTATGAACACAGTGGAAAAGAGAAAATCACGAAAAAGAACTGTTAAGTCAGTCAAATAATTAGGTCAGGGAGCCGGAAGAAATATTGGATTATTTGCAAACCGGGATGAACCGGCGAGGGGCAATTTGGTCAATTGACCCCGAGAGCTGACTCCTGACATAACTGTCAAATAAAATCGGAGAAAAGAAAATTTTGGAATCAACAATAGAATTAAAGAACTAATAGAAAAATAAATAGAAAAAAAAAGAAAAGGAAAGAGGTTGGAAAAGTCAAAGTTGATGACATCACTATGCTGGAAGCTTAGTCTCCACCCCCAGAGACAGATGCAAGAGGTTTGAGGCTGGGCTAAGACAGAGTCTGAGAATACAAGTTGTGGGATTGGACATCGAATTTTGCGAATTGATCTCACAGGCCTAGAACTAGAAAAGATAGAATCGGAAGGCGGTGAAGAAGGGTCCACAAGAGAAAGCGAAAAGACTCTTGAACAAGCATGGAAGTGGTTGCAGGAAGAGGAAGCAGTTTGGGGATCTAGCTCCGTAGAGGCCGAGGCGATTTTACGGTCAAAGACCACCTTGGTGCAGTCGAGACCCAACTAGCACCCGAGGAGCTCTATCGATGCAGCGGTCACGAAACACGTGGTAGAACTCATGGTGGGGTTTGTTCTGAAGCTCTTGGTGCGTGTTTTAACTGTGGAGGGAGCGGACATTTCGCTAAGGATTGCACTAGTCCGCGTCGGTCTGGGTCTTTCACTACATCTGAAGGATCAGCTCAAGTCTCTGCACCCAGAGGGTCACAATCAGCTGCTAGAGGCAGAGGCAGAGGTAGGGGTCCTGGTAACACCCCTGGAAGTCAGAGCACTGTTAACCAGCCAGCATCCAGTGGCGCACCAGTTAGAGTATATACCATGCGTCAAAGGGAAGAGGCTGAAACATCAGATGTTATAGCTGGTAATTTCTCCATCCTTGACAAAGATGTGCATGTGTTATTTGATCCTGGCTCCACACATTCGTATGTTAGTGCTAGTGTGATGTGTTCTACTACTATTCCGTGTGTACCAATGGACTATTGTCGACACCATATTTTGGCCGATCCCCAAAATCAATAAAACTTTGAAACCGATCCCCGGTACTAAGTCTCCTTCGGACAGCTAATCACATTTCCGATCCCTCTTTGATAGGCTGTCACAATTCCGATCTCTCCCCGCAAAGAATTAAATCAAGTTGTTACGTTCTCGCATCGATCAAAGCTTTACGATGCATGGCTCACCGATCTCTCAAACCCATTGTCGAAACTCAGGACCCGTCAAGTATATTCCTGATAAATGAACTGGCACTAGATCTTTTCTTACCAGTTTTATTGCCAATCTCCCTTTCGAAAGTTTAAGAGTTAAGGTTTTGGTTCGGTTTAATAAGGATTCCAATTTTAAGTGTTAGTTAAATTTTCAATTTTAATCAAGTCCCATTCAGCGTTTCTTCCCCACCGATCTCATGCTTATTGTGCTTTCCGATCTCTTATACTTAGATTAATAATTGCATTTAGTTCTTGTTTCGCTATGCTCATACAATCAAATACTTAGGCAATTCAGAGATTTTCCAATCACATCCATTCATTGAACAAAAGAGAGCCCATTTCATTTCATTTTTTTTACAAGCTATTCGGCTGGAGGGTCACCCCGACTGATTTATTTTGTTCACTCTCTCTCCCACCCTCGGCTTCCTTCTCCTTTGTCCTCATCGTCGCCCTCGGGGCAGTCGGCCATCCAAGAGAAGTCCTCCCCCGGGTAACGCTTCTGGAGTTTGGCCAAGAGGTCCTTGTGAGCATTCACGTAGGCCCCGGCAATTCCCGTCACCATCTCTTCATCTTTCTCCTTAAGCTCCCCGTCTTTCTCTTTAAGCTCTTCGATGAGTTGGGCGACTGGCGGACCGTTGGCTGTAGCGCTGGACTTCTCCGAGAGCCCGATTCCTTTCAGGCAGAACAAGATTCAGTTCGGCCACCCTGTCCTCATATAACTTCGCTCGCCCCTCAACTTGAGATATATAATCTTGAGCGGATGAGAGTTGAGATCGGAGGGAAGCCACTTCCTAATTTTTCTTCCCGATCTCCTTGCCCAGACGCTGAACCTTCTCCCAAACCATGGTCTGATTCACCAGGCACTCCACGTTCAGGCTCATGGAATGAGTCAAGATATCATCAAGGCTGTTGGAGGATAGCCTGTCCCGATCCTCCCGAAGAAAGATGGAAGACCCCAAGACTTGGGCAAAACCGGGGTTCTCCCGAACAGTCCGGTTATTCTTCAGGGACTCGATTAGCTTTTGAGCGCCACGAGAAGAGATCCTCCCAGAAGATTGAGAAGGACCCCTCTCTGTGCTTGGAACAACTGGAAGAGCTGGAGGCTGCTCTTCCAATCTAGGAGGAGATCGGACAGCTTCAGCGGTCGGCAGATCCGAAGGTGGAGGCGGGTCCCCTTGTACTCCCCCAGATTCATGACCAGGTGTTCGAAGCATTTCCGAACGCTTCATCTCCTTTATTTTCCAGGAGATCTCTTTGTACTTCTTCCGCTTCCTAGAACCCTCACCACCCGCCATACCTGCACAAAGAAAAGGTCAGTGAGATCGCTAAGGTCCTGAGAGCTGAGATATAGAAAATACCAATGCCGAGGTCAGAGAGCGGAAGTTCGCGGTCTTGGCTGGTGAGCAGTTGAATGGTCCAATGGTGCAACTCGGCAGTCACCGCATCCAAACAAGAATACTTTTGAGTGGCGGCCAGACTCTTCAGATCCATCACTATTAAGCTTTCCTCCTGGTTCAGGGTAATATGCTTCGGAAGCAAAGGCCCCTGGTACCACCGACTCTGAGGAAGTCCTCAAAGCGGCTCGGATCTTTGCTCCTCGGAATGAAGAAAGCAGTTCTTCCAATTCTTAAGGGATGAGGCGGATCGGAAAAGAGCCGCAATGAGGCTTCGCTGAAAGAAACCAGTGTTAAATCATCCTTCGGCGAGTTAGTGCATGCGGCTCGGCGAAAACCTTAGCCGTGGTCCGATTCCCTTAGCTCGGCATAGACCTCGGAAGGCTACCAAGATCCGCCACGAGTTAGGGTGAATTTGAGCAATGCGCTCGGTGAAGTTTTAGGACCTCCTTATAGAAGTCATCTAGAGGGAACCGAAGACCGGCCTTTAACTGTTCCTCGTACACCATAACCATGTCATTCCCTTCAAAGGAGTGATCGACACGAAGATCGCCATGGCACTTGATTAGCTCGTACGAATCAGGCCGAATGTTGTATTCTTGGCTAAATGATTGCAGATCGGATACTCGAAGAACCGACGGTAGCTCATCTATAGGAGAGTCTCCCTCCACAAAGCAGTGCGCCTTGATGGTATGACCCGCCCCCGACCTGGAACGGAAGCCCTGGGAGGTTCAGGTTGCGTGCTTGGCCCGACTACCTCTTCGTCATCGGACGACCATGAGAACTGAATGGAAGGAGGGCTCGCCGCTCTCTGACCTTCGGCACCGCTCATTTTCAAAAGGAATAAAGAACTTAAACTAAAAAAGAAGATCAAAGCCCTTACGAGTCCGATGGCGTCGGAAGAACTTGAGAAAAGCGAGAGAACTTGAAGTTGTGAGCGAGGATTGAAAATGGAATGAGAGAACAAGCGGCTAACCCTCCACCCCTATTTATACTAGTCAGAGCATTTAATGCTCGCGAGGTTCTAAATGCGCATCGATTGGTGGGACTCGGCAATTTTACGACACTTCTCTCAAATATCGAATGTTACGAGATCGGTTAATTGGAGATCGGCATAATAAGTTAAATATTTTGAATAAAGGATCAGTTAAGTGTCATTCAGGTAAAGAACCAGATCGGATAATCACATTAGAGATCGGAAAATAATCAATGCAAAAATAATAAGATGATAACCGACAAAATAAAGTCTTTATTTTCAAAAGATCGGATTACATCATTTGGGCGATCTCTAGGGATCGGATTACACTAAAATTGGATCACATCATTTCTGTGATCTCTAGAGATCGGATTGCATTGAAAATAAAATACATCATTTGGGCGATCTCTAGGGATCGGAATGTCACATTGTGACTGATCTAAAGGGGTGTCACCGAGGCGCGCTATCGGAACACCCAATGTGGAGAAAGCGTGTCGGAACACTCAATGTGATGAGAAGCCGAATGAACTCAGTTGAGCGACTCGAGATCGGTACAACCGAGGTCCGCAATACAGATCGGTCAAATCCAGTTCTCTCACCATCGTCAGTTAGGGTTATGCGATCACCGGGATCGTAAATTTTCAGCCGGTGGTTAAAGAAGCTCATCGGAAAGGGATCAAAAACCACCATCATGGCTGGAACTTCCACCGGAGCAGCTAAAACAGGAAAAGTAAGAAGGAAGAGAGGAAAATCAGATGAAGGAAATGTCTCTGTCGACGGGGGTATATATAGGGGAAAATGAGCATTTATTGCTGAGCAGAAAACGAAGCGAATGCCTCGAGAATCAAGGGGAAATTAATGCTTTGACCAGACCGGACCTAAGGGAGGGAATGATCGGAATAATAGATCGGAAGATGGGAGACCAGCATGAAAGATCGGAAAGAACGTGTGAAAGAGATCAGAAAGAAGAGGGATCGGAAGACAAAAGGAATAAGACAAATCCCAAATAACCGTTGTCAGAATCAGAGTAGGTAGTTAAAGCGTTGGCGAGATCTCCACGCACGCCTAAGAATCGCGCCAATCTTGATAGGTGCGGGGTATGTTGTGACAGTTTTGTACATCCCAATCCCCACCGTTGATCTCACTTATAAGGACAAACCCGGAACCCTTGGATCAAGAGAGAAGACGACAATACCAGCGTCTTTCGCTCTTAGCCCTTAGATCGTTCCGGACAAGAAGATCTGGGACCGTCAGATTGAAAGAAGAAAAGGACAAACGTTCTGAAGAGGGATCTCAGCCATTCATTTTGATTCTCTTTAATTCCTGGGCATCCGATCATGTCCTTCAAAATCTTGACCCTCCATCTCCCTCAAAATAAATCCTGACCCTTCATGGGGAGCACCCGATTCCTATAAATACCAGTATGAAAAAACTGTTCAGAGGACGGACGGACAAAAAAGAGAAGCTATTATTATAGCGGAAGAACTCTGAAAACTCCATTTAGTTTGTTATTCCGTTACTTTGAAGTGTTGATTGGAAAAACTTTTGAAACTAGTTTTCTGAAGTGTTTCTTGAAAAGGATTCTGAATACTGGAACTCTACATTTCCAGTTTGTTCATTATCTGGTCACACCCTCACTTTCAGCCCTTTATCATCTCTGTTTTCATTCCCACTGTCTAAGCAAAACTTCATTCCACTCGGCTTTTATCTTAATCTGATTATATTTTAGCTAAGCTCCCTTCACTTCCCGACGAACGTCAGCTCTCTGGCTTATCAGTCCACTGTCTTATCTCTATTCGCCACCTCGTAGCTATTTCGGTAGATTTGGCTCCTCACAGGTAAGAGCTCATATTGCTGTTTTACTAAATGTTTATATTTATTTTTCGCACTTTCTTTGTTCTTCTTAAGTATGTGATTTTCTCCAAGTTCATTTCGTGCAAAAGGACCCAAAAGAATGTTACTCTCGAGTTATCTCTTTATTGATTAGTCCGTCGTTTTATTAATCTTCGTCATTTCTGTATGCAAGTTTTTTTTTGGTTCCTAGTAGCGTGTAAATGGTCAGGCAAGACGTAGGTAACTGCAACTTAGGGGTCTCTTTTAAAAGAGAGAACCTGAATAACGTGTCAGGAAGATAGCCAAACTACTAGGTGGCGTAATGACAATTCGACAAAGAGGTCATAAAGTAGAATAAAACCGAAATAAACAAAACAAAATATATCGGTCGTTAACAGATATTGGTAAAATAAATACATGGAAGGTCGGTAAATCAAGTCTAGTTTTCCCCATCTAGCCAAAAGGTATCGAGAAGCCTTATCCCCAGCATCTTTGAATGCCAGAATCCTTAGCTTTAGGCTCTTATGTCATATAGCCGAAATTAAAATCCGGGAGATCGGAAAAGTCCCTTTCGGGCTCCTGTTAATCTAATAGAGATCGGAGGAGAGTTCTTATCCGGTCACAACTCAAAATTTTAATAACTATTAAATAGAGAGCGGAGGAGAGTTCTTATCCGGTCTCAACTCAAAAATTTCAATAAACGTCTAGAGGAAATCGGAGGAGAGTTCTTATCCGATCTCCCCTCAAAATTTTAATAAACATCAAAAGGGATCGGAGGAGAGTTCTTATCCGGTCTCAACTCAAAAATTTCAATAAACGTCTAGAGGAGATCGGAGGAGAGTTCTTATCCGATCTCCCCTCAAAATTTTAATAACCATTAAAAAGGGATCGGAGGAGAGTTCTTATCCGGTCTCAACTCAAAATTTTCAATAAACGTCTAGAGGAGATCGGAGGAGAGTTCTTATCCGATCCCCCCTCAAGATTTTAATAAACATTAAAAGAGATCGGAGGAGAGTTCTTATCCGGTCTTTCCCCAAAATTTTAATAAATAACTTAAAAGAGACCGGAGGAGAGTTCTTATCCGATTCTCACACCAAATCTTAACCTATACGTAAAATAGTCCCAAAACCAAGATGATTCGCGACACCAACTCACTAAGGTTGTCTCATTTACTTATGTATCTGGGTAATCCGAATTTAGTGAAAGATCAAATATTCCTTTTACTAAAAGGATTAACATTCCTATTCAAGCCCTCCTAACCAATTTATAAAGAACGCCAAAATTGAATCTACTTACTCTTATTAAGGGACGAGGTGGGGTGCCTAACACCTTCCCCACCCGTTTACGGACCCCGAACCTAGAATCTCTGTCTTGAAGTGGTTTCATTTTCCTCTAAATGGTTTTCTTTAGTTTTCCTCAAAACTAAGGTGGCGACTCCTCACTCCTTCCCACTTCGGTGAGTGATCGTCCAGGCGACCGCAAAATCCCTTGCGACAGCTTGGCGACTCCACTGGGGACAACATTAAAGACTGACTTAACCCCGGTCTAGTGGTCCAAAAGTAGATTTAAATTTTGTCAGATCAAATTATAGTTAGATGGGCTCATTCGGCGATGTTTTATACGTTAATTATTGTTATTGCTGCTAACTATTTTGTTTGTTTTGCCTGTTCTATTTCTCACAGTGCTCTTCATTTCAACAAAAGGGAAAAAGGGAAAAATGGAAAAATAAAATCCCCCTGAATTGGGAAGAGGTAAAGGTGTCCCTTCACACACTGAACACTTACACAATGTCCTCACACACTTTGGTCCTAACCCGGGCTTTCTTACCCTTTTAGGAACGTAGGAGGGTCATGTAGCGATGCAGTGGGTTCTACCCGTTAGTATCCGTGAAGGCTTCTCAAATTGAAACTCGTTCTATCCTTTGTGATACTCGTGGAATTTTCCGATAATATCATGGGGGTAGAATGGGGCTCTATTGTTTCTGATGGGGCAATTTGGGAACACTGTGGCTTTTAGAAAATTAGATCTGAGCTAAACTATCACAATAGTTGAAAGCCGTAGTAAACTACCTCATAAGATAGAACTATCCAGATAGGTAGCGCTCACCCGGTGTTAGGAGTCTCCCTACTATAGGACAAAAGGGGCATACTTACTCTTACCCTATTCTGCTTTAATTTCCTTTTGTTCATTTCTTTTGAGGGTAATCTTGAATCCTACTAGAACACCTACACATTTTCCTACTTTGATAAATGTGTACGTGTCACCCTGTCAACAGTATGATTCAAAATTACCCTAATTTGTCTTACTAACGAATTTTCTCACAGGCATTACCAAACCAAGAGTCTGTAAAAGGATAGGCATCATTTTTATCATGGCATCCTCGAGTCAGTCGGCAGAAAAGGTTCAGAATGCTAAACTTTGGTCCAAATCAGCTCATAGCTCGGTACCCTTGCAAAATGATGTTTCCGAGGCACACGCTAGCTCACTACCTTCATTAGATCTGAATAAAATAGAGGTCAGAATGAACGACCTTGAGGGTCTGTCTAATGGATGGAGGTCGCTTCCCGATCAGGTCAAGGCACGATTTGAAGAGAAGTACGGGAGGATTGCGACCTTAATGAGAGTCAAGGTCCAAATCCCGGCATTAAAAGCCATGTTGTCGGTTTGGAATTCTAAGTACGGGGTATTCTCTTTCAATGACATTGATACGGTTCCCACTATGGAAGAATATCAGGCATTGCTAGGGATTCCTTACTCATTACAGAACCGGATCTACCTACACCTCGAACATAGGCAGACCTGGAAACGACTGGCACATATGTTGGGTACTCCCCCAGAAGAATTGAAGTCAAAAGAAACCACCAAAGGAAACACGCATGGTTGGTATTGGACATATCTCCAGAAATGGTTAGATCAATGCCTCCGAGAGAAACGGTGGGATCAAGCTTCGGTAGCACTCGCCTTGGGAATCTATGGTCTGATTTTGTTCCCGGGACCATTGGGAATCATAACTTGCAACGCGGTGGAAGTGTTCTGGACGGTGGAAAGGCAACAGATTAATCCAATATCGGCAATCCTTGCGGAGACTTTATTAACCCTTACCTACTGCAGACAACAGGGCAAAGGATCCCTTAAGTGGTGTTCTCAACTGTTATACCTCTGGATTATCAGTCACATGTGTCCAGTGGAGACAAAGGGATTGACTTGGTACCTTAACCAGCCTCCCATCGAGAGAATGACCGGTTAATGTCGATCGAAGAATGAACAGCAGTGGTGGGAAAGGATTTTGAGTTTCAATGGCCATAATTACTGTTGGAGAAAGCTGTGGACGTCAGGCCAATCTGTTCTGATCGGTACAGGGGGTAATCAGTCGGTGTCCCTAATTGGAATAACCGGATACACAAATTACACGCCGGCATTGGTAATGAGGCAGTTTGGCTCAACACAGTCCGTGATCAACATTGAAGAATACCACCAAGGTCACTTCTACCATGAGCTCAAGGAAGAGGAAGGGTTGAAAATGGCTCGCAAGTCTTGGGAAAACATTACCCTGATGGAGAGATCGCCAAAAGGCCTGAGTGCCTTGGGTGATTATCTTAAATGGAGAGCTGACAGGGACCGAGAACACTCTACTGTAGAATTCAAGAACAGTGACCCTCGCCAAAGCGCCCTATTAGAAGAAGCTGATGACTGCCGGGATGACTCGCTACAGAAGGCAAATACCGAGAACTCACGGTGCAAAAGCAGAATGAAACAATTGGAGGACCAACAACAGAAACTTAAGAGAAGGGTGAGAAGACTCAAGGAAGAGGCAAGAGCCGAAAGGATGGAGTTCGAAAAGCAAGAGGTGCAGTGGGAAAAGGAAAAAGACTCTCTTCAAGCTGAGGCCAAAGAAATAAAAGTGTAGAATAGTAAGCTTCAGGAAAAGATGAAATACCAAGAAATACTCATCGAAGAGTATAAGCAAGAAAACAAAAAGAAGAAGCTTGAATTAAAAGAACAAGCACTACTCATCAACGATATCTTGAAAGAGTGTGCTAAAGAAAGGAAAGAGAAAGAAAAACAAGCTGCTCTCTATCAAGGACTGAAAGAGAATGTTGACCAGCTGGAGAGAACAATAGCACAGGGAAAACAAGAACTATTACCTGAATCCGAGTATGCCCTGAAAGCATTCGATCCTGCCAAGCAAGAAGAAAGGTTATATGAGTATCTCAGAAAATGTCATCTCATTATAAAGAACCTCCCAGAGCCTAGGCCGATGTAAAGAATATGGTGTACAAATTATTCAGTTAATGAAATGATTTTTGGATCATTGTTTAGTAAATTTGTGAATGAATAATATGACTCCCGTAGGAACTCCCTCGCTAGGGTTATGTGAAAAATTGAATGCGCTATATGGACAGGTATCATAAATGCGCATTCAATCCCGTCATTCACAGTCAGACTATCGGACGATGCCATGATAAAGTTGATGCGATTGACAGATCTCAACCTGGCTCTCAAATACCACTGTATCCTTCGTCCAGACTAGGACTTTTAGTTTCTTTGCAAAAAAGTTCATTTAAAATTTTCTTTTTTACCCCTCACAGGAAATCAATATTGCTTCAAACAAAGCAAGTCTGACCAAGCACACGATTCATTAGCGAGTGTACTTAACAAGATCTCGAACAAAGAAGATAATGGAAGATCAGGAACAAGTACAGAACCTACAGGGGCAAGTTTCCGAATTGAAAGACCAGGTCTCAGAACTTATGAGACTAATGAGAGAAATGTCCCAGAATAAACCAATAGCAGAGTCTAGCCTGCCATTACCTCCTCCACCACCTCCAACAAATGATCCTCATCAAGCTTCAACTTCTTTTACCTTTCAGTCTCCCATCCCGGATCCGACAATCACTGTCAATCCGGTTACCACAAATAATGACCTGCCTTACTCTCATTACCCAACTGTTCAAAACACCGACCCATACCCTTCAAATGTGATCCCTCCCATTCACTTCACCCCTCATCTCCCAACTGGGGGAGTATTCCACGCAGTAGGGGGAGAAAATAAGTCAAAAGAAAATGAGAAACTGTCTGCTCTAGAGGAAAGATTGAGAGCAATTGAAGGGCTGAATATGTATGGCTCTGTGGATGTGGCATCACTAAGACTGGTGCCAGATGTGGTGGTGCCACCCAAATTCAAGGTTCCGGATTTTGACAAGTACACCGGGAACTCAGATCCCCGCATCCACCTGGCAACCTATATTGCCAAAATGTCTGCCCTAACAGAAGATGACAGACTTCTCATTCACTTCTTTCACGAGAGCCTCTCCGGAGCGGCTCTAAGATGGTGCATACAATTGGACAGGAGCAAGCTGCACTCCTGGAAGGATTGAGCTGATACCTTCTTGAAGCAATACAAATTCAATTGTGATGCGGCACCCACAAGGAGAGACCTCCAGAACATGGCACAGAAAGACCGGGAAGGTTTCAAGCAGTATGCCTAGAGATTGAGGGAAAAGGCGGCGGAAGTATATCCCCTGGATCGACAATGAGCTATGCTCTTTGTTCATCGAGACTTTGAAGGCTCCCTACTTCAACTTGATGATTGGAAACACTTCCAACAGCTTCTCTGACATCATCCAGGCGGGTGAGAGAATTGAGGCCAACTTAAGAATGGGACGACTGCAGGAGTCAGCAGAGAACCCTGCAAAGAAGACTGCCAGCTTTGGCAAGAAAAAGGAGGGTGAGGTACATTCTGTCACCCGTCAAAACAATTATTCCCCATTCCCCCAAAATAACTACCGGCCATATCCTCCCCCTCATGGCCAAACCATCGCAAACATCCCACCTCCCCTCCCAAATTATCCACAACCGCGCCCACAATATGCCCCACCTACAAATTTCCAACCAAGACCACCTCCTCCTGCTCAACCAAGACCACCACAAAATAATTCAAGACCCCCAAGAAACCCTGATCCACCTCTTCCCCTCCCACTCAGTGAAATATACCGATACCTTGTCGGTATAAACCAAATTGTACCAGTCCCCTTAGACCCAATCCAGCCACCATACCCCAGATGGTATGATGCCACTGCCCGTTGTGAGTACCATGGAGGGGCACAAGGGCATTCAACTGATAACTGCGGGGCACTCAGAGGGAGAGTGCACGCTTTAATCCGAAATGGGTGGTTGAAGATCGAGGGAAATGGTTCCCTCCCCAACGTTACCTCAAACCCACTGCCTAACCATAATACGGGCAGTGGTGTAAATATGATAGAGTCTAAGGGAGAAGGATCAACACCAGAAGTGGATAAGCTGGTTCCTTACTTTAAGGAGATTTTTGCTGTAGCAATGAGGGAAGGCTACCTTCGCCCTCGGTGCGAGATTCAAGAGAGTACAGGGTGTCCTTACCATGGAGGCGGTGACCATGAGCTGCGAGATTGTGAGGGGTTCAGGCAAGAAGTCCGGAACTTATTGTCTCTCAAGGTTCTGAGATGCCAGACAAGGCTGAAGACGGAAAAGGGAGTGAACACCACTGGATACAGCCAGAATGCTTCTACCTCCAAACCCAGAATCACCTTCTCACCCCCGGTAGCCTCACCGCCGGTAACGGTTATCCGAACTCCACCTCAGCTCCCCGTCGCCAATACTCACGCTGTTCCATGGAATTATAATTTCCAAGTTTTCACTCAGGGAGCGTCAAGCAGTACCTCGGCTCCTGGTCTTGTTTCACCTCCGGCACCACCAAAACCATGTTTCGCTCCTCATGAGCACTTCAGGATGACTTATGCTGGACCTGCCAGCAACATTACTCCCCAGACCAGTTCTCAGCCCAGTATCACAACAAAGCCCTCTCCACCTGAGCAAGAAGTCGAGTTTATAACTCGAAGTGGGAGGTGTTATGGGAATGAAGAAAGAGAGAGGAGAAAAGGGAAAGTAAAAATGGGAGAGTCATCAAGAAACACGGAAGAGGAGGTTGAGAAAGCAGGGGAAGTAGAGCCTGTTGAGCACAAGGAAGATGAAGAACTGCTGCTCCAAATAATGAAACAGAGCGAGTATGATGTGGTGGAGCAGTTGAGAAAAACACCCGCCCGGATTTCACTATTATCACTAATCCTGAGCTCGGAAGTCCACCGACAAGCCTTACAAAGAATCCTGGATCAAGCCTTTGTAAACCCCGACATTACTCCGGGGAAGTTTGAGAAGATAGTAGAACAAATCCAGGCATCCAGCTTTGTAGCCTTTTCTGAAGAGGAGGTAGACCCCGCAGGTTTAGGGCACAATAAAGCTCTACATGTAACTGTGAAGTGTAAGGGTTGTATAGTGGCCAAGGTCCTCATCGACAACGGATCAGCCCTCAATGTACTGCCTAGCGCTACCTTAGCGGTCGCCACGACCAATCATATATACGTCGAGTGCTATGGTGGTAAGAGCCTTTGACGGCACCGGAAGAGAGGTCTTTGGGAGACATTGACTTGCGGTCAAGTCGGTGCATGTACTTTCAACGTCACGTTCCAGGTGATGAACATTGAGCCAGCCTACACTATGCTGTTGGGGAGGCCATGGATCCATTCTGCGAATGCTGTTCCTTCGACTTTGCACCAGAAGGTCAAATACATTAAGGACGGCAAAATCATCACTGTAAGGGGCGAAGAAGCCATACTGGTCACCAAGCCGCAATCACTTCCTTATGTGGAAGCGGCCGAGGAATCGTTGGAAAGTTCTTTCCAGGCCCTTGAACTGCAAGATACCGGGAAGGAGGGGGCTATGGCTATGGTGGCCAAAGTGATGTCGAGGAATGGGTATCAAGAGGGGAAAGGCTTGGGCACCACACTGCAAGGAATCGTGGAACCCATACCGGCTATTCAGAAGGTAGGCCGTTGTGGTCTGGGATATGAGGAGGATGCCCTCGTGGATGGGCGATTCTGGATGAGGAAAATACTTCGGGATCAGAGGTTTGACCAGAAGATGGGAAAAATGAAAGTAGTCCCGAGAATCGCGGAGATCTTCACCAAACCGGTCATTCAACATCCGGCAAATACAGAAGAATCACCCGATGATCCATCCATCGATGTCATCCAACTGGACTCCTTGTATGAGACCCTAGTATCGCCAATGGCTGAGGGGCAGGAGCTTGACAACTGGACAACAGAGGATATCCCTGTACTCAATCTCGAGTAAAGTACCTTTGGTTATCAACACTTGATCATTTTGTCCATGGTGACAAGTGTAATATTGTAAATGGACCTTTTCTTATGGCATTAATATTAATGAATTGATAGCGCATTTTAAATCCAATACTCTCTTTATTTCCTTTTTAATTCCATCCTTATAACACGTTCTATTCTTTACTTATTCAGGACCATTCATCAATTAACACCTAATAATCCAATAGACTCAGAAATCCCTCTGGTTAATTTTGAAATCCCCATAACCGCCATTACTTCAAGTGATTCTGAGGAAGAACTTACGCAAGAAGACGGTGAAAAGGATGAGCCCTCCCTCGTGCCTTGTGGAGACGAGACGCACACAATAAACTTGGGCACGGAAGAAGTAAAAAGGGAACTTAAGGTAGTAGAGAGTGAAGAATTGGGAGATATGATCAGTCTGCTTAAAGAATTCCTCGATGTATTTTCTTGGAGCTATGATGATATGGTGGGTTTGGACCCTCAGATAGTAGCGCACAAAATTCCCTTAATTCCAGGAACGATTCCGGTGAAGCAGAAACTAAGGAGAATGAATCCCGACACACTGCTCAAAGTTCGGGATGAAGTCAAGAAACAGTATGACGCCGGGTTCTTGGAAGTGGTCAAATATCCCCAATGGGTGGCTAACGTCGTCCCGGTAATGAAGAAAGACGGGAGAGTCAGAGTGTGCGTTGACTACAGGGACCTTAATAAAGCTAGCTTGAAAGACGATTTCCCTCTCCCCCACATTGATGTGTTAGTTGACAATCTTTGCGGGATTGGGCGGTGTTCGTGTATTGATGGGGCATCGAGTACAACCAGATCCCAATGGGCCGAAGAAGACAAGGATAAAGCGCTTTCATCACTCAATGGGGAGTATTACGCTATCGGGTCATGCCCTTCGGGTTGAAAAATGCGAGGCTACTTACGGTCGCAATGGTCACATTATTCCATGACATGATGCATAAAGAAGTGGAGGTATACGTGGATGATATGATCATCAAATCCAGGAGAAGAGAGCCACGTTCGGTGATGAGGAGGGTATTCGAAGGCTCGGAAATACCACTTGAAGTGAACCTGCTAAATGCATATTCGAGCTAAATCGGGAAGTTGTTGGGATTCATAGTAGCGAGAAAGGGATAGAAGTAGATCCGGACAAAGTTCGAGCTATTCAAGAAATGCCATCCCCAAAAAGCGAGAAAGGGAGGTGCGATTTTAGGAAAGTGAACTACATTTCGAGGTTTATTTCTAATCTCATGCCAAAGTGAGCCTATTTTGATTACTCGGAAAAACAACTCTACTCAATGGGATTCAGTTTGTCAAGAGGCTTTTGAGAAAATCAAGCGATGTCACAAATCCACGATATTGGTTCCACATGGCGAGCGGGCCTTTGATCCTGTACATGGCGATCAGTGAACTTCGATGGGATGTGTTTTGGGACAACATGATGATACCGCCGAAAAGAGAGGGCCATTTATTACGAGCAAGAAGTTCAATGATTGTGAATCAAGGTACTCTTTCTTAGAAAAGACTTGCTGCGCGTTAGCACAGACGACAAATCGCCTCAAGCACTATATGTTGAATCACAAGACATGGCTTATCTCCGAATGGATCCTATCGGATATGTATTCGAGAGCCCCTTCGTGCGGGAAGGATAGCCAAGTGGCGAGTTATACTCTCCCAATATGATATAGTCTACATGACCGGAAGCGGTGAAAGGTAGCGTGATTGCGACCTCCTAGCGGAAACCCTATCCGAGGATTATGAAGCTCGATTTGAGTTCCACGATGAACATATTAATGAGGTAGATCGCAAAGAAGGCGGGCGGCCGATGTATGGGAAATGTATTTTGATGGAGCGATCAATTTATCAGGAAATGGAATCGAGTCGTACTAGTATCCGGACGGAAAACATTTCCGATAGGTCAAGTTGAGATTTGACTGTACTAACAATGTCGCAGAATATGAAGCTTGTGTAATGGGTCTACAAGCTGCTATCGAGATGAAAATCAGAAAGCTGGAGGTGTACGGAGACTCGGCTCTGATAATTTATCAAGTCAAGGGAGAATGGCAAACCAAAGACCTCAAGCTGATCCCATATCAGAAGTACCTGCTGGAACTAATCAAGGAATTCGAAGAAATCTCTTTCACCCATCTTAGCAGAGACAAGAATCAATTTGCTGACGCCTTAGCCACTCTAGCTGTTATGGCTCAGATCGAAGAAGGGCAGACGACTCAAGCATTGAGGATTAAAGCAAGGGATGAGCCTGCTTACTGCTTCATGGTTGAAGAGGAGCCCGATGGAAAGCCTTGGTATCATGATATCCTAGTCTACTGCAGAACTAGAGAATTCCCCTCAGGGGCAAGCAAAAATGAAAAGAAGATGATTCGGAGATTAGCGTTGGGATACTTCCCCAGTGGAGAAACCCTATACAAGAGGAGCTCCAGCGGCGAATTATTGAGATGTGTAAATGCAAAAGAGGCAAAGAGAATCCTTTTTGAGACTCATGAGGGAAATTGTGCAACTCACGCCAATGGACACGTGATGGCTAAGCAAATCATGCGACGGGGATATTTTTGGACCACAATGGAAAAAGACTGCATCGAGTATTTCCGAAAGTGCCATAAGTGTCAGATTTATGCGGATCCAATAAATGTGCCACCTCACAAGTTATTCAACCTCGTCTCACCTTGGCCTTTCGCAATGTGGGGCATCGATGTGATTGGTCCTATCAATCCCAAGGCATCCAATGGACATAGGTTTATCCTAGTGGCCATCGACTATTTCTCCAAATGGGTCGAAGCAACGTCGTATGCTCACATCACTCAAAACACGTTTCTTAAATTCTTCAAAAGCAACATATCTGCCGGCATGGCCTCCCGAATGAAATTGTCACTAATAATGCCAAGAACTTGAATGGTCCGAAGGTTCAGAAACTGTGTGATCAATACAGAATCCGACGTCTCAACTCCTCCCCATACCGTCCCCAGATGAATGGAGCGGTGGAAGCCGCAAACAAAAACCTCAAGAGGATAATTCGGAAAATGACGGTCACATATAGGGATTGGCATGATATGCTCCCTTACGCTCTTCACGCATACCGGACTTCCGTGAGGACCTCAACCGGGGCAACTCCATACTCACTGGTCTACGGGATGGAAGCTGTATTACCTATTGAGGTCGAAATTCCCTCCTTAAGGATCCTGAAGGAATCAGGAATTGATGAATCAGAATGGATCCAGTCAAGGTTAGATCAGTTAAACTTGCTGGACGAGAAAAGATTAACAAGACATGTCATGGGCAATTATACCGAGAGGAGAATGGCTAGGGCATTTGATAAAGGTGTCCGCCCACGCGAATTCCAACCCGGGACCTAGTATCAAGAAAGTCTTGCCGAACCAAAACGATCCCCAGGGCAAATGGTCACCAACCTATGAGGGACCCTATGTGGTTAAAAAGGCATTTTCTGGAGGAGCCTTGATCTTGACCCACATGGACGGTGACGAATTCCCGAGACCTGTGAATGCCGACACTGTCAAGAGGTACTATGCATAAAATGGGTGAAGGATGAAAACCCGAAAGGGAGTCCCAAAAAAAAAAAAAAAAAAAAAAAAAAAATTGGGGTGAAAACCCGAAAAGGCGCCCCAAGAACCAAAATGGGGAAATAAGGAGGGGGATATGAAACCGAGGATGGAGAGGAAACTGTCGTGACATGAGGCTTCAGAGGACTTGAAATAATGGCAGTTAAAAGACTTCAAAACCAACTATAAGGAATATGTGAGATCTATCCTTGTACCCTTCCTTTGAAAGTATATCCCTATTTTTCCTAAAGCCATAATAAAATTATACTTTATTCCTTCTGCTTTTGTTTTCTTGTCTACTCACTTTTCAAATTCTATCCTTTCTCTTTGTTTAAAGCGTTATTGATTAGTTAAAATTTTTGCCATAAGATCTGAATTCGAAAATTGATAACCTCACGTGCTTTATTATGAGATTTGCAGGGAATGGCCTTCAAAAAAAAAAAAAAAAAAAAACTAGGAGTGAAAACCCGAAAGGGCGCTTCTGGTCGAATGGACGAACAGAAAGTGAAAACCCGCAAGGGCGCTTTCCGTAAAATAGAAAGAAAATCGGGGACAAAAAGGGCCATCCGAAAGAATGGGATCATGGGTCGAGTCTTGCAACTCCTCCTCCATTAATCATCGGCCTTCGGTATCTTGTTAAGTACACTTCGTCAGGGAAAGAACTTCATGTGTCAGGGTTAGACTTGCTTTGTAAGTTGATTTTAATTTCATGCAATTTAAATTTTCTGTCATCAACCTCTGGTTCCTTGATCTAAGTTGATTTTAATTTCATGCAATTTAAATTTTCTGTCATCAACCTCTGGTTCCTTGATCTAAGTTGATTTTAATTTCATGCAATTTAAATTTTCTGTCATCAACCTCTGGTTCCTTGATCTAAGTTGATTTTAATTTCACGCAATTTTCCACCATCAACCTCTGGTTCCTTGATCTAAGTTGATTTTAATTTCCTGCAATTCACATTTCCACCATCAACCTCTGGTTCCTTGATCTAAGTTGATTTTAATTTCATGCAATTTAAATTTTCTGTCATCAACCTCTGGTTCCTTGATCTAAGTTGATTTTAATTTCTTGCAATTCACATTTCCACCATCAACCTCTGGTTCCTTGATCTAAGTTGATTTTAATTTCATGCAATTTAAATTTTCTGTCATCAACCTCTGGTTCCTTGATCTAAGTTGATTTTAATTTCTTGCAATTCACATTTCCACCATCAACCTCTGGTTCCTTGATCTAAGTTGATTTTAATTTCCTGCAATTTACATTTCTGTTATCAACCTCTGGTTCCTCGATCTAAGTTGATTTTAAATTCTTGCAATTTTATTTTCCCGCAATTTAATTTTCCTGCTATCAACCTCTGGTTTCTTGATCCAAGTTGATTTTAATTTTCTAAGTATTCTAACTTCCGTTGCCAATTTCTAGGTCGTTAACTTAGGTACACCTAATCGTCCAAAATATGAGTCTGAATCTTTACATAATTCCTACACGGGAATTTTTTTTCCTTTAATAGAAATTATGTAAAGAGGGGCAGCTGTCGACACCATATTTTGGCCGATCCCCAAAATCAATAAAACTTTGAACCGATCCCCGGTACTAAGTCTCCTTCGGACAGCTAATCACATTTCCGATCCCTCTTTGATAGGCTGTCACAATTCCGATCTCTCCCCGCAAAGAATTAAATCAAGTTGTTACGTTCCCGCATCAGTCAAAGCTTTACGATGCAGCTCACCGATCTCTCAAACCCATTGTCGAAACTCAGGACCCGTCAAGTATATTCCTGATAAATGAACTGGCACTAGATCTTTTCTTACCAGTTTTATTGCCGATCTCCCTTTCGAAAGTTTAAGAGTTAAGGTTTTGGTTCGGTTTAATAAGGATTCCAATTTTAAGTGTTAGTTAAATTTTCAATTTTAATCAAGTCCCATTCAGCGTTTCTTCCCCACCGATCTCATGCTTATTGTGCTTTCCGATCTCTTATACTTAGATTAATAATTGCATTTAGTTCTTGTTTCGCTATGCTCATACAATCAAATACTTAGGCAATTCAGAGATTTTCCAATCACATCCATTCATTGAACAAAAGAGAGCCCATTTCATTTCATTTTTTTTACAAGCTATTCGGCTGGAGGGTCACCCCCAGCCTGATTTACATTTTGTTCACTCTCTCCCACCCTCGGCTTCCTCCTCACTGTCCTCATCGTCGCCCTCGGGGCAGTCGGCCATCCAAGAGAAGTCCTCCCCCGGGTAACGCTTCTGGAGTTCGGCCAAGAGGTCCTTGTGAGCATTCACGTAGGCCCCGGCAATTCCCGTCACCATCTCTTCATCTTTCTCCTTAAGCTCCCCGTCTTTCTCTTTAAGCTCTTCGATGAGTTGGGCGACCTGAGCAGCTTCGTTGGCCTGTAGCGCCTGGACTTCTCCGAGAGCCCGATTCCTTTCAGCCAGAACAAGATTCAGTTCGGCCACCCTGTCCTCATAAAACTTCGCTCGCCCCTCAACTTGAGATATATAATCTTGAGCGGATGAGAGTTGAGATCGGAGGGAAGCCACTTCCTGATTTTTCTTCCCGATCTCCTTGCCCAGACGCTGAACCTTCTCCCAAACCATGGTCTGATTCACCAGGCACTCCACGTTCAGGCTCATGGAATGAGTCAAGATATCATCAAGGCTGTTCGAGGATAGCTTTGTCCGATCCTCCCGAAGAAAGATGGAAGACCCCAAGACTTGGGCAAAACCGGGGTTCTCCCGAACAGTCCGGTTATTCTTCAGGGACTCGATTAGCTTTTGAGCGCCACGAGAAGAGGTCCTCCCAGAAGATTGAGAAGGACCCCTCTCTGTGCTTGGAACAACTGGAAGAGCCGGAGGCTGCTCTTCCAATCTAGGAGGAGATCGGACAGCTTCAGCGGTCGGCAGATCCGAAGGTGGAGGCGGGTCCCCTTGTACTCCCCCAGATTCATGACCAGGTGTTCGAAGCATTTCCGAACGCTTCATCTCCTTTATTTTCCGGGAGATCTCTTTGTCCTTCTTCCGCTTCCTAGAACCCTCACCACCCGCCATACCTGCACAAAGAAAAGGTCAGTGAGATCGCTAAGGTCCTGAGAGCTGAGATATAGAAAATACCAATGCCGAGGTCAGAGAGCAGAAGTTCGCAGTCTTGGCCGGTGAGCAGTTGAATGGTCCAATGGTGCAACTCGGCAGTCACCGCATCCAAACAAGAATACTTTTGAGTGGCGGCGGACTCTTGAGATCCATCACTATTAAGCTTTCCTCCCTGGTTCGGGTAATATGCTTCGGAAGCAAAGGCCCCTGGTACCACCAGCTACGGGGGAAGTCCTCAAAGCAGCTCGGATCTTTGCTCCTCAGAATGAAGAAACGGTTCTTCCAATTCTTAAGGGATGAGGGTAGATCGGAAAAGAGCCCGCAATGAGGCTTCGCCTGAAAGAACCAGTGTTCGTCATCCTTTCGGCGAGTTAGTCTGTGCAGCTCGGCGAAAACCTTAGCCGTAGGTCTGATTCCCTTAGCTCGGCATAGACCTCGGAAGGCTACCAAGATCCGCCATGAGTTAGGGTGAATTTGAGCAATGCACGCTCGGTGAAGTTTTAGGACCTCCTTATAGAAGTCATCTAGAGGGAACCAAGACCGCCTTTAAGCGTTCCTCGTACACCATAACCATGTCATTCCCTTCAAAGGAGTGATCGACACGAAGATCGCCATGGCACTTGATTAGCTCGTCATTTAATCGGCCGAATGTTGTATTCTTGGCTAAATGATTGCGGATCGGATACTCGAAGAACCGACGGTAGCTCATCTATAGGCAGAGTCTCCCTCCACAAAGCAGTGCACGCTTTGATGGTATGACCCGCCCGACACAGGAACGGAAGCCACAGGAGGTTCAGGTTGCGTGCTTGGCCCGACTACCTCTTCGTCATCGGACGACCATGAGAACTGAATGGAAGGAGGGCTCGCCGCTCTCTGACCTTCGGCACCGCTCATTTTCAAAAGGAATAAAGAACTTAAACTAAAAAAGAAGATCAAAGCCCTTACCGGAGTCTGATCGACGTCGGAAGAACTTGAGAAAATGAGAGAACTTCGAAGTTGTGAGCAGGGATTGAAAATGGAATGAGAGAACAACTGGCTAACCATACCACCACTATTTATACTAGTCCGAGCATTTAATGCTCGCGAGGTTCTAGGCAGCGCATCGATTGGTGGGACTCGACAGCTGTTCTGACACTTCTCTCAAATATCCGAATGTTCTGAGATCGGTTAATTGGAGATCGGCATAATAAGTTAAATATTTTGAATAAAGGATCAGTTAAGTGTCATTCAGGTAAAGAACCAGATCGGATAATCACATTAGAGATCGGAAAATAATCAATGCAAAAATAATAAGATGATAACCGACAAAATAAAGTCTTTATTTTCAAAAGATCGGATTACATCATTTGGGCGATCTCTAGGGATCGGATTACACTAAAATTGGATCACATCATTTCTGTGATCTCTAGAGATCGGATTGCATTGAAAATAAAATACATCATTTGGGCGATCTCTAGGGATCGGAATGTCACATTGTGACTGATCTAAAGGGGTGTCACCGACCAGAACCGAGGCGCTGTCGGAACACCCAATGTGGAGGAAAGCCGCTGTCGGAACACTCAATGTGATGAGAAGCCGAATGAACTCAGTTGAGCGACTCGAGATCGGTACAACCGAGGTCCGCAATACAGATCGGTCAAATCCAGTTCTCTCACCATCGTCAGTTAGGGTTATGCGATCACCGGGATCGTAAATTTTCAGCCGGTGGTTAAAGAAGCTCATCGGAAAGGGATCAAAAACCACCATCATGGCCGGAACTTCCACCGGAGCAGCTAAAACAGGAAAAGTAAGAAGGAAGAGAGGAAAATCAGATGAAGGAAATGTCTCTGTCGACGGGGGTATATATAGGGGAAAATGAGCATTTATTGCTGAGCAGAAAACGAAGCGAACGCCTCGAGAATCAAGGGGAAATTAATGCTTTGACCAGACCGGACCTAAGGGAGGGAAAGATCGGAATAATAGATCGGAAGATGGGAGACCAGCATGAAAGATCGGAAAGAACGTGTGAAAGAGATCAGAAAGAAGAGGGATCGGAAGACAAAAGGAATAAGACAAATCCCAAATAACCGTTGTCAGAATCAGAGCCGAGGTAGTTAAAGCGTTGCAGGCGAGATCTCCACCGCACGCCTAAGAATCGCCCGCAATGCTGATAGGTGCCAGGGTATGTCGTGACAGTTTTGTACATCCCAATCCCCACCGTTGATCTCACTTATAAGGACAAACCCGGAACCCTTGGATCAAGAGAGAAGACGACAATACCAGCGTCTTTCGCTCTTAGCCCTTAGATCGTTCCGGACAAGAAGATCTGGGACCGTCAGATTGAAAGAAGAAAAGGACAAACGTTCTGAAGAGGGATCTCAGCCATTCATTTTGATTCTCTTTAATTCCTGGACATCCGATCATGTCCTTCGAAATCTTGACCCTCCATCTCCCTCAAAATAAATCCTGACCCTTCATGGGGAGCACCCGATTCCTATAAATACCAGTATGAAAAAACTGTTCAGAGGACGGACGGACAAAAAAGAGAAGCTGTTATTATAGCGGAAGAACTCTGAAAACTCCATTTAGTTTGTTATTCCGCTACTTTGAAGTGTTGATTGGAAAAACTTTTGAAACTAGTTTTCTGAAGTGTTTCTTGAAAAGGATTCTGAATACTGGAACTCTACATTTCCAGTTTGTTCATTATCTGGTCACACCCTCACTTTCAGCCCTTTATCATCTCTGTTTTCATTCCCACTGTCTAAGCAAAACTTCATTCCACTCGGCTTTTATCTTAATCTGATTATATTTTAGCTAAGCTCCCTTCACTTCCCGACGAACGTCAGCTCTCTGGCTTATCAGTCCACTGTCTTATCTCTATTCGCCACCTCGTAGCTATTTCGGTAGATTTGGCTCCTCACAGGTAAGAGCTCATATTGCTGTTTTACTAAATGTTTACATTTATTTTTTCGCACTTTCTTTGTTCTTCTTAAGTATGTGATTTTCTCCAAGTTCATTTCGTGCAAAAGGACCCAAAAGAATGTTACTCTCGAGTTATCTCTTTATTGATTAGTCCGTCGTTTTATTAATCTTCGTCATTTCTGTATGCAAGTTTTTTTTGGTTCCTAGTAGCGTGTAAATGGTCAGGCAAGACGTAGGTAACTGCAACTTAGGGGTCTCTTTTAAAAGAGAGAACCTGAATAACGTGTCAGGAAGATAGCCAAACTACTAGGCTGACGTAAACAGCAATTCGACAAAGAGGTCATAAAGTAGAATAAAACCAAAATAAACAAAACAAAATATATCGGTCGTTAACAGATATTGGTAAAATAAATACATGGAAGGTCGGTAAATCAAGTCTAGTTTTCCCCATCTAGCCAAAAGGTATCGAGAAGCCTTATCCCCAGCATCTTTGAATGCCAGAATCCTTAGCTTTAGGCTCTTATGTCATATAGCCGAAATTAAAATCCGGGAGATCGGAAAAGTCCCTTTCAGGCTCCTGTTAATCTAATAGAGATCGGAGGGGAGTTCTTATCCGGTCTCAACTCAAAATTTTAATAACTATTAAATAGAGAGCGGAGGAGAGTTCTTATCCGGTCTCAACTCAAAAATTTCAATAAACGTCTAGAGGAGATCGGAGGAGAGTTCTTATCCGATCTCCCCTCAAAATTTTAATAACCATTAAAAAGGGATCGGAGGAGAGTTCTTATCCGGTCTCAACTCAAAATTTTCAATAAACGTCTAGAGGAGATCGGAGGAGAGTTCTTATCCGATCTCCCCTCAAAATTTTAATAACCATTAAAAAGGGATCGGAGGAGAGTTCTTATCCGGTCTCAACTCAAAATTTTCAATAAACGTCTAGAGGAGATCGGAGGAGAGTTCTTATCCGATCCCCCCTCAAGATTTTAATAAACATTAAAAGAGATCGGAGGAGAGTTCTTATCCGGTCTTTCCCCAAAATTTTAATAAATAACTTAAAAGAGACCGGAGGAGAGTTCTTATCCGATTCTCACACCAAATCTTAACCTATACGTAAAATAGTCCCAAAACCAAGATGATTCGCGACACCAACTCACTAAGGTTGTCTCATTTACTTATGTATCTGGGTAATCCGAATTTAGTGAAAGATCAAATATTCCTTTTACTAAAAGGATTAACATTCCTATTCAAGCCCTCCTAACCAATTTATAAAGAACACCAAAATTGAATCTACTTACTCTTATTAAGGGACGAGGTGGGGTGCCTAACACCTTCCCCACCCGTTTACGGACCCCGAACCTAGAATCTCTGTCTTGAAGTGGTTTCATTTTCCTCTAAATGGTTTTCTTTAGTTTTCCTCAAAACTAAGGTGGCGACTCCTCACTCCTTCCCACTTCGGTGAGTGATCGTCCAGGCGACCGCAAAATCCCTTGCGACAACTATGATGTGTTAGTAACTAGTCCATTAGGCCAGGAGGTCAGGGTAAATAGGCTATATAGAGACTGTCCTTTGATGATCCAAGGACACACTTTTTTGTCTGATTTAATTGAAATGCCCTTCAGAGATTATGACATTATCTTGGGCATGGATTGGTTAGCCAGGCATCATGCTATGATTGATCAGTAGATCAAGATCACTTTTGGTCTTCCTCAGTATGGTGATGTAGTAATACAGGGGGAGAGGCAGTTATTGCCTTCAAACATCATTTCAGCTGCACTGACTAGAAAAATGATTAGAAAAGGGTGTGAGGCATACTTGGCACATGTGATAGACACCCAAGTGGGGAGTCCAGCACTGAAGGACATTCCTACTGTATGTGACTTTTCGGATGTGTTTCCTGATGAATTGCTGGATTACCTCCAGAAAGAGAAGTGCAGTTTGAAATTGATGTTATGCCTGGTGTGGACCCAATCTCCATAACGCCATACAGAATGGCACCAGCGGAACTAAAAGAATTGAAAGTGCAGTTGTAAGAGTTGCTTGATAAGGGCTTCATTCGCCCTAGTGTGTCACCTTGGGGAGCGCCAGTATTATTTGTAAAGAAGAAGGATGGCACTCTCCGGCTATGCATTGACTATCGACAGTTGAATAAGGTGACAATAAAGAACAGATATCCATTACCCTGTATTGATGACTTGTTTGATCAGTTGAGGGGTGCAACTGTGTTCTCTAAAATTGACCTGAGATCAGGTTATTATCAGCTAAAAGTACAAGAGCAGAGTATTTCTAAAACTGCCTTCAGAACCCGCTATGGCCATTATGAATTCCTAGTCATGCCATTCGGGTTAACCAATGCTCCGGCTGCTTTTATGGATCTGATGAACACTATCTTCAGACCATACCTCGACCAGTTTGTTGTGGTATTTATCGATGATATATTGGTCTATTCGAGGAATGCAGAAGAGCATGATAGACATCTGCGGATTGTACTACAGACTTTGAGGGAGAAACAACTATATGCCAAATTGTCGAAATGTGAATTTTGGCTAAATGAGATATCCTTTTTGGGGCATGTAGTATCAGAAGAGGGCATTAAGGTAGATCCTAGCAAGATTGAAGCTGTCCTTAATTGGAAGCCACCCAGAAATGTCACAGAGATTCGCAGTTTTCTGGGGTTAGCTGGATACTACCGTCGATTTGTGAAGGGATTCTCCATGTTGGCATCTCCATTGACCAAGCTGCTTAGAAAGGATGTGAAATTTCAGTGGACGGACAAATGCCAGCTAAGTTTTGATGAATTGAAAAGATGTTTGACAGAGGCTCCAGTCCTGACTTTACCTACACCGGGTAAAGAATATACAGTTTACAGCGATGCTTCTCACAACGGATTAGGTTGTGTGTTGATGCAAGATCGAAATGTTATTGCCTATGCATCACGCCAGCTAAAACCGCATGAGAGGAATTATCCGACGCATGATTTGGAGCTTGCAGCCATTGTGTTTGCTCTTAAGATCTGGAGACATTATTTGTATGGGGAGAAGTGTTACATTTACACAGATCATAAGAGTTTGAAGTATTTGGGCACCCAGAAAGAGTTGAATTTGAGACAGAGGAGATGGTTAGAATTGATAAAAGACTATGATTGTCTGATAGACTATCAGCCAGGGAAAGCTAATGTTGTGGCTGATGCCTTAAGTCGCAAGACTATGGCAAGTCTACGGGTTACTCCTTTGTCTTTGGTACATGAGTTAAGATCATTGCATGCCAGCTTAGAGGTTAATGATGATGGGCAAGCAGCAGTTGCATGGCATGTACAGCCAGTGTTGATTGATCAGATTAGAATGGCTACTCGTAATGATCAAGTATCGTGTCGTTGGGAGAAGTTCGGCAGGGCAAGAAACCAGAGTTCTTAGTTAGAGATGATGGTTTACTGCTACACCAGGGCAGAATATGTGTTCCTATTGATGTTGAATTGAGGAAGATCATTTTGAAGGAAGCACATGAGTCTCCTTTTACCATGCACCCTGGTGGCACAAAAATGTATAAAGGGTTAAAGGAGCATTACTGGTGGATGGGTATGAAGAGAGATGTGGCAGAATTTATTTCTAAATGCCTAACTTGTCGGCAAAAGGCAGAGCATCAAGTACCATTTGGTTGTTACATCCACTACCAGTACCCGAGTGGAAATGGGAGAGAATAACAATGGATTTTGTGATGGGACTTCCGAGGACACAGAAGAGTCATGATGCAGTTTGGGTCATTGTTGACAGACTAACCAAGTCTGCTCATTTTCTGCTAGTCCGAATGGACTATAGTTTGGACAGATTGGCCAGGTTGTACATCGATGAGATTGTGAGATTGCATGGAGTGCCAGATTCATCGTGACGATGCAGATCCTAGGTTCACTTCTAGATTAGGGTAGTCTTCAGAGAGCCCTAGGAACTAGATTGAACTTCAGTACTGCATTCCATCCACAGACAGATGACCAGTCTGAGAGGGTAATTCAGATTTTGGAGGATATGCTACGGGCTTGTGTGATTGAGTTTGAGGGCATTTGGGATACACACTTGCCTTTGATTGAGTTTGCTTACAACAACAGCTACCAATCAAGCATTGGGATGCCTCCATATGAAGCTTTGTATGGCAGAAAATGTAGAACCCCATTGTGTTGGGATGACGTGGGTGAAAGAAAGATGATCGGACCCGAAATTGTTCAACAGACTGAAGAGAAAATCAGGGTGATCAGAGATCAACTTAAAGTCGCATCGCATCACAAAAGTCCTATGTTGATTTGAAAAGAAGGGATATTGAGTATGCAGTGGGTGAGAAAGTTTTCCTCAAGGTTTCTCCTTGGAAGAGAATTATGAGATTCGGCAGAAAGGGAAAACTAAGCCCTCGTTTCATTGGGCCATATGAGGTTCTAGAGAGAGTGGGTCCTTTGGCTTATCGTTTGGCACTACCTCCAGAGTTGGAGAAGATACATAATGTCTTCCATGTGTCTATGTTGAGGAGGTATTGATCAGACCCATCTCATGTACTACCAGTAGAGGAAATTGAAGTGAATCCAGACCTCACATATGAAGAAGAACCCATAGAGATTCTGGCATATGAGGTGAAACAGCTACGAAACAAGCAGATACCATTAGTAAAAGTACTGTGGAACCATCATTCGGGCCAGGAGGCTACTTGGGAACGAGAGGAGGACATGAGGAGACAGCACCCACAGCTATTCAGAGATTGATACCAGGTAAAATTTCAAGACGAAATTTATTTTAAGGGGGAGAATTGTAACACCCCGCTTGCATAGCTGGTATATTTCACTGCTCGTGACTGTGTCATCGGACAATTATTGGGATTAGAGCCACACCTAAGACAATTTGAGAAGCCATAAATACAAATAATTAGTAATGTTTAATTAGTTAACTATAAATAAGAAAATAGAACATAAGAGGTTAAACGAGCCGAGAGTCACAAATGATGAGTGACCTCCTCGAATGATCATAAGTCGTTTTAAACTCAAATTTCAACCGTAAAAAGTGATCTGCGGTCCTTAGGACCCTTATGAACACAGAGGAAAAGAGAAAATCACGAAAAAGAACTGTTAAGTCAGTCAAATAATTAGGTCAGGGAGCCGGAAGAAATATTGGATTATTTGCAAACCGGGATGAACCGGAGAGGGGCAATTTGGTCAATTGACCCCGAGAGCTGACTCCTGACATAACTGTCAAATAAAATCGGAGAAAAGAAAATTTCAGAATCGAAAATAGAATTAAAGAACTAATAGAAAAATAAATAGAAAAAAAAAAGAAAAGGAAAGAGGTTGGAAAAGTCAAAGTTGATGACATCACTAATGATGTCATAAACAAATTTGTTAAATATTTATTAAATTTGATATTTATGGTCTTCCAAAGCAAAAACGTGTCAAGGAAAAACAAAGAAAAAAATTTAGGATTTTCTTCTTCTTCCCCTCTCTCTTTGCCACCCACTTGTTTCCTTAAATCCCCCATGGAAGCTTTCTCTTTAAGCTTACATTAAGCTCAAATTTTCCTTACCCAACCATAATAACTCTCATAAGGACTTCTTTAAAGCTTGTTATTGCTACTTAAGAAGGAGATTTCAAGAAGAAAGAAGAGCAAAGGTTAGGGTTTTGAAGCTTTAAGTGAGGTTAGCATATCAAACTCTTTATTTTTCCATTTAAATGCACGTTTAGGTAATTAAGTGAGCTTAGAACTTGATTTAAATGAAACAAATATGGGAGAGGGACCAAACTGAAATTTGGGCAGCTTGATAGGAGTATGAATTACATGAAATTGATGCATTAGAAGGAGTTTAAAAGCTTTGATTAGTTGAATGGTTAAGGTTAAGTGCACTAGTTATGGTTAAATGCAAGAGTTAGTGAGTTTAGGGTTTCAATGCAAGGGTTTATGAACCAAAAAATGGGAAATGCATAAATGGCATATTTTACCTATTGTGAAATGAAATAATGATCAATTAGGACCAAATAAAGTGTATGGGAATGGTGGAAAATTTAGCTAAATTCGTAGGTCAATGGTCATGCTGCTGGCAGCATGACCAAACCCACTTTGAAGGACCAAAACTCAAATTTTACAAGTCCAATTGATATGCCACCAATTGGAGATGAAAATAGACATAAAAGAGCACAATTTTCATTGAGTAACCATGACAAAAAACTGACCAAAACTTGGTGAAACAATTGACCAAAGTGAATTGATAGCAGGCTGCCCTGCACCAAATTGACCAAATGAACAGTAACTGTTCATTTGGTCATAACTCGAGCTAAGTAGGTCAAATTGACCTGAAATTTTACCAGCAATTAGATATGATATAGACCTAAAACTTTCATGAAGAACACCAACCCAAATTAGGCCATTAACTCATTCAAATCATTGAGCAAAGTTAAATTTACTGTACTGAGATTCTGCAGATTTTTCATTGAGCAGCAATGTTTGGATGGTTATAACTCTCTCTAGAAAACTCAGATTTAGGCGATTCTTGAACCGATGGAAACCTAAGACATAGTACAACATTTCATATGAAGAAAGTGAGACGAAATTATGAACTTAACTTGATCAAATTATTAACCAAAGTTGGACCAAAAATCTGCCAGCACCAAAATCTCAGTATGAATAAAGACACGTGAACAGTAAACTTATTTTGGCCATAACTTGAGCTACAAAACTCCGATTGAGGTGATCCAAAAATGAGAATACACTTAAGACAATAAGGAACATTTTCTATGAAGGAAGTTTTGTCAAATTCCAACAGTAGATCGACCAATGGAATAGTGTAACTTCGGAGCACAAAACCGAAAATTGGCAATTTTGCCAAAATGACCTATGCTTTGAAAAAGTGACCAAAACCAACAAGTTTAATGAACAAAATGTGGTATGTGGGTGAAGTTGGAGTTCCCATACCTATTAATCCTTAGAAAGTCAATTATTTGACTTAAATAGTGCAGATGAATAGTAACTAAACACAAAATTTCAAAACGTCGAATTTAACACGTTAGAAATAGGTAAATGCGAAGTTAAAATTTATTTTGGGATTTATGTTAAGTTCTAGTACTGAAACATTGTAAAATTTTGTGTTTCAGTTGAAAAGAATATCGGGAATGAACCCGAGGAAACGAGTCGAGGCTAAGGGACGACTCGCTTGAGGTTTGTGCACAATAAACCCTATTTAAGCATTTTATCCTTGAAAAATTGATTTATTACGCATTATGAATTTATGAACTTTTGTGTTGCCACCTTGTGATCAAATTGTAACTTTGGAAATGGATTGATTTTTGTATGCAATATTTGAATGAAATGTTTGAAACGAATTTTTGATTCACACTTAGCATGACAGTTACTTATTATTCCTCCTCCATTTATGGGGTTGAGATCGTTTATTTTCCTCCCTCTCTGGCTTGCCAGTTGAGGTTGTAGATCGGATGAGTACTCATTAGCTAGCTAGCCACCTCCCTCATTGGTTTCGATTAATGGGGTTGAGATTGCTTTGTCGTGGTGTACAACACGGCATTGATCGGAAATTTTGTGTCATGGCTTAAGTTGTGTATGACTTTGGCAACACTGTGTTTATGCAATTGTTGGACTAAACTGTTGTTGAATATATTATTTGACAAAATGAGTTGTTATGAGCTTTGATATTTGCAAAATGTGATTGTGAAGTATTCAAATTATGTTTAATCAATAAATGATTTATGTATCGCATTTTAAATCTTTATTGTGCACCATCGAGTATGTTTATACTCACGATAGTTTAATTTATCATGCAGATAAAAGCAAGGAGAAAGCAGAGAGTGAGTCATGGATTGACAAGATCTTTTTGATCCCTTTTTGTACGGGTATTGTTTTATACCCTTATGGTTATTTTGATGTAAATACTGTAATGTCATAAGTATCAATGTAAATTGAGCAGTTGTAAATAAACTATAATAATATTATTTTAGATTTTCTTCTGTAAATTTGATATTTGTACATATGGATTTTCTGCCTTATGTTTTGTGAATGGAATTATTGAACCTACTGAGTTGACAAATTTGACTTGGATTGTGAAACTGTTTTGAAATGGATTGACTTGAGTTGAATTGTGAATTATTGGAGGTTGGGAGTTGTAAAATAGTTTTGGAAGTGCTTTTTACAGGTATTTGAAGAACTGATTTCTCAAAATACAGAGGGAACTCTGTCAAAATTTTTATAAAATTTGCGATAAAATTTGAATGGACAAAAATTTTTACTAGTATTTAAACTTTGAATAAATGGTTTTTAATTCTTACCAAAATGCTCACCACTTCCAAAATGTAAGAAAATTGTTTTAAAATCCCTTGTAGGGTACTTAATGAGTTATCGGTAGGTGAAGTTCGGTAGTTCATTAAGTATTCTACGGGAGCATGTTATGCCTTACGGAGGGGTAAGGTGTGACAATAATTTCAATAAATGACTTGAATGAATTATATTTTATAAATTGTACTTCATAACTATGATAAAAATAAATTAAGGAAGAATAAAATAATTGAGATAAAATAGGATATTCCGGTACATTGTGTGACATATTCTACTCGGCTATACTGTAGACGGGTAAGGGGTGTCACAAAGGCTCATGGTCAAGGTATTGCTGCACTTATGACTGAGGAGGTTGGCTATGTCAACTACACTGGATTTGCAGGCATTTCATCTAATTTCTACTCTTATGATTGTAATGATAATGATCTAGGTGAATGGATTGTAGATACAGGAGCCAAAACCCACATGTGTAATAACCTTGATTTGTTCAGTACACAAAAAAAATTAGCCACATGTGTAAACAAAACTGTTTCTCACATTGGAACAATTATTCTTCATCCAAAGTTAAAACTTACAGATGTTTTGTTCACACCTTGCTTTAAATACAATATTTTATCAATTAGTAAGCTTACCCAATCATCTCATATAACCATTCAATTTTCTCATGACAAATGCATATTGCAAAACCTAGTGACTAAGGAGGTTTTGGCGACTGGAAGGATGCACAAGGGTCTATACAAGCTAAATAAAAAGTCATTTAGCTTTTCCATTCCTTCATGTTCAAACTCTTGTAAAGTACAATTCTCAGTATCTCAAGTGCGTCAAGTTACTAAAATTGTATTAACCAAATTATATGAGGTATGGCATATTAGACTTGGGCATGTATCCAAAAACAAATTGCTGCATATTAATACAATAAATACCAAGGGTTGTGATTCTTACATTTGTAATGTTTATCCTCTTGCAAAGCAGCAGAGGTTGTCCTTTGCCAAAAGTAAAATTTCAACTGAAGATATTTTTGAGCTAATACATGTTGACTTATGGGGTCCTTATTCTGTGCCATCAATTTCTGGTGCCAAATATGTCTTAACATTGGTGGATGACTTCTCTAGAGCTACTTGGACATATTTACTGCATGATAAGACAACAATGTTTGCTGTTATTAAATAATTCATAGCAATGGTTAGTACACAGTTTCAAAAGGCTGTAAAAGTCATAAGATCAGACAATGGGACAGAATTTGTGAATCAAAATTATGATAGTTGGTTTAAAGAGAGAGGTATTATACATCAAAAATCCTGCCCATACTCCCCTCAACAAAATGGAGTTGTCACACCCTACTCCTCGTAAGATGTAACATAATCCCTTAGTATACCTAATGAACTACCGAACTTTGCCTACTGGTATCCCATTAAATATACTACAAGAGATTTTAAAATAATTTTCGTTCATTTTTAGGTTGGTGGGTAATTTTTTTCAGATATTAAAAACCTTTATTTAAAGTCCCAACATAAATCAAATTTTTCGATATTTAAAATCTCCGCAATTTTTACAAAAATTTCGGCAGAGTGTCATCTATATTTTGATAAAATAGTTCTTCAAAACCTGAAAAGAAAGACACTCCCAATATTTTTCTCAACCACAACTCCATTATTCAATTTCAGTTCACAAATCAGCACAAGCAACTCAATACACATTTTAAATTAAATCAAACGTTGAAACATCTCATTAAGGTAACAAAATTAATATTTACATTCATGGGAGCATCAAAATTTTAGTAGTACAAAACTTTATAAGTACATAAAATCTCAAGATAATATTACAATAATTTATATTTGATTACAGTCCAAAAAATATATTACAAAAGAGTTGATATAACTGTTTAAATGAAATTACATACATATAATTACAGAATTACATCAAAATCTAATGTACAAGGGTATACCTATGATATACTCGAAGATAATCTTACTATATCTTTCAGTAATCTCGCTCAGCTGCTTTATATTTTCTTTCACCTGGGACAATATACAAAGCTATCGCTGAGTGGTGAACTCAGTGGTGCACAAACTAATAATTTAAAACTTAATACAATTTATGCTTTGACAACTCATAATAAATAAAAATTTAAAATTTCTAAATTCTTCAAAATTCATGACATCCAGAAATCCATATTTTTATTCATGCAAATTATTCATTTAAATAACATTTTGATTAAATAGTAACTATTTATCTACATTTCTTTTAAATCAAGAAATAATACAAAAATTTTGAATCACTAACAAATTATTTATTTCAACCACAATTTATCAAATTATGCATAATTTAAAGGGCGTTGCTAACAATTCACACAGTTGGACCCATGACACAAAATTCATAATAGATGTCGTGTTGTACACCATGACATTTCAAACTCTCCCAATAACCGAGGCTAAAAGGGAGGAACAAAGACTAGCTAGTATATATGAGTACTCATCCAAACTCTTCCCCAACTGACAAGCCAGAGAGGAAGGAACTCACCCCATCTAGTGAAGGAGATATCTCACTAGACAAGCAAATGAGAATTCAAAACATATTGCCATGTCAACTATGGTTTCAAATCATATTCAAAACAATTCCTATTTACAAAAGTGTTTACAACCATTAACATATTTAATCATTATAAATTCATGTTCAAGATTGACAACACATCAAACTTAAAATTTACAATTCTCAAAACCATGTAATAATTCCTTAAATGCATAAGAAAATTTATATTTAATTTATATAAGTTCATTCGATAAGTTAAAATTCTCAACACATCAAAAATCATATATCATACAATAAACTTGTTCAAATCAATTTGGAAGTGAAAAATAACAAAAGAGTTAGTTGTGCACAAACCTTATGTGAGTCGATGTTTCGGGTTATTTCCCAGTATTTTTTTCAACTGAAACACACAATTTTATAGTATTTCAGTATCATAATATATAATAAATTCAATAAGAAGTTCACAATTATTTATGTCTAGCCCTAATATGTTTAATTTAATATTCTTTGAATTTTGCACTTTGGGGTTACTATTCATGATACTATTCAAGTCAAATTGTTGACTTTCTTAGGCTTAATAGGTATAGGAATTTCCATTATACCCACATACCACATTTTAATTATCAAATTTGTTGGTTTTAGTTGCCCCTTCAATTTTTAGGTCTCCTAAGTATAATTTCAAATTTTCAGATTTGGTTTCCTATTTTGCACTGTTCCATTGGTTAAGTTGCTGTGAAAATTTAGCAAAGTGTTCTTCATAAAAGTTATTCCTTATTGTCTTATTTTTAATTTCATTTTTGAATCACCCCATTTGGAGTTTTGTAGCCCAAGATATGGCCATTTGAACATAGCTGGCCGTATTGGTCTAGCTCAAATTTCTGGGCACCTACTTTGGTTCTGGCAATTTTGGACCACTAATTTTAGGTGGCAAAATGACTGAGTTATGGGCAGAATTTGGGTTGATATTCTTCATGAAAGTTGTATTTCTATGTCATACCTTTCCAATGCTACAAAAATAAGGTCATTTGGACCTGTATAGCCCAAGTTATGGCCAAATGAACAAACACTGTTCATTTGGTCATTTTGGTATAGTGGCAGTGCACTATACCCAGGTTTGACCTAATTGTTCACTATCCTAATGTCATTTTCTGGGCATGGTTCTTGAATGAAAAATGTGTCATTATGTGTCTATTTTCATTATCGATTGGCCCCACACCAATTTGGTTGGTAAATTTTCAATTTTTGTCCCTGAAAGAGACCTAGGTCAAGCTGCAAGAATAGTGACCCTAACCAATCCAAATTGCACTTGATTTCTACCAATTCAAACATACCACAAATGGTCCCAATTGACCATTTCTGACCTCAATTAAAGTCATTTGCATCAATTGACCATTTCCTCCAATTTTTCTCCAAACTTCAAAGTTCAAGAACCCTAAATTTTTGAAATAAATCAATTCACTTTAAATTCAATGTATAATTCACTTAATCCACCTCAAGTAAGCTTAATCTCATGTCCAATTTAACTTAAGCATACTAAACCCTAATCCTCTAGAGTTGACCAAAATTTACACTTCTTCAAATCCTTTATAATTACTTTCATTTCGTACTTATTTGATTACATCTACACTAGTTTATAAGGCATACATACAAAATAAAGTGTAATAGTTACTAACCTTTCTTTGATTTTCACCTCTTCAATTTCCTCCCTTTTCTTCCTTTCTTTTCTTCCTCAATCTCCTTGCCTAGTGTAGATTGGAATTTTTTTTAGGGGTTAGGGTTAGAATTTATGGGACAAAACTAAGTTATTCAATCTTGAAAAGCTTGTTAATGGAGGAAATCATGGGAAGAGAGAGGTTTGGGGAGTTTGGCCGGCTGGTGGTGGAAGAAGGAATAAATATTTTCCTTTAATTTTTCATATTTTTATGTCTAAATGAGTTGAATTTGACTTAGTTAAAAAAATTAGGTAATTAAAATTTAATTTGACATAATGGTGAGGTCACAAAAATGATGTAATAATCCATTTCTTTTCCCTTATTATTTTTCTTTTATTTTTCCTTGTTTCTTTAATTTAATTCCCGATTCTGAAATTTTTGTTTCTCCGATTTTATTGGACAGTTAGGTCATGAGTCACCTCTAGGGGTGAATTAACCAATTTGCTCTTGCCGGATTGATCCGGTTTGCAAATAATCCAGTATTTCTTTCGGAGTCTTGATCTAATTATTTGACCTACTTATCAACTCTTTTCTGTGATTTTCTCTTTTCCATTAGCTTCGCAATAGTCCTTAAGACAGCGATGTCACAATTTCCCATTCAAAATTAGGGTTAGGACTGACCTCGCAGTCACTTCCTGGTACGGTCACCTATCGCTGTGACCCTCAGCTCATTTAACTTTTTATGCTTTATTTTTCTTATTTATATTTTACCTTCTGGTAATTACTATTAATTTTTGTTCAGGGCTTTTCTAGGTGATATAAGCATATGTCTAGACATCCTGACTGTCCGGACAGACACCAGTCACCGCAGTGGAATGCATAGACTGCTTAATATAGAGGTGTTACAAGAGTAGTAGAGAGATAACACAAGCATCTCTTACAAGTAGTAAGGGTTTTAATGTTTCAATCTCAATTGCCACAGATTTTGGGGAGATTCTAGTCTTACTGCTACTTATATAATCAATAGGTTACCGAGTTCAGTTTTGAAATGGCAAACACCATTTGGGAAATTATATGGGAAATTACCAAATTATGATCAGCTACAAGTTTTTGGGTGCTTTTGCTTTGCTACAAATGTGCATCCATAGAAATCTAAGTTTGAAGAAAGGGCATTCAAGTGTGTTTTTTTAGGATATGTGCATGGCATTAAAGCATATAAACTATATGATATACAGCATAACAAGGTAATTGTGTCTAGAGATGTGGTATTTCATGAAACCTATTTTCCTTATCATTCTATTAAAGATGCTTTTGTTCCATCATCTACTATTTTGCCTAATCCTGTTTTTCCATTAGAAGTAATTTCTTCCCCTTCACCAAATAATTATGATCATACTTCATTAGCACATACTCATACACCTACACCATTACCACCTTCACAACATATAGTTGATGCTCCATCACTCGTTGCTAATCCATCTTCTACCTCTCATAATTCATATATTCCTAGTTATCTTAATGTTCCTATCCCTACCTGAAAAAGTACAAGACAAATAACTAGACCAGGCTAGCTAAATGACTTTGTTGCTAATACTATTTCATATATAGACCCTACTGCATCATCCAGTTCAGCCACAACTCCTGAAGGTACACTTCCTTTCTCATTTTGTTTTATTTCTGAGCCTACTTTCAACCTCACTACCTAGACTTTGTGGCAAATATATCTGCAACTATTGAACCTAGATCATAACACCAAGCACGAGAGGACAGTAATTGGGTTAAAGCCATGCAAGATGAATTGGATGCCCTAGAGCTTAATAACACATGGATCCTGACTACTATAAATGGGTGTACAAAATTAAGTACAAACCAAATGGATCCATTGACAGATTTAAGGCAAGATTGGTTGCTAAAGGGTTCAATCAACTACCTGGAGTGGATTACATTGATAATTTCTCACTAGTCGCAAAGCTGGTCACTGTCAGAGTTTTCTTGGCAGTAGCTACTGCTTATATTTGGCCTATCCACCACTTAGACATCAATAATGCCTACCTACATGGGCATATAGAAGAATACCTCTACATGTAGCCACCAAAAGGCTATACTAAAGCACAGCCAAGTCAAGTTTGCAAATTGGTGAAAAGTTTGTATGGTTTAGAGCAAGCAGGCAGAATGTGGAATAAAGAACTTACTCAGAGTTTGCAGCAATATGGCTTTCAACAATTTGCATTTGACCATTGTTTATTCACAAAGACAAATAAGGATCATTTTTTGGCTTTATTAGTATACGTTGATGATGTTTTCATTATCACACCCTACCCCTCCGTAAGGCATGACATGATCCTATAGTATACCTAATAAATTACCGAACTTCGCCTACCGATAATCTATTAAATATACTACAAGGGATTTTAACGAACAAATGCAAATTTTAAAGTTAGCGTGGTGAGAAAAATCTATCTTAAGTGTTCTCAACTTAAGTATGTGTCCTAAAACTTATTAGGGATAATTGGGTAATTTTTAAAATTTTTGAGGAAAATCTGCGTGGTTACTGCTAAAACCGGGTGAAAACAGTTCTTCAATTTACCTGCAAAAGAAATTTACAAAAATTTTCCCAATCCAATTTCAACCAACTCACAAATTATTTCATGCAATCAAATTCAATCCATCTCAATTCATTTTTAACAAAACTCATCATAAAAGAAGTAATTCATTAATTTCAAAATTTAGAAAGAAATCTAAGTACTGCATTCATTGGGGTAATAAAATTTATTTTACAGAAATATACAAGTAGATAAAATCTCCATTTAACATTTCAGTAATTTACATTTGAGTACATCCAAAAATAATATTACAAAATTATCTGTACAACTGCTTGAACGTACATTACATAGACATAATGATATAATTACATCAAAATTTAGTATACAATAGTATACCTATGATATAACCAAAATTTATCCCAGCCCTTCTTCAATTCACAGCTTCAAGTGATCTCACTCAGCTGTACTATCCTTACTTTCACCTGCGACAGCATACAAAGCTATCGCTGAGCGGTGAACTCAGTGGTGCATAACTATAATTTAAAATGTAATATTCTATATTCTGACAAAATTATAGCAATAATTTAGAAGTATTTAATTTCATCATATTTTAAAAAATCAAAATCAATGTTTTCAATAATATAAATTATTTATTTAAATGACAATGATCAATAATTACAATTTTCCAATCATAAATAAACATCGAAACATTCTCATCAATTTATGACAATAGATGTTGAATTTCATTAATAGGGAAAAGCATCAAAATTTGAGCCAATTAAAATAAATAATTTCCTTTAAATTATTTGTGCATAAAATATAATTTGGAAAGCACAATTTCTCATTTTCAATCCATTCTTGTTCTCACTATCTCAATGCAAGACTAATCCGTAAGAGCCATCTTCGAAGTGATTCTCACTCCCTATGGTAGGGGAGATCGAATCGTGCATAATCCATTCATCACACCATATCAATTTAATTTCTGAAAGGGCCATCTTCATCATTGATCTAACCTCTTATATGAGGTAGATCATACATCAATGTGCACATACCATGGTAATCAAAACAAAACTAACTCCAGTGTCTCCTCAACAAATGAGGGACGGGTAATAACCATGTCAAGCATTAATAGTGAGATAGAAAATAACATCATAAATCTCATTGCCCTTTTTGTGAGCATTAAATCTTAATACCAATCAATTTCAATGCCAATTCTGATAACCAATATTTTCCATGCTCATCACAATTCAAAACATAATTTTTTTTTTCATTTCCCATGTAAACCATATTTCAATCTCAATTTTCCAAAGCCAATTTTATTCAATCCACAACAATACTTAATATTTATTGAAATCAATTCATAACTTAAAAAACATAAATTACAAAGAATTAAAATCATTTAATCATTAAAAAAAATATATAAGACATTTATAAATTAAAACTAGTTGTGCACAAACCTCTGTAGTTGTCTTGATCTATTCCAATATTCTTTCTTCCTTCGAAGACCTCTTTCCAATTGAAACACATAATTTTAAAGTGTTTCAGTATCCATTCAAACTATTTCTAATAATTAATTCCAATAATTTCTTTTTTGCCTACTAAATTTACCTTATAAGTTTCCCCTAAAAATTGAATTCTTTGTATATGGTATGTTATGATTACTATTCATTTGACCAATTGGTCAAAATATTGACTTTTTTATACTTATTAGGTATACCATTTCCAAATACCCTATAATACCACATTTTGGGTCTTAATTTTGTTGGCATTGGTGTCACACCTTACCCATGATCCCGTAGTATACTTAATAAATTATCGAACTTCACCTACCGATAACCCATTAAATATACTACAAGGGATTTTAAAACAATGTTACTTCTTTTGAAAGTGGCGAGCACTTTTGGTAGAAATTAAAAACCTTTATTTGAAGTTAAACTACATATAAAATTTCAATCAATTTAAAATATCCGTAAATTTTATGAAAATTTCGGCAGAGTGCTGTCTATAATTGAGAAAAATAAAAAATTTAACTTGTAGAAAAGCACTTCCAAATAATTCACTTCACAAATGTCAACCACCAAATAAACTCAAATCAACCCAAATCCACTCAATCTTCACAATTCATAGTATTTTCAAAACAATTAAATAAACCCATTCACATTGCATTTAAAATATTTAAATGTACATTCACAATTGAATTTACAGACATAAAATCTCAAAAATAAAAATATTATTACAAAACTACTGTACAATTGCTCAATTTTACAAACATATATATGACAATACTATATTGACATCAACCACATCACAATGGGTATAAATAATATACCCGTACAAAAATCTTTAAACTGTGCTCCCCTATTACTGTAGTAGATCACTCTACTGCTATGTCTTTTTCCCTATCTGCGATAGCAAAGGAAGCTATCGCTGAATATAAATTTACTCAGTGGTACACAATAAAATTTAAAATGCGGTACATAAAACATTCATTAACAAATCACAATTCAAATATTTCACAAATTTATTTCACAATTTTCAAAGCTCATTATAACACAAGTTTGATCAAACAATTTAATAAAAACAGTGTTATCGATTAATAACACGACTTAGGTCATGACATAAAATTTCCAAACATGCCGTGTTGTACACCACGATAAGGCAAACTCACCCCACTAATCGAAATCAATGAGAGAGGTGGCTAGCTAGCTAATGAGTACTCATCCAAACTCACCTCAGACTGGCAAGCCAGAAAGGGAGAAAAATGATCAAATATCAAACTCAACCCCACAAGTGGAGGAGGAGCATAGTAAGGGGCTGTCATGCTAAGTGTGAGTCAAAAATAATTTCAAATCACAACATTTAAATATTTCATACAAACCATAAATCACATTTTATCTCAAAATTTTCATTTACAAAGTAGGCAACGCAATAATTTCCAAATAAAATTCCTAAAGCTAAAACAATTAAAAACTATTCATATTACATACTAAATCAAATTTCAATAAGAAATACTTAAATAAGTTTATTGTGCACAAACCTCATAATTAGTCTTTCCTTATTTCACTCTTATCAATTCCTTTCCTCGGAATGCCCTTTTTCCACTGAGCACACAATTAAGATGTTTCAATATTTATCCAAATTATGTTTAACCAAAATTTTAGCAATTGAAATTTGCATTTAAACTTTACTTATATAATTCCATAAATAGAGTTCTTTGTATTCTTGATTATGGTGGTTACTATTCATTTGACCATTGGGTCAAAATATTGATTTTTCCATACTAAATAGGTATATCAATTCTCATTACACCCACATACCACATTTTAAGTGCCTAATTTGTTGGTCTTGGTTGCCATTTCAATTTCTAAGTCTCCTAAAAAAAAATTCAATTTTTCAGTTTTGCTGTCCTATTTTACACTGTTCCATTAGTCTAGTTATTGTGGAAATTTGACTAAGTGTTCTTCATCAAAGTTGTTCCTTATTATCTTATCTTTAATTCCATTTTTAAATCACTCCATTTGGAGTTTTGTAACCAAAGATAGAGCCATTTAACTAAGGCCGGCCGGATTGGTGTTACCCAGAATTTTTTGGCACTTTATTGGTTCTGGCAGTTTTAGACAACTAATTTTTTATGGCAATTTAATTGGTTATGGGCAGAATTTTGGTTGTGTTCTTCATGAAAGTTGTAGTGCTATGTCATACCTTTCCAATGCCACAAAAATTAGGTCATTTGGACTTATCTAGCCCAAGTTATAGCCAAATGAACAAATACTGTTCATTTGATCATTTTGGTACAATGACAATGCACAATATCCAGATTTGACCTAATTGTTCAATATCCTAATGTCATTTTCTTGGCATAGTTTCTGAATAAAAATGTTTTATTATGTGTCTATTTTCATTCTCAATTGGTCTCACACCAATTGGGTTGGTAAAATTTTAGTTTTGGTCCCTCAAAGGAACCTAGGTCAAACTGCCAGATTGGGACCCTTCACTAATTCGAATTGTACTTCATTTTCACTCATTCAAACACATTCCAAATGACTCAAAATGATCATTTAAAACCTCAATTAAGGTCATTTGCATCAATTAACCATTTTTTTATAATTTTCCCGCAAACTCTAAGTGCCAAGAACCCTAATTATATAATTCATGCAACTAATGAGATTAAAGTGCATATTCAACATCTATACACTAAGTTACACTTCTAGACCCCTTTAATTTCACCAAACTCAACCAATTTCAACTCCCCCAAAGGCTGGCCGAATTTCACAATTAGTCCTACAAGTTGGTTTTGTTTAATTTTTCCATAATTTCTAGATTAACTCATGCATATAAACATAATTCTAAAGAAAAATTTAGTAATTAATTACTAACCTTGAATGAATCTTCTCCAACCTCTTACTTTCTCAATTTTCTCCTCTTCTTCCTTTTTCAATCTTCTTGTCTAGTGGTAATAGCAAGGCTTGTTTAAAAATTTGAGAGATTTTATGGTTTATTTGGGGGGTTTAGAAAGCTTGAAATCAAGCTTTAATGGAAGAAAAAAATAACAAGAGAGAGAATGAGAATGGGTGCCGGCCATGGGGATGAAGAAAATGGGAAATTTATTTTTCAATTTTGTTTTTTATTCCTTTTATTTGACTAAGTCAAAATTTAATTAATTAAATTTTCATTTTTGATGTCATGGGTGATGTCACAAGGGTGAGGTAATAATTTCATTTTTCATTCTTTTTCTTTTTCTTTTATTTTTTCATAGTTTTTTAATTTAATTCTCTATTCTGAAATTTTCATTTCCCCGAATTTATTAAACAGTTAGGTCGTGAGTCACCTCTAGGGGTGAATTGACTAAATTACCCTTTGCCAGTTTGATCCGGTTTGTAAATAATTCAGTATTTCTTCTGGAGTCCTGATATAATTATTTGACCTACTTATCAACTCTTTTTAGTGATTTTCTCTTTTTCACTAGGTTCACAATAATCCTTAGGATCGTGGCGTCACAATTTCCCGTTCAAAATTGGAGTTAGGACTGACCTCGCAGTCACTTCCTGGGAAAGTTACCCATTACTGTGACCATCGACTCATTTAACTTTTTATGCTTTGTTTTTCTTGTTTATACTTAACTAACTGGTAATCACTATTAATTCTCATTTAGGGTTTTTCTAGGTGTCTTAAACATAGTTCTAATCCTCTTAATTGTCCGGACCGACACCGATCGCCGGAATAGTAAATTATACATAGTTATGCATATAGGGGTGTTACAATTGGTTGCCAATTGAATTTCAAAGTTTCTTTGATGTATTTCCAAAAATTCAGTTTTGGTTACCCATGTTTACTGTTCCATTGACTATATCTACAATGAAAATTTAGCTATATTTCCTCCATCAAAGTTGTTCCTTAATGTTTGAGCTTTTAATTGCTTTTTTGAATCACTCCATTCAGAATTTTGTAGCTCAAGTTATGCCTATTTTTCTAAGGCTAGCCGGATGGGGTCTAAACCCAGAAATTCTGGGCAACTAGGATTCTGGCAGATTTGAGCAACCAACTTTGGTTGGCAATTTGACTTGGTTATGGTCAAAATTTGGGTTTATGTTCCTCATGAAAGTTATAGTACTATGTCTAAGCCTTCCATTTGTATAAAAATCAGGTCATTTGGACCTTTCTACACAAAGTTATGACCATTTGAACAAGTACTGTTCATATGATCAACTCTGTACAGTGGCAGTGTGCCTTATCCAGATTCAACAAAGGTTTTCACCAACTTAAGGTCAGTTTTAGAGTTGGGTTAAATTGTAGCTTTGGGTCTTAATTTTTATCTCCAATTGGCCTCACACCAATTGGTGCAACAAAATTTCAATTATGGCCATTTGAGTTGACCAAGGTCAAGCTGCCAGAATTGGCCATTTCACCTACACAACTTCAATTACATTCCATGCATTAAATCACACTCTAAATCACAGCAATTGACCAATTTCAACCTCAATTAGGTCAATTTACATTAATTCACTAAATCCCCAAAATTTTTCCCAAATTCCCAATTATCAAGAACCCTAAGTCTCCAAATTAGCACAATTCACACAAATTTACTTCACTAACCATGCTCAACACCTCTTAACACATCAAAAATCATATTTAATTTAATTAAACTCATCAAATTCATCACCCCCATAAGCTGGATGAATTTCCTAAGTTACCTAAGATGCATGATTTTTAATATTTTCCAAACAATTCTCACTCAATTATATGTCCCAAGATGAATTTTAAAGAGAGAATTGAAAAGGTCTTTCCTAACCTTATGGGTTGCTTTTCCCTCTTCTCCAATCCTTCAAGTCCCCTTTCTTTTCCACTTCCAATCTTCAAATCAAGGCTTAAGATTAAGTTTTTCTTAAGGGAGTTGTGAAATTGATGGGAATTTTTAGGGTTGTGAAAGCTTAAAATAAGCTTTCATGGTGGAAGAAGAAAATGAGAGAGAGAGGTGAGAGAGTGGAATCTGAAGGAGCGGAAGCGTTAAAAACACAAGTTTATACTATTGAATTTAAAAACTTTCACCTAGGGTCACATGCATCATGCAAGATTTATTTTTATCTATTTGATTTCAATGATAAACAACATATTAAAACTCTTTTAATATGTTTTTTGATCTGTATTTACCATTTAAGATTTTTATATTAATCAGATTAATTTTAGAACCCTAGATTAAATCAAGAACAAATACACTAACCTCTTGATACACTGCAATGTATTTGTGCCTTTCAAATGCGTCTTCAGGACATCAGATGTTGTCCCTCTAGCTTGTCCACACCAAGAACACCTATGGCAGCCCTTGAACAGCTTCTAAAGCTTTTTCTATTAATTAGAAAATCAAGTTCTGCCTTTTAAGAGATTAAAGATGTAAACAGGACACTAAAAACGATTTCCAGTATTTTTAATTCAAGAGATTATTTGTTAATCTCTTGGAATTGGTGAGAGATGAAGAAGAAGAGAAGGTGATACGGTGTGTCCGCAAGTGCACGGGTCACAGTAGTATAGTTTTAAAAAATGATATCGATCCCACAGGGAATTGTGCTTAAATTGGAAATAAAAGTATAAGCTAATTAGAATGACAAAAATTAAAGATGTAAAATGAAATTTGGAATTAAAATTGGTATTTGAGGAATTAAAACTAAATCAAACAATTAACTAAAATTAATTAAACTAGATTACCAAAAATTAATTTGAAATTTCTATTTATGAAATTGGGAGGAATTAAATCTAAATTCAATAAAAAATTAAAGTGATTCTAGAGATTGGATTTTCAATATTGTTTGCATGTGGTTTATCCCTAATTTAGCCAAACACATGAGAATTGCAATTTTGAGGGCAATCAATTCTTAAATTTTTGAAACCTTTTCCAAGCATTTCAAAGTTGGTTTTCATTAAATCAAACCCTGTTTTCACGGTATTTCAAACCTAACAAAAACCCATTTAAAGCTCTAATTGATTTTTGGAAAGTTCCCCTTAATCCTCTTAGCTTATCTCTAACACCAAGAAAATAAAGTTTATTGCAAGATTATCTATCCCTAATATTCACTTTTCAGTCCATCTATTAAGGATTAAAGCTTAACTTAATGAGGGCCCATTCATCAAGCAAGGCAACAAGCTCACAAGCAATAAATCAAAATGTAACAAATCCCATTTAAATGGCTAAATCAGTTCAAAACCACAATACAAATCAATATTTACAAACCCATCTCTAGAATCTCAATCAACTACTCACTATTCATAGTTTTAAGACAAACCCAAATGTATAAATGAAGAAATAATGGAAATGTAAGCTAAGGGGTAGAAAAACCCAGAAAAATGCAGAAGGATCTGCTGCAGAAAAGTGCAGAACGAGCTCTTGCTGCTGCTGCTGGAATAATGAATCCCGTGCTCCCTCCTTCTCTCTTTCTATTCTTCCAAAAAATGCCTCCCTTGCTCTCTATTAAAAGAAAATGATAAAATGAGACTTTATATAGGTGAGGGGACTGCCCTAGAATGGGTAAAAAGGGGGAAGGTTCCAGAGAAAGTGAGGTAAAAAGCCAGAGTAACGGAAATGCCACGTCAACCATTTCCAGTAAAAATAACATAAGCCGAGTCAGTTGTGTCGTGGGTTGTGTCGCGGGTTGTGTAGTTCTCGGCCTGAATATCTGACGATCGATACAACTTGCGACATAAGCTAATTCGGTTGTGCTGCAGGTTGTGTCGCTCTCGGCCATTTTTTACTCAACTTCAAAATTTTTGCAATTCGACTTTAATCTCCTCCAAATGGCTACTCTGATCAAAATACATCAAATTTCTCTAAATTCACCCTACAAAACAAATAAATTCCAAAAATTAAACTAAGAAATGTGAAAATTGTAAAATTGACTAAATATATACTAATATCTATAATAATGGCTATGAACAAGGGTAAATTATGTGCAAAAATTACACCTAAATAATGATATAAAATGCATGCATCAAATTCCCCCATACTCAAACTCTTGCTTGTCCTCAAGCAAAATTTCATTGAAACTCATTTGGAAGGGAATAGAATCAGTCTTTGAAAACACAAAGTTCACTAATCCAAACCACCAACTTACCTCTAGCCACCAACATTCCAAGTTCCCACCAGCAAAAGCACAAAGAATGAAGCAAGCACTCTCAACAATTACAGAATAGCTAAGAATTAACCAATCAACCCAAGCAGCAAATACCAACCAACTACAAGAGTCAATTGTGCCAAAACAAACCTAAATGAAATAGATAGCCAATGTGTCTCAAATAGATGGTGAGTAATGTATGAAAGATTATATTGCCAAACCCATATGCAAGCATAAAAGATCTAACTCTACTAATGTAACAAGCATTTTTCAAAGAATCATTAGGTCTTTTTAAGGGTTGTAATGGGATCAAATAGGGTAAAATTGTGGTTAACAAAGAAAGGGAATAAGGTAAACAAAATATGAGAATAATATTAATCATGAAACTCAAAGTGCATCATTTTTTTTTATAATAGTAATTTTTTTATCAAGAGGAAAGAAATTCACAATGAATCTTAAGTGCTAACACAATAAAGGGACTACTTTTATAATATATTTTTTATTTTGTATGTGTCCCTATTACACCCATAATTACCTTTGGGATATTTTTGTGACTATTTTTTTTTATCAACTTTTCACAATTACTCTAGCACTTTTCAAGATGTTTCAATCCTCCAAGTTTTTTTTTTAATTTTTTTTATGCACTTAATTGCTAAAATATTATTCTCATAAATAGGTGGTAGTGTTTAGGTTTAATGGCTAGGTAAATGATTTGGGTTCCAAAGAAATTAGGGAATTAAGGTTCAAGGGGGTTTGCAAGGGTTAAAATGAGATTAAGGTAGGTTAAGGCTAAATGCGAGGTTTAAAATATGAAGGAATGCCTAAATCATATTCTTATCAAATGCAAGTTAAAAATTTCGCTTTGAAAGATCTAAGATGCTTGTTCTAGGAATGGTGAGACAACAATGACCATTTTCTTCCTTAAAGGCTTATCCAGACACTCAAAACTCAAAATAACTAATCAGAATCTGCATACCTAGATGAATGTATTAATTTTCAGCTATTAAGTAAGAGAAAGAATAATGCTTAAGACTTTGTACCCAGCTGAAACTTTCATTCCACTAACCATCTAAAGGCAAGTTGGATTGCTTGAATAAGTGGCTTATGGAATTCAAAGACTGGTTTAAAAATTCAAAAATTTTAAATGAATGAATAAAATGCATGAGTGTATAAATGTATAGTCAACCTATATGCAACTAAGTATGCATAACTAAGTATATGAAGCTATATGCAGTGTATATACGTGAATATGTACAAGTATGAAGTAATGAATGAGTATGTCACTATATGCAAATGAAAAAGGAAAAAATAATTTTTGCAAAAAATTTACCCTCTCCCCCATACTCAGAATGAACATTGTCCTCAATGTTAAAAGAGTGCAAGGAATGGGATAATTTGGCTATATGTGCATAAAGAATTATTACCCTGTTGCATAAGCGATAGCACAACTTGTGTTGAAAGTGACACAAGCTGAGATAATAAGTGTTACCTCATTGAAGTGCAGCCAATTTAATTAGATAAAATTTGGATAGCTGCTGCACTCATTGCAAAAGAAACAGTGCAATGGAATCCATTAAATCAATTAAACTCAAAAAGTTGAAATAGGAAGTTAAGCTCAAAAATGTAACCATCAAGTGTAAATCCGAAGTAGCACATAAAAGCAAGTGAGCAATGTACTAAAAACATAAAAGAAAAATGTATTTTATGAGGAACTAAAAAAAACAACACAAGCAAAATATTAACTAAACAAGTTCAAAATACTAATTAATTAAGCAACGAAATTAAAGACATGAAATGTAAATGGAGAATAAAAGCTGGTCAGTCAGGTATGAGAACTCCTTTGCCCTTGCCATCTTGTGGTGGTGGTGGTGCTTTTGGTGGCTGCTGTGGAGAGATGATGCTCAAAATCGATTACAGTTTGTTTCGATCTTTTCCAGCTTAGCTCGCATGACTTTCAATTCGTCTTGCATTTCAGCACTTCGATCCAAATATATGTCAGCTAAATCTCGTAGTGTCTGAAAAGAGACATCCGTCATTTGCCGAAAAGAATAGATCTCATCACTGAGATTCTCCATGAACGTCAAAAGAGTTGCTATGGATGGTCCAGAAGCTGTTGATGAAGCAGGTTGAGCAGCTGGTGGAGCTCGGCTTGCAGGTTGTGTAAAAGGCTGCTCAAATGGTCGCTCAGATCTTGAGGAGGAGCTAGTGCGGTGGGAGAACCAGGTGGTGGTTACATTAGTGCAGAATCTCATACTGACTTGGTAGCCTCATTTTTATACAAAATTTTTGGTTGGCCAAATGAGGTCCATCCAAAAATAACAAACCAGTTGGAAGAGCAGGACACTTGTGCATTTGAGGATTAAAGCCAAAATAATGTGCAATGGGTGTGACCAAACCTCCAAAGACAATGTTACCAGTACCCCTAGTGGTGCAGCGGATCACATGGCGCGAAATAATAACGAGGAAGCTTTTTGCCGCTTTTGCACACCACAAAAAGAATAGATCATACTGTGACATTGTGCCAACACTACATCCTCTGCCTAAAATTGTATTTGCAATTAGTCGCTGAAGCAATCTCAAGGCATGATTCTCAATCTTGGAGGCCTTACTGTGTCCCGGTTTGAAGGTACCTGCTGAAGGTGCAATTCGCTCCCAAAATTCATACGCATTATAGTCCCTTTGGCTAGTAGGTATTTTGAACAGACCATCAGGTGGAAGGCCAAATATATGGTGAAAATTATCCATAGACAGCACCCTATCTTGACCAAGGCATCTAAAATGGATTGTCAAGTCATTATCCAAGGCAATTTTATGCTCATTAGTGGACAGGGAGGCCATAAATTCCTGCACTAAAATGGGGTAAACCAGTTCCTGTTTATGTGCAAATCGCACCCAACCTAAAGCATCTAACAGAGTCTGCATTTCATCATATATCTTCAAGGATTTAAGTGTAGAAACATCCAAATACCGAGTTTGAACCATTTGTCGAGCTACGACTTTTGCCTTATTTTTCTTCATGTCGGCAGTAGGTAATACCCAGTGTGTAGCAGTAGGCAAAGAGGAAGGGAATGCAAAGTTACCTTTAGATGTACCGGGGCGCTTGACCGCCGACTTTGGGATGCCACGTCGGACAGCAGGTGCGGCAGGCATTGGAGGCGGGATTGGAGGTTGTTGTGTGGCCGGTTCGGGTCGCTTCCTCTTGACGCCGCCCGTTGATTTGTGTGGCTTAATGTTTTTCGCCTTTTTCTTCTTGAATGTGGCGATGTGGCGTCACCAGAATGGGCCGACGATGGGTCGGCGTTCATGGGCGGGGTGCCTTGGGGCTGCGGCGGCTGTGAGGAGTGGGGAGGTGAGTTTTCGAAGGATAGTGGGGAGTCGGACATGGCGAAATGGAGGGGCGTGATCGGAAAAGGAGAAATATGGGAAGAATGGTGGGTGGTGGAGGCGACGGTGAAGATGAAGGTTACGGCGGGAGGGGAGGGTTGTGTCGGGGGTGATGTCGAGAGGAAGAAGAAGTTAATGGGTTATCGGGTTAGGGGCTTTAGGTTTGGGTTGTGGGCTTGGGTGTAGGCTTTGGGTTTTAGTCGGTTGGGTTTTAGGTTTAATTTCGGGCTTGGGCTTATGGGGTACGGTTTTTAGGGCTTTGGGTTTGCTGCTGGCCCATTCCGGTGAAGGAAGTTTTTATCCTGCAAAATAAACAGGCGACACAAGTTAGAACATAAGGATAGGGGGGTTGTGTCGGAAGTTGTGCAACAATCTGCCCAAAAGTGTGCCCAGCGGACATAAGCGGTGACACAAGCAAACCCGGTTATGTCGCAGGTTGTGCAACAATCTGCCCAAAAGTGTGCCCAGCGGACATAAGCGGTGACACAAGCAAACCCGGTTATGTCGCAGGTTGTGCAGTCTGCTGCCCAAAAAATGATCGAATTTCATAGCACCTAAAAAATTGAAACAAATTAGATTTCAAATGATTAAACCTTCATAACATGAATTCTAATTGTTCAATTTGTTATGTTCATCAAATACTCATAAAAAATAATTTTTCAAAGCACCAATTTACACATCCAAATTCAAATAATTTTCCTTGTAAAACAAGATGTCAAGGTTTGAAAAAATTTTCTCTTAAAATTAACAAAAAGGGCAATGAATCCAGCAATATGCACCAGCAAATACTCAACAATAAAAAGATGAAAATGGTAAGTAAACAAATTTAAAACTAAAAATTTAAAGCTAAAATTTAAAGTTAACGCTAAAATAAATTTTTTTTTTATGCTCATTTGCTTGCAATGCATTGCATCCCATCTGCACAAGGAAATTAGAACAATGTTAAATTCTGAATAAGGAGTATAGAAAAACTTAAAACAAATATATATATGAAAGAAATAAAGAATCAATGAAAAATTGTGAGTTATGCACAAAAATGCTAAGTTTAGGTCTTTAGCTTGACCATACTCACTCAAGATTTTATGGAGAATGAGAGAGATAGCAGGTTGCTATCTTCTCAATTGGCTCACCAACTGAATAGTGCCTTAATCTTTGTCCATTTACCTTGAAATTAACCGATTTTTCACCAAAAATTTCCACAGCACCATGAGGTAAAACTTTCACAATTTTGAATGGACCGGACCACCTTGATTTTAATTTTCCTGGAAAAAATTTCAACCTTGAATTGAATAAGAGAACCAAATCTCCTTCTTTAAAGTCCTTTTTCTTGATATGCTTATCATGCCATTTTTTAGTTCTTTCTTTATAGATCCTAACATTTTCATAAGCATCAAGTCTCAATTCTTCTAATTCATCAAGTTGCAAAAATCTTTTGTGTCCAGCAGCTTGTAAATCAAAATTGATTGCTCTAATGGCCCAATAAGCTTTGTGTTCTAACTCTACGGGCAAATGGCATAATTTCCCAAAAACTAACCTATAAGGTGTAGTTCCTATGGGGGTTTTAAATGCTGTTCTATATGCCCAAAGAGTGTCATCTAATTTAAGGGACCAATCTTTTACGGACTTATTGTGATTTTCTCCAAGATTTGCTTGATTTCTCTATTTGTGATTTCTACTTGGCCATTTGTTTGAGGGTGATATGGTGTGGCAATCCTATGCTTTACCCCATATTTTCTCATCAATTTTTCAAATTGGTGGTTGCAAAAATGGCTACCACCATCACTGATTATGGCACGTGGGGCACCAAACCTGGTCAAAACAAATTTTTTCAGAAATTTCACCACAACTTTTGCATCATTGGTAGGTGTAGCAATAGCTTCTACCCATCTAGATACATAGTCCACCCCTACCAAGATATATTTATTTCCATAAGAAGATGGAAATGGCCCCATGAAATCAATTCCCCACACATCAAACAATTCAACTTCTAATATGGACTGTTGGGGCATCTCATCTCTCTTGGAAATGTTGCCTACCTTTTGGCACCTATCACATTTGCTTACAAAATCTCTCACATGTTTAAACATATTAGGCCAATAGAAACCTGATGTCAAGACTTTTTCAATAGTTTTTGAGACACTAAAATGACCACCATATTCAGAGGAATGACAATGGTAAATAGCATCATTTATTTCTTGCCCTGGTATACATCTCCTAATTATTCCATCATTACATCTCCTAAACAAAAGAGGTTCTTCCCAAGAATAAAATTTAACATCATGCAAGAATCTTTTCTTTTGCTGCCAAGACAAATCAGGTGGCAAGACACCACAAGACAAGAAATTCACAATATCAGCAAACCATGGAAGTGAAGATTTCAACACATACTGTAACACCCCCGTTTGCATAGCCTGGTATATTTCACTGTTCCGGTGACCGGTGTCGGTCCGGACAATTAATGGGATTAGGGCCACACTTAAGACAATTTGAGAAGCCATAAACACAAATAATTAGTAATGTTTAATTAGTTGACTATAAATAAGAAAAACAGAACATAAGAGATTAAACGAACCGAGAGTCACAGCGATGAGTGACCTCCTCGGGAACGACTGCGAAGTCATTTTAAACTCAAATTTCGAACCGTAAAAAGTGACGCTGCGGTCCTTAGGACCCTTATGAACACAGTGGAAAAGAGAAAATCATGAAAAAGAACTGTTAAGCCAGTCAAATAATTAGGTCGAGGCGGAAGAAATATGGAATTATTTACAAGCGGGATGAACAGGTGAGGGCAATTTGGTCAATTGACCCGAAAGTGACTCTGACCTAATCACAAATAAAATCAGAGAAAAGAAAATTTCGGAATAGAGAATTAAATTAAAGAACTAATAGAAAAAAATAAATAAAAAAAAGAGGAAGAAGATGGAAAAGTCAAAGTTGATGACATCATGAATGATGTCATAAACAAATTAATTTAGTGAATTATTAAATTGGGATTTGTGGTCTTCCATAAGATAAAGAAAAGAAAAGGAAAAAAAAAATAAAACACAAATCTTCTTCTCCCAAAACGTCACTCTCTCTCCCTCACCCTCTCCCTCTCCACAAACTCCATTAAAGCTCAATTTTGAGCTTGAAAATCATAAGATTTCACCATAGAAAAATTAGTCACCATAGTTAAAGCTTATCTAGGCAACTTGAGAAGAGGATTGAGCAAGAAAGAAAGAAGGAAAATTTGAGGGAAAGGAGGAAGAAAATTGCTACACAAAGGTTAGCATATCAAACTCTTTATTTTTCCATTTAAATGCATGTTTAGGTAATTAAGTGAGCTTAGAACTTGATTTAAATGAAACAAATATGGGAGAGGGACCAAACTGAAATTTGGGCAGCTTGATAGGAGTATGAATTACATGAAATTGATGCATTAGAAGGAGTTTAAAAGCTTTGATTAGTTGAATGGTTAAGGTTAAGTGCACTAGTTATGGTTAAATGCAAGAGTTAGTGAGTTTAGGGTTTCAATGCAAGGGTTTATGAACCAAAAATTGGGAAATGCATAAATGGCATATTTGACCTATTGTGAAATGAAATAATGATCAATTAGGACCAAATAAAGTGTATGGGAATGGTGGAAAATTTAGCTAAATTCGTAGGTCAATGGTCATGCTGCTGGCAGCATGACCAAACCCACTTTGAAGGACCAAAACTCAAATTTTACAAGTCCAATTAATATGCCACCAATTGGAGATGAAAATAGACATAAAAGAGCACAATTTTCATTAAGGAACCATGACCAAAAACTGACCAAAACTTGGTGAAACAATTGACCAAAGTGAATTGATAGCAGGCTGCCCTGCACCAAACTGACCAAATGAACAGTAACTGTTCATTTGGTCATAACTCAAGCTAGGTAGGTCAAATTGACCTGAAATTTTACCAGAAATTAGATATGATATGGACCTAAAACTTTCATGAAGAACACCAACCCAAATTAGGCCATTAACTCATTCAAATCATTGAGCAAAGTTAAATTTACTGTACTGAGATTCTACAGATTTTTCATTGAGCAGCAATGTTTGGATGGTTATAACTCTCTCTAGAAAACTCGGATTTAGGCGATTCTTGAACCGATGGAAACCTAAGACATAGTACAACATTTCATATGAAGAAAGTGAGACCAAATTATGAACTTAACTTGATCAAATTATTAACCAAAATTGGACCAAAAATCTGCCAGCACCAAAATCTCAGTATAAACAGTACACGTGAACAGTAAACTTATTTTGGCCATAACTTGAGCTACAAAACTCCGATTGAGGTGATCCAAAAATGAGAATACACTTAAGACAATAAGGAACATTTTCTATGAAGGAAGTTTTGTCAAATTCCAACAGTAGATCGACCAATGGAATAGTGCAACTTCAGAGCACAAAACCGAAAATTGGCAATTTTGCCAAAATGACCTATGCTTTGAAAAAGTGACCAAAACCAACAAGTTTAATGAACAAAATGTGGTATGTGGGTGAAGTTGGAGTTCCCATACCTATTAATCCTTAGAAAGTCAATTATTTGACTTAAATAGTGCAGTGAATAGTAACCCGAAACACAAAATTTCGAAAACGTCGAATTTAACACGTTAGAAATAGGTAAATGCGAAGTTAAAATTTATTTTGGGATTTATGTTAAGTTCTAGTACTGAAACATTGTAAAATTTTGTGTTTCAGTTGAAAAGAATATCGGGAAGGAACCCGAGGAAACGAGTCGAGGCTAAGGGACGACTCGCTTGAGGTTTGTGCACAATAAACCCTATTTAAGCATTTTATCCTTGAAAAATTGATTTATTACGCATTATGAATTTATGAACTTTTGTGTTGCCACCTTGTGATCAAATTGTAACTTTGGAAATGGATTGATTTTTGTATGCAATATTTGAATGAAATATTTGAAACGAATTTTTGATTCACACTTAGCATGACGGTTACTTATTATTCCTCCTCCATTTATGGGGTTGAGATCGTTTATTTTCCTCCCTCTCTGGCTTGCCAGTTGAGGTTGTAGATCGGATGAGTACTCATTAGCTAGCTAGCCACCTCCCTCATTGGTTTCGATTAATGGGGTTGAGATTGCTTTGTCGTGGTGTACAACACGGCATTGATCGGAAATTTTGTGTCATTGCTTAAGTTGTGTACGACTTTGGCAACACTGTGTTTATGCAATTGTTTGACTAAACTGTTGTTTAATATATTATTTGACAAAATGAGTTGTTATGAGCTTTGATATTTGCGAAATGTGATTGTGAAGTATTCAAATTATGTTTCATCAATAAATGATTTATGTATCGCATTTTAAATCTTTATTGTGCACCACTGAGTATGTTTATACTCAGCGATAGTTTAATTTACTGTCGCAGATAAAAGCAAGGAGAAAGCAGCAGAGTGAGCTGCGGGATTGACAAGTGATGTCCCAAAATATGTCCAAGAGGGGGGTGAATTGGACTTTAAAAACAATTTTCGGTTCTTGCTCAAAACCTTTGAAAATTGCAGCTAGGTTCAAGTAAATTAACTAATGTGAAAAATGAACAATATAGCTCTATTGACAAGTTGACTCAAGATTAAGCTATATGCAATCAGTATACTGATATAACAGACTATATAAGCATTCAGTAAATATATCAGTAATCTGAATACGTTTTTATACAAAGAACGAGCGAGATACCAAATATTCCAAGCGATGACAAATCAAACAATATGCAGATTAAATCAGATATCAGCAGTTTTAGCAGTAAACTAATTTTCTCAGTCAGCAGCAAGATCAACAGCATATGATATCAATTTTCATATCAGCAAAAGTATATCAATCATAAAGCTAAATTGCAAAAATGTAAAGAGCAAGGGTTGAGAAAATGAACACTTGAATTTTTATAGTGGTTCGGCTTTAACTAGCCTACATCCACTCTCTCAAAGATCCCACTTTGAGTCTTCACTCCACTATTCTTCTCTTTTCAAGGCAAGAGACAAAGCCCTTTACAAATCTTCTCAACAAAGCTTTTACAAGTAGCTTCACACTTCTACCAAGTGTTATCCCAAACACTTATCACAACCAAGCTTCAATAGGTGCTTGAATGACCTCTCACAAATGATAATAAGGTGTTTAAAACTCACTCTCACTCAATACAACAGAATCTATAAAGAAGAGTTGAGTAAATAAGCCAATGAAGAGCAATAAATCACTTTGAGCACTTTGAATGAAAGCTTTAAAGATTTTGAACAGTAGAGGGACTTTCATTGAGTGCAAAATGGCCAAAGGAAGGTGTATTTATAGCTTTGGAACGTTTTTACCGTTGCGAACTCATTTGAACGTTCTGAATACGAATTTCAAGAAAATAGTCGTTATTTTGTCGTTTCTGCGATGTTGTGCGAGTTGAAACAGATTAGCGATTTGAGAAAATAGCAAACCAGTTAGCATACCAAAATAAGTAGCAAACCAGTTAGCATACCAGGAAAACTTTTTCTGCATAACTTTCAAAATTATAAAACTTTACACCAAATCATAGTTGAACATTTTTTAGGCCAATAATCATGATGTTTCAAAGAAAAATCATTTGAGGGATTGAAAATAAGGATCATTGACTTTTACTCCTCAATTCTTTTCACAAGTAATCCTAAGAAATAAAACTAACTCTAATACTATATGTACCTTCAATTCTGATGTTCAATGCAGCCTTGGAAGGTAACCTTTTCTTCTTTTATCTCTTTTGCTTCGTTTTGTGTTATCCTTAGAATGTCATCCTTTCTTCATAAGCACGAATCCATCATGAAATCCTTTTGTCTTTTTTCTTTGAGATACACAACACTTAAAACAATGTTAGTTTGATTCTAGTTGAGTTTTGGTATCATCAAAATCTATGCTCCTTTGAGCTTGTGGGGTCAACAATCTCCCCCTTTTTGATGATGACAAAACTCAATTGAATCACCATGTAAATGTAAATAAGTGTGAGTATGTGTATGGATGTATATGTGAGAATAACTCCCCCTATGTATGTGCTTATATCAACAATTAATCACAAATAACTCCCCCTTAATAATTTCAATAAAATATTCATAAGCATTTTCTTAAGGAGTCAAGTGTGACTAAAGATACTAACTAAATATGCACAATATACACACTAATCACAAACTGTATATATCATTCACAAGTGATATCAACAATATGCACACCATAAAGTTATATCAACAATATACTATTCACAAACTATATCAACCATGAGTAGTCACAAACTATATCAACCACAAGTAATATCAACAAGATTACTCATTCATTACTTTTCTCCCCCTTTTTGTCAGCATCAAAAGAATATGGGAGAAATCATGCATGTGTGAATAAGTCAAAATTCAGTTTAGGTGCAGTGAATAAACAGTTAAAATAGTAACTGATATAGCAAACTAATTTAAAGTTCAGAAAAACGAAAAGTAGCAGACTAAGTAGCAAACTAACAGACAGACTGTTAGACAAAATTTAATCAAAGTTCAGTTTATCCTTTCAGCCTAGAACTTCTTCTGATTGGTTTTGGAGCACCCATTTTCAGCTTTTTGGGCTTGATAGGTTTGTCACTCAAAGTTTGAAGAATTGCAGTAGCCAATTCAGTTTCGGGTGTCAAAGGAACAATAGGCCCAGCTGCTAACTCAGTAGTACCAGACTCAGCTACAGACTTTTTGCCAGTTTTAGTCTTTTTGCCAGAGGGTTTACCAGTTTCCTCTTTCTGTTTGCGTCTTTGTTCTTGTTGAGCTGTTTTGCCCTTTCCTTTTGCAGGAGCAGTAGGAGCAGGTGTCTCAGGTTCTGCCTCAGACTCTGAGTCACTCATATCTTTCCCACTACCTTCTTTGCTGCCTCCATTACCATTCTTATCATCAGATTCATCTTCATCTTTTTCTGCTTCAGCTTCTTCCTCTTCTTCCTTTTCTTCATCTTTCTCTTCTTCTTCTTCAGTTTCTTTCTCTTCTTCTTCTTCTTTTTCTTCTTCCTCTTCCTCTTCTGTTTCTTCTTCTTCCTCTGTTTCTTTCTCTTCCTCCTTTTCTTTTACTTTCTCTGCAAGAGGAACAGAACGATGAGTGACTTTACTGGTTTCTCCAAATTTCGATGGTTGAAATACCCAAATGAACTTTGATTTTAAACAATTCTTCCACAATCTTGTACATTAACATCAAAGTCCCATCAACTTTAGAATCAAGAGCATTCATAAGAACAGTTTGAAAACTTCTAAATTTCTGCAGCTCTCCAAGTTCCATTTCAACAAATTCTCTCAAGTTATTTACTTCCTCCAGAATACCTTCAACATTGAAAGTACCACTTGCACTATCTTTGGAGCTAGCACCTTGCTCAAATCTAAGCTTTCTACCATCATCATCTTTTTGCAAGCTAGTGATTGGGATCATATTGGTCCTAAGTTTCTCAGTTTCCAAAGGTATCCCAAAGTCTCTAAATAGACCATTAAGAAGATGAGCATAGGGTAGCTTGTAAGGTGGCTTCCATTTCATGATTTGCTTTAGCATAAAATAGGCAAGATTAAATTCAATTTGGTTCACTATATGCCAAATGATGCAGAGGTCAAGGGTACTCAAATAGTTGGGGCTGCCGGTTCTAGGATTCAACACATAAATGATAAAACTATGAAGAATTTTAATGTGTTGATGAGCATGAGTAATGCTAGTTTTATCCTTCACTTCCCCTTTAAACACTTCACCTTCAAAATCTCTTTTGTTAAATCCACCAACAGCAAAAACATCTTTGTGGGAGCAGATTTTGTTCCCACTGTTTGGAATTCCTAGGGCTTTAGCTAATCTAGCTACTGTCACTTCATAAATTGTCCCTTTCATTTTCACCTTAAAAGACTCATCTTTGTCAGAATCATCAACCCTCAAATTTTTATAGAATTCTTGCACTAAGTCCACATACACTCCTTCAGTATCAGAACACAGTTTATCCCATTTTTGATACTCAAACAAAGATTGCAAAGGAACGGAAACTTCAACAAAAGCAGGCCAGTGAATATACCTTGGCTCATGAATAGCCCTCTCCATATGCACAACTGGAGCTTTTGAAATCTTTTTCTTTTTGGTTCCCTTCTCTTGAACTGGCTCACTGGTTCGTTTCTTGGGTGTTTCTTTTGGTTTGCCAATTACCAGAGGAGCATCTTTTTGCGAAGGAGGTGACGCAGGAACACTTGCGTCAGTGGAGTCCGAGGATGAATAAGTGGTGATTTTGGCTTTCCCTTTTCCTTTGTCTCGTGCCATAACCAATCTCAGAAACAAATTAGGCCGAAATGACAGAGAGAACTGAGATTATAAATTCAGTGATGTGAGCAGCCAATATATATATAATCAATTTAAGCATATCAACATCCATTTATCACAACAGAGCGCAATGACAAAAAAATTAGAACAGACAGCAAGAAAAAAAAATATTCGGGTTCTTACGAATCCATGGCAGTCGATTTATTATTATATACCACATTTCACGAAATGTTAATGCCCCAAAAAAAAATTAACAACAGAGCTCTAGAACAGAACAAACAGGCGAGAGCAAATCAAGCAGAAGAAAAAAATTATCAGCATATTACGAAAGCAGAACAAACAGGCATAGATAGGATATGAAACACGATTCCATTAAAGGTTTAAACTTTATACCTGAAATATACTGAAACAGAGAGTGCGAATCGACAAAGAAAAATAACCAACAGCAAATGATTTCTTTCGGCAGATTCAGTGAGATAAAGGAAACGAAAAATTTCGGGGATTTTCTTTCTGTAAATAATCGATTTAATCGATTTACTGCCAAAGGGTTTCGGAAGTATTTGAGAACGATGAAGGGAGACGATGGCTTGGAATGGTGCGACCGAAATGGGTTTGCAAGTGGAGAGAGAAATGCAGCCGTTCGGATTCTGAGATACGAAACGACGGAAAGAGGAGTTTTGAATTTTAAAAACTGAAAAGACACAACTGTAGGTTTTTGCAGGGAATAGGTAGCGTGTAGCAGAGGAGAGACGGCGAGAAGACTGATGGTTCAGAAGAAAAATTGAATCCCGCGCAAATCAAAGTGTTAAAAAGTCCATTTTGCCCTTAAATACATAATGATGCAATACTTTAAGTAGAGGGGTATTTAAGTCATATGGGCTTTAAACATGCAGAATAGGCGCTTCGAAAAAAATAATTTTAGAGTTTTAGAGCAATCAGACCTGACTTCCAGTTTGCCAACGAAAAAGTAGGAGCAGTGGTAAAGCATTTAGCAAACAAGAAAATTAGCAAACGGATTAGTATGCCACTGAGAGCAAATTTTGCAGATTACTGTTCATATCTGATATAACCCAGAATTTTTCAAATTGCACCAAAAATATCAGAATGCATTTTCAACACTGCAAATCAACATATATCACTTCATTTTCATATGGAAACATGAGAATACATCAAAACTTAATCAAAAGCATCAATCATACCAAGTTCTCTTCTTATTTTGCAAAAAATTTCCTCACTAAGTGGCTTTGTGAAAATGTCAGCAAGCTGTTTTTCCGAAGGGACAAATTCGATTTGAATATCACCATTTTGAACATGATCCCTAATAAAATGATGTCTAATTTCAATATGCTTGCTTCTAGAGTGTTGAACAGGATTTTTTGATAGGTTTATAGCACTAGTATTGTCACATCTTATGGGAATGTGATCAAATTTAATTTCAAAGTCTTCAAGTTGTTGTTTCATCCACAAAATCATGCAACACAACTTCCACCGCAATATATTCACCTGCAGAGAAAGTGCAACAGAGGTTTGCTTTTATCGTGCCATGAAACTAATGCATGACCTAAAAATTGACAAGTTCCAAGTGCTTTTTCGTCCAATCTACTACCAAAGAAAATCTGAATCACTATAACCAATAAGATCAAATGATTCACATTTTGGATACCACAAGCCAATATTGTGAGTGCCAATGAGGTATTTAAAAATTCTCTTAACTGCTACAAGATGAGATTCTTTTGGACATGACTGAAATCTTGCACATAAACATACACTAAAATGAATATCTGGTCTAGATGCTGTCAAGTAGAGTACAGAACCAATCATACCTCTATAAAATTTGTTATCTACCTCTTTACCTTTTTCATCTTTCTCCAATTTAATTGTTGAGCTCATGGGAGTTCCAATACTCTTCATATCCTCCATTTTGAACTTCCTTAGCATATCCTTTATATACTTGGACTGATTTATAAAAATTCCATCTTTCATTTGCTTAATTTGCAATCCAAGGAAGAAAGTAAGTTCACCCATCATACTCATTTCAAATTCACTCTTCATCATGTTGGAAAATTTCTTACAAAGAGAATGGTTAATGGCACCAAAAATAATATCATCTACATAAATTTGCACAATAAGCATGTCTTTTCCAATTTTCTTAATGAAAAGAGTAGTATCCACTTTTCCTCTTTTAAAATCATTTTGAAGCAAGAATTTACTAAGTCTCTCATACCATGCTCTAGGAGCTTGCTTTAAACCATAGAGAGCTTTAGTAAGCTTGTAAACATGATTTGGAAAGTGAGGGTCTTCAAAACCAGGAGGTTGAGCTACATAAACTTCTTCATCAATGTATCCATTTAAAAATGCACTTTTAACATCCATTTGATAAAGCATGAAATTCTTAAAACATGCAAATGCACACAACATTCTAATAGCTTCAATTCTAGCAACCGGAGCAAAGGTTTCATCAAAATCAATACCTTCCTCTTGGTTATATCCTTGAGCTACTAGTCTTGCTTTATTTCTAACTACATGTCCTTTTTCATCCATCTTATTCCTAAATACCCATTTAGTTCCAATAACAGAATGCTTTTTAGGTTTAGGAACAAGTGTCCAAACTTTGTTTCTTTCAAACTGATTTAATTCCTCTTGCATAGCAAAAAGCCAATTTTCATCATTTTGAGCATCATCATATGTTTTGGGTTCAAATTGAGAAACAAAAGCAACATTATCAAAATATCTTCTAAGTTGAGCTCTTGTCATCATTCTTTGTGATGGACTATCAAGAATGTCATCTTTGGAATGATTTCTATGGTATCTCCATTCTTGTGGAATATCTTGACGTTGAGGTTCCTCAATTTGTAGTTCTTCCACATTTGGTTGGGAGTCTTCTTGAATTTCAATATTTGTGGAGCAAGGGAGTTCTTCTTCTTTATCATTTTGATCATCCTCCACTGGTTCTTTTGATTCAAGCTCATCATTATTTGAACTCTTTGAGTTTAGAATCTGCTCAATCTCATCATCACAAGAATCTTTCCTTTGCAAGGAAGTGTTAGCATCATCAAAAAGTATATGCATTGATTCTTCCATGGTCAATGTTTTTCTATTGAAGATCCTATATGCTTTGCTATTTGTTGAATACCCTAGAAATATTCCTTCACAAGATTTAGCATCAAATTTCTTGAGATTGCTGTCTTTGTTATTCAAAATGTAACATTTGCAACCAAAGACATGAAAATATGCAATATTGGGTTTTCTTCCTTTCCAAAGTTCATAATGAGTTTTCTTTAAAATAGCTCTAATGGAAACTCTGTTCAAAATGTAGCATGCTGTATTTACAGCTTCTGCCCAAAAATATTTTGGTAAACTGTTTTCATTCAGCATTGTTCTTGCCATTTCTTGCAAAGATCTATTTTTCCTTTCAACAACTCCCTTTTGTTGTGGAGTTCTAGGAGCTAAAAATGTATGATAAATACCATTTTGAGAGCAGAAATTTTCAAACAAATTATTTTCAAATTCTTTTCCATGATCACTCCTCAAAGATGTAATACAATATCCTTTTTCATTTTGAGTTCTTTTGCAAAAAGCTTCAAATATATCAAAGGTTTCATCTTTATGAGCAAGAAAGAAAGTCCATGTGAATCTTGAAAAATCATCAACAATTACAAATGCATATGCCTTGCCTCCTAGACTTCTAGGTGTGATTGGGCCAAAAAGATCAAGATGTAATAATTCCAATGGTCTAGACGTAGTTACAACATTTTTTGATTTAAAAGATGATTTTGTATGCTTACCAAGTGCACAAGCTTTGCATTGAAATTCTTTTTCAAATCTTAGCTTTGGAAGTCCTCTAACAAGGTTCTTTCTAGAAAGTTTAGCAAGTGTACTCATGCTAGCATGTCCTAATTTTCTATGCCATAACCATGCACTATCATCTGAAGTCATAAAACATGTTTCACAATTTTCTTCAAGACTTGTTAAATCAAGTAGGTAAATATTATCTATTCTAGCACCAGCAAACATAACATTATTTCCATGAATTTCACAATGTGTAGAAGTAAAAATCACTTTAAAACCATTATCACACAATTGACTAACACTTAAAAGATTATACTTTAATCCTTGAACTAATGCAACATTCTCAATACAAGGGTTTTTACCAATAGTTCCACATCCAACAATTTTAGCTTTGCTTTTATCACCAAATTTCACATAACCTTCTTCTTTCAAGGTAAGAGAGGAAAACTTGCCTTTATTTCCTGTCATGTGCCTAGAGCAGCCACTATCAATGTACCAATGTTCTGTTTCCAGCATACTCCTTAGGCAGACCTGAAATCAGTTAACTGTTCTTAGGTACCCAAGCAACTTTGGGTCCTTGGATGTTAGTAACATTAGGTAGGGTTCCTTTGGGCACCCATACTTTCTTTGCCTTAAAGGTTCCTTTCCTAATAGGGCAAGCATTAATCATATGACCATTGTGATTGCAATAAAAGCATGTAATACTTGGTTGAGAAAAGGATGTAGCTTTAACAAAAAATTGTTTGTATTTTCCATACTTCATAAATCCATCATATCCAATTCCAGATTTTTCATTTGTAAATCTTTGATTCCCAAGAAGTATATCAAGTGTTTCTTTTCCTTTTGTAAATTTAGATAAATCTCTTGTCAAAGATTCAACTTTTTCCTCAAGAATTCTGTTTTTCTCAAGAAGTTGTTCACACACTTCTTTTGATTTTTGAAGCTCATCATTAACTTCCTTAAATAATTTCATTTGAGATTTATAAAATTCATTTTCCTTTGAAACCATACTCAATGAAATATTTTCTGATCTTAAAGCACAATTTTCATGAACTAAAATTTTGCATTTCTTTTTAAAAGTTCTATATTTATCATATGTCTTCACAAATGCAAGTTCTAAGTCATCAACATTAGAAAGTTCAAGATTTACCTCATTTTCACTATCTTCGATGTGTGAGCTTTCACCTTTTTCTTCAATTGCCATCATACAAGTGTTTGCAGCCTCTTTGTCACTTGTTTCATCATTTGATGAAGAATCACTGTCACTCAAGTTCTTTGCCATTGCCTTTTTGCTTTTGTCCTTTCTGAACTTGTTTTTCTTCTTCAATGTAGGACATTTTGGCTTAATGTGGCCTGGTTTGTTACACTCATAACAAACTATTTCACTTGAATGATTTGGAGTCTTTGGAGCATATTTCTTTGTGAACTTCTTGTATTTGCTTCCACCTTTTCTAAATGCTCTTTTGAATCTTTTGACTATCATAGCCATATCTTCATCATCATCACTTGAATTAGCTTTAAGAGCAACATTTTTCTTTTTCTCATCTACTCTTTCGGATATGAAAGCTATCCCTTTCTTTTTCTTTTGATCACCTTCATTCTCATCTTTCTTATAAATCATCTCATGTGCAATGAGAGAACCAATCAGCTCATCATAGGTGTATTTTCTGAAATCCTTGGTGTCTTGAATAACGATGAGTCTTTGCTTCCCACGTCTTTGGAAGAGACCTCGAATTTTCTTTACAAGTTCTTGTTCTTCAAATCTCTTTCTAAGAGCTTTAAGTAGATTTACAAGGTCAGTAAATCTGTACTCATCTCAGAATAGTTTCACGGGTTTCATCTCAAATAATTCATAATCACGGATGAGGAGGTTTGCCTTTGACTCTTTTACCACATCAATTCCTTCATATGTGACTTCTAGTTTGTCCCATATCTCTTTTGCAGTTTGACATCCTGAAACACGATTATACTCATTAATATCAAGAGCACAATGAAGAATATTAATAGCCTTGGCATTTGTAGAAATTTTCTTCCAATCATTATCATCAAATTCAACTTCAGCTTTAGGAATTTGTACAGTTCCTTCACTTGTTTTATAAGGAATATAAGGACCATCTTTAACTATTCTCCAAGCATCAATGTCAACAGATTGTATAAAGTTTCTCATTCTAGTTTTCCAAAAGGAGTAATTTGTGCCATTAAAAAGTGGTGGTCTAGTGATGGAATAACCTTTGGCTAAGGGGCGAGTATACCAGAGAATTTCTAGATGAACTAGCCCGGTGTGTGGATCACTCTAAGGGGTTTAATCCTCAAGCAAGAGAGACAAGCTCTGATACCAAATTGATGTCCCAAAATATGTCCAAGAGGGGGGTGAATTGGACTTTAAAAACAATTTTCGGTTCTTGCTCAAAACCTTTGAAAATTGCAGCTAGGTTCAAGTAAATTAACTAATGTGAAAAATGAACAATATAGCTCTATTGACAAGTTGACTCAAGATTAAGCTATATGCAATCAGTATACTGATATAACAGACTATATAAGCATTCAGTAAATATATCGATGTCTGAATACGTTTTTAATACGACAACTTGAGCAAGATACCAAATATTCCAAGCGGACAAATCAAACAATATGCGATTAAATCGGATATCGCCAGCTTTAGCGATAAACTAATTTTCTCGATCGTGAGAAGATCAACAGCATATGATATCAATTTTCATATCAGCAAAAGTATATCAATCATAAAGCTAAATTGCAAAAATGTAAAGAGCAAGGGTTGAGAAAATGAACACTTGAATTTTTATAGTGGTTCGGCTTTAACTAGCCTACATCCACTCTCTCAAAGATCCCACTTTGAGTCTTCACTCCACTATTCTTCTCTTTTCAAGGCAAGAGACAAAGCCCTTTACAAATCTTCTCAACAAAGCTTTTACAAGTAGCTTCACACTTCTACCAAGTGTTATCCCAAACACTTATCACAACCAAGCTTCAATAGGTGCTTAAATGACCTCTCACAAATGATAATAAGGTGTTTAAAACTCACTCTCACTCAATACAACAGAATCTATAAAGAAGAGTTGAGTAAATAAGCCAATGAAGAGCAATAAATCACTTTGAGCACTTTGAATGAAAGCTTTAAAGATTTTGAACAGTAGAGGGACTTTCATTGAGTGCAAAATGGCCAAAGGAAGGTGTATTTATAGCTTTGGAACGTTTTTTTACCGTTGCAGAACTCATTTGAACGTTACAGATACGAATTTCAAGAAAATAGTCGTTATTTTGTCGTTTTCTGCGATGTTGTGCAGAGTTGAAACAGTTAGCGTACTTGAGAAAATAGCAAACCAGTTAGCATACCAAAATAAGTAGCAAACCAGTTAGCATACCAGGAAAACTTTTTCTGCATAACTTTCAAAACTATAAAACTTTACACCAAATCATAGTTGAACATTTTTTAGGCCAATAATCATGATGTTTCAAAGAAAAATCATTTGAGGGATTGAAAATAAGGATCATTGACTTTTACTCCTCAATTCTTTTCACAAGTAATCCTAAGAAATAAAACTAACTCTAATACTATATGTACCTTCAATTCTGATGTTCAATGCAGCCTTGGAAGGTAACCTTTTCTTCTTTTATCTCTTTTGCTTCGTCTTGTGTTATCCTTAGAATGTCATCCTTTCTTCATAAGCACGAATCCATCATGAAATCCTTTTGTCTTTTTTCTTTGAGATACACAACACTTAAAACAATGTTAGTTTGATTCTAGTTGAGTTTTGGTATCATCAAAATCTATGCTCCTTTGAGCTTGTGGGGTCAACAACAAGATCTTTTTGATCCCTTTTTGTACGGGTATTGTTTTATACCCTTATGGTTATTTTGATGTAAATACTGTAATGTCATAAGTGTCAATGTAAATTGAGCAGTTGTAAATAAACTATAATAATATTATTTTAGATTTTCTTCTGTAAATTTGATATTTGTACATATGGATTTTCTGCCTTATGTTTTGTGAATGGAATTATTGAACCTACTGAGTTGACAAATTTGACTTGGATTGTGAAACTGTTTTGAAATGGATTGACTTGAGTTGAATTGTGAATTATTGGAGGTTGGGAGTTGTAAAATAGTTTTGGAAGTGCTTTTTACAGGTATTTGAAGAACTGGTTTCTCAAAATACAGAGGGAACTCTGTCAAAATTTTTATAAAATTTGCGACAAAATTTGAATGGACAAAAATTTTTACTAGTATTTAAACTTTAAATAAATGGTTTTTAATTCTTACCAAAATGCTCACCACTTCCAAAATGTAAGAAAATTGTTTTAAAATCCCTTGTAGGGTACTTAATGAGTTATCGGTAGGTGAAGTTCGGTAGTTCATTAAGTATTCTACGGGAGCATGCTATGCCTTACGGAGGGGTAAGGTGTGACACATACAACTGCTCATTCATAAAAAACTCATCAATTGGCACAATTTCATCATCTTTATTTTCAGTTTTTATCCTAGAAAGGTGATCAGCCACCACATTCTCAACACCCTTTTTATCTCTTATTTCCAAATCAAATTCTTGAAGTAATAAAATCCATCTAATCAACCTAGATTTAGCTTCTTTCTTGCTCATTAAGTACCTTATTGCTGCATGATCAGTGAAAACTATTACCTTTGAGTTGACGAAATAAGAACAAAATTTATTGAGTGCAAATACTACCGCAAGGAACTCCTTTTCAGTTGTGGCATAATTAACTTGAGCTTCATCAAGGGTTCGGCTTGCATAGTAAATGGCATAAGGTTTCCTATCTTTCCATGGCCAGGGCGGCTCAACAAGAAACTCACTTGCATCACACATAATTTCGAATGGCAAAGTCCAATCCGGGGGTTGCATGATAGGAGCTGTTGTTAAGGTCGTCTTCAACCTGCAAAAAGTAAGCATACAATCTTGATTAAAATCAAATTTAACATCATGATTCAAAAGATTTGTTAAGGGTTTAGCAAGTTTAGAAAAATCCTGAATAAATCGCCGGTAAAACCCGGCATGTCCAAGGAAACTCCGCACTCCTTTGTGATGGTTGGAGGGCATTTTTCAATAATTTCTATTTTAGCTCTATCCACTTCAATTCCCCTATTTGAGATCAAATGCCCTAAAACGATCCCCTCTTGGACCATAAAGTGGCATTTCTCCCAATTCAACACCAAATCATTATCAGCACACCTCTGTAAGATTTTAGACAAATTAGTCAAGCATGAATCAAAATTAGTGCCATATACTGAAAAGTCATCCATGAAGACCTCCATAATTTCTTCAATAAAATCAGAAAAAATGGCCATCATGCACCTTTGAAATGTGCCAAGCGCATTACACAATCCGAATGGCATCCTTCGATAGGAAAAGGTGCCATAGGGACAGGTAAAGGTAGTTTTTTCTTGGTCATCAGGATGGATTGGAATTTGAAAGAAACCAGAATATCCATCTAAGTAACAAAAGAATGAATGCTTGGCTAATCTTTCTAACATTTGATCCATAAAAGGAAGGGGAAAATGGTCTTTTCTTGTAGCATTGTTCAACTTTCTATAGTCTATGCACATTCTCCAACCTGTAACAGTTCTAGTGGATATCAACTCATTATTCTCATTTTTAACAACTGTCACCCCACCTTTTTTTGGTACAACATGCACAGGACTCACCCACTCACTGTCAGAAATGGGGTAAATAATTCCAATAGCTAGTAATTTTAGGATTTCCTTTTTCACAACATCCTTCATTGTAGGATTTAATCTTCTTTGATGTTCAATGGAAGGTTTACTATTTGGCTCTAGGAAAATCCTATGCATACAAACTGTTAGACTAATTCCCTTTATATCATCAATTGCATAACCCAAAACTCTTATATATTCTCTCAAAACTCTCAACAATTTTTCATTCTCAATATCAGTCAAACATGCATTAATTATAATAGGATATGTTCTATTTGGTCCAAGAAAAGCATACCTGAGGTTGGAAGGAAGAGGTTTAAGATCTACCTTTGGGGTATCCTCTACCTTTAATGATGGTGGTTTGATCTCCAAAGTTTGCACTTCTTCAAGTTGAAAAATTGTGGCTTCAGGATGTGGTGGAGAACTCTCCAAGTGTTGTGCAAAAGTAGCTATATTGTGATTGTCATCATCAATGCTCCCACCATGGACTAAGCAATTTTCAAGTGAGTATTGTGGATAGCTTTTTCTGAAATGCTCTTGAACAATCTCATCAATAATGTCTATCCGCAAACAAGATCAACTTCTTCATGTTTCCTTTTAATGGCTGGATTGATGTTGAATATCATTTGATCATCTCCCACTCTAAGTGTCAATTTCTCACCCTTTACATCAATTAATGCACCAGCTGTTGCCAAAAAGGGTCTTCCCAATAAGATAGGAACTTTTGTGTCTTCTTCCATATCTAAAATGACAAAGTCCACCGGAATGTAGAATTTCCCAACCTTGATAGGCACATTTTCTAGAATGCCTTCTGGATACTTAATTGAACGGTCAGCCAATGAAAGATACATGTTTGTGGGCTTCAACTCTCCCATATTCAACTTCTCATAAATTGAAAGTGGCATTAGGCTGACACTAGCTCCAAGGTCACATAAGGCATTTGCCACACAATTATCACCAATATGACAAGGAATGGAAAACACACCCGGATCTTTGAGTTTGGGAGGTAACTTCTTCTGAATTATAGCACTGCATTGCTCTCCCAAGTTGATGGTGTCATAATCTTCTAGCCTTCTCTTGTTGGAAAGAATCTCCTTCAAAAACTTGGCATAACTTGGCATTTGGGATAGTGCCTCAGTGAATGGCACATTGATATATAACTTTTTCAGCACTTCAAGGAACTTGCCAAATTATTTGTCTAGCTTGTGCTTGATGAATCTTTGAGGGTAGGGCAGGGTGGGCTTGTAAGGTTCAGGTGGGATGTATGGTTTCTCTCCCTCATCTTGCTCACTTTTGCTTTCTTCTTCTTTTTCATTTTTCTTGCTCTCAACTGAATTTTCTTCTTTTGTGCTCTCTTTTTCTTCTCTCTTGTTTTCACTCTCTTGACCAACTTTTTTATCGCTTCTCAAGGTTACAACCTTACATTGTTCATGAGGGTTTTGTGGTTGGCTAGGTAGTTTCCCATAGGAATTGCTTCCCGATGAGCTTGCTTGTTGAGCCAATTGAGTCTCCAACATGTGGTTGTAGACTTGTAATTGATCCATGGTTTGTCTCATGTGTTGCATTTCTTCCTCCAATTTGCTATTCATCTTGCTTTGTTCAGCAAAAAATTTCTCCATCATGCTTTCCAAGGTTGGCTTCGGTTCATGAGGTGGAAGGGATTGTTGTGCTCTTGCTTGATATCCAGGTTGTGGCTGCCTTGTGGGCTGAAATTGAGGCTGAAATTGAGGCTTATTCTGCTGCATAAACTGCTGGTTATGAGGATAATTTGAGCTTTGACTTTGTTGAGCAAAAGTTGCTTGTGGTCTCCATGTTGAGTTGTTCACATTAGAATAAGCATTTCCCATAGGTTTCTGTTAATAACCTCCTGCATAAGCAGCTTGTTCTTGCAAATAATCATCACCATAAGAAGAGTAATCAACTCCACAACTTTGGGTTCCATCTGTGAAGGCAACTTGTTGCATAGTTGTAGGAGTTGAGTTTGTTGCCTTTGTGCAAAAATCACTAAGAAGCTGAGTCAACTGATCAAATCTTGCATTCATGTAGCTAACTGAGTCAAGTTCATAAATCCCAGCCTTCTTTGGCTCAAGTGTTCTAGGATTTCCCCATAAATGGGTATTATGAGCAATCTTCTCTAATAGATCATAGCATTCTTCACTTGTCATTCTCATGAAATCTCCTCCTGCTTGTGAATCAATTGTGTTTCTTATGGCTGGAGTAACTCTGGTGTAGAAATTCTGAACAATCATCCATTTCGGTATTTCATGATGAGGACATTGCCTTTCAAGCTCCTTAAATCTCATCCAAGATTCATACAAAGTTTCATCATCTCTTGGCTTGAAAGCTACCATCAAATTCCTCAAATGAGTGGTCTTCCCAGGTGGGAAAAACTGAGATAGAAAAGCTTGAGATAGCTGCTCCCAAGTAGCTATAATAGCTTGTGGAAGTGAGTCATACCACTCCAATGCTGAATCCTGAAGAGAGAATGGAAATAAGGTGAGCCGAATAACTTCATCTGAAACTCCAGGCTGCCTTTGTGTGCCACATATCATCAAAAATTTCTTCAAATGAGAATGAGGATTTTCAAGTGGACTACCTCCAAATTGTGAATTCTGAACCATTTGAATGAGACCAGTCTTTAACTCAAATTGATTAGCTCCAATGATAGGTCTGTTATCTCTCACATCTGCACATCTAGGAAAAGCATAATCCAACATGGATCTTCTTTGAGGATCATTTTGATTAACAACTACATTTTGCCCGTTTTGCTCATTTCCTCCATTGTTTCCACCAATAGCTCTATTTTGATTCTCCATATTTTCAATTGTCTCCTCTTGCTCAAATCTTTGTTGTTCTTCTTTTTCTGCTTCCTTTCTTCTCTTGTATTCCTTTTTGTTAGCTCGGCAGAATTTTTCAATTTCTGGGTTGAACAACAATTCAGTGTCACTTGTGCTTTTCGATCGTCTCATAAACAAGAAAAGTACCTGAAAAACACAAGGAACAATAGTGAAAATAAAAGAAAATAAAAATTCTAATTAGCTTAAAACAATTAAAATCCAACTTAAAAACAAACAATTCCCCGGCAACGGCGCCAAAAACTTGATACGGTGTGTCCGCAAGTGCACGGGTCACAGTAGTATAGTTTTAAAAAATGATATCGATCCCACAGGGAATTGTGCTTAAATTGGAAATAAAAGTATAAGCTAATTAGAATGACAAAAATTAAAGATGTAAAATGAAATTTGGAATTAAAATTGATATTTGAGGAATTAAAACTAAATCAAACAATTAACTAAAATTAATTAAACTAGATTACCAAAAATTAATTTGAAATTTCTATTTATGAAATTGAGAGGAATTAAATCTAAATTCAATAAAAAATTAAAGTGATTCTAGAGATTGGATTTTCAATATTGTTTGCATGTGGTTTATCCCTAATTTAGCCAAACACATGAGAATTGCAATTTTGAGGGAAATCAATTCTTAAATTTTTGAAACCTTTTCCAAGCATTTCAAAGTTGGTTTTCATTAAATCAAACCCTGTTTTCACGGTATTTCAAACCTAACAAAAATCCATTTAAAGCTCTAATTGATTTTTGGAAAGTTCCCCTTAATCCTCTTAGCTTATCTCTAACACCAAGAAAATAAAGTTTATTGCAAGATTATCTATCCCTAATATTCACTTTTCAGTCCATCTATTAAGGATTAAAGCTTAACTTAATGAGGGCCCATTCATCAAGCAAGGCAACAAGCTCACAAGCAATAAATCAAAATGTAACAAATCCCATTTAAATGGCTAAATCAGTTCAAAATCACAATACAAATCAATATTTACAAACTCATCTTTAGAATCTCAATCAACTACTCACTATTCATAGTTTTAAGACAAACCCAAATGTATAAATGAAGAAATAATGGAAATGTAAGCTAAGGGGTAGAAAAACCCAGAAAAATGCACAAGGATCTGCTGCAGAAAAGTGCAGAACGAGCTCCTGCTGCTGCTGGAATAATGAATCCCGTGCTCCCTCCTTCTCTCTTTCTATTCTTCCAAAAAATGCCTCCCTTGCTCTCTATTAAAAGAAAATGATAAAATGAGACTTTATATAGGTGAGGGGACTGCCCTAGAATGGGTAAAAAGGGGGAAGGTTCCAGAGAAAGTGAGGTAAAAAGCCAGAGTAACGGAAATGCCACGTCAACCATTTCCAGTAAAAATGACATAAGCCGAGTCAGTTGTGTCGTGGGTTGTGTCGCGGGTTGTGTAGTTCTTGGCCTGAATATCTGATGATCGACACAACTTGTGACATAAGCTAATTCGGTTGTGCTGCAGGTTGTGTCGCTCTCGGCCATTTTTTACTCAACTTCAAAATTTTTGCAATTCGACTTTAATCTCCTCCAAATGGCTACTCTGATCAAAATACATCAAATTTCTCTAAATTCACCCTACAAAACAAATAAATTCCAAAAATTAAACTAAGAAATGTGAAAATTATAAAATTGACTAAATATATACTAATATCTATAATAATGGCTATGAACAAGGGTAAATTATGTGCAAAAATTACACCTAAATGATGATATAAAATGCATGCATCAAAAGGGAGAGCCTCAAGGTGGCGGCACAAATGAGAACAGCAGCTGGTTGTATTTTTTTTCTTCATAACAACACTTATATAGCTAGGTTAACACATTAAACCCTTGCCACATGTCACCCTCTGATTGGTTCTAGGTTTAATTACCCCAATCACATTGTGCCAAGTGTCAAACCTATATTTAATCTTAATTTTAATCATCTTACATGATTAAAAGACATTTGGCAAGCTTATGTGTAATGCCATGTGTCACCATCCCATGGTACCACATGTCACCCTGTGAAATGACCAAAATGCCCCTGTGTCTTAATTTTGAGTTCTCAACCCAAAATAATTATTTCTCTTCTTCTAATCAATTTATATCAAATATAAATTAATTAATTAATCTTTATTAATTAATTTCTCATTAATTAAATTCATATTTAAACACTTTAAATATAAATTTAACTTATACTATACATCCAATAATCTAGATTTGGTTTCAAGTCATGCTAGGGACTTTGCAATCTAATTGCAAGCAAAACCTATTTAATTAATCAATTAAACCATTTAATTAATTAATTAAATCATATTTAATTAGGTGACAACTTATGTATGTGTGTGACTTACTAGGCTCATCATTAATTGGCAATAAGACATGATATCAACTCTTAATATCATCAGAACTCTTTCTTACCATAAATAATTTCTCTAAATCATTTTATGCACCTCATAGACCATGGTTAACACCTAGCATAGCATGTCATGGTCACCCAATTAGTAATAAGGTTTACCTTAAATAAACCTATAATCATATATTACCATGCACTAGAATCTCTCTGTTACAAAATCCCAACTCAAGCTGGAGTCATGGTTTATGTCAAACCCTATTTGTATGAATATTATATTCTCTTTTAATTCCAGTTCTTCATTAAAAAGATTTTTCTCATCAGAAACTCTTTTCTGAATAAATCTATCTGTCCTGGCCAGGAACTTGAAACATCATGAACAATTAAATGAACATATGATTTTATCTCTATTTACTTAGAGGAACAGATTCCATCTTGATTAACACCTACCTCCATATATAACTAGTAGGAGCCAACACATGCCTATATACCCATACACAGTACAAGTATAAAAGCAGTATCAAACTCAAACCACCTATATACAAGATAAATGTGCTATCTCAGGTCTAAAAATTATATGCACTAATATGATTTACGACAAAACATTGACAAGAGTAAACTCCATGTGCTTGTCATAAGTGTCACTGATTCGACCTACTTATCATGTATAAGTGCCTATCATGTTTGTTATATGGCATGAGACTCACCACTCCATCTTATTTATATCTCATATAAATAACTTGGGAACAAATATGAATACAATCTTTCTGGATAAGTCATGTCCTTATTATGATGTATCTTCGATTGTGAACCTATTTATGATACTTTGTACTAGAAATACTGTCACTCATATTCTTAACAACTTAAGAATAAAATTTCTAACAAAATATCAATGGACCTTTTCTATTACACATAAATATCTTATGTAAATGGAAAAGTGAAAATGCCTTTTATTAATAAAAACATGTACAAGATACATACTAAATGATATGCTCTAGGGCATACTACTAACAGAATCGGCTAGAAGAAGAAGAAAGGGAAAAATAAATTTTATTTTCTTTTAATTTGTCTTTTAATTTAGTAATTATCCCACCAAATAAATAATTTACTTAATAATTTTAATTAGGTCATCCATATGTCATGGTGATGTCATAATCCCTTAAATTTAAAATCCCTTTTCTTTTCTTTTTCCTTTTCTTCCATTAACGTCTCCACTTTTAATCCATTTTTTAAAATTTTAATTTCCTACATTTTATTGGACATTTAGGCCAAAAGTCACCTCTAAGGGTGAATTGACCATTTTTCCCTTTACCGATCTGATCCGTTTTTCTAATAGCACTGAATTACTTCTGAAACTCTAGTTCAATTTTTTAAATTGGTTCTTGATTCTTTTCTGGGGTTTTCATAATACCCTTAGCTTCACAATAATTCTTAGGCCTGGGGTGCCATAAGGTCCCACTCGAAAATAGGGCAGCGACTGACCTCACAATCACTTCCCGATTCAGTCATCCATCGTTATGGCCTCGGCTCATTTAACCCATCATGCTTTATTTTCTTCATTTTCATTTCACCTTCAAATAATTGCTATTAATATTTGTTCTTGGCTTTTCTAGGTGATTTAAATTTGGCTCTAAGCCCCTTGACTGTTTGGATCGACTCTGGTCACCAGAACAGTAGACTGTATGAAACTGTTTACTTTGAGGGCATTTTAATTCTCCCCTCCTTAAAATGAAATTTTGTCCTCGAAATTTATCAATATAAGTCTTTAAACAATCGTGGTTGTTGCCTCCTCATGTTTTCTTCGCATTCTCATATAGCCTCTTGGTTCGAATAATAGTTCCTTAGTAGTTTAAACAGAGGTATTTGCTTAATTTTCAATTGCCTCACCTCATGTGCCAAAATCTTTATGGGTTCTTATCATAAGGCAATTTTGTACTTACTTCAAGTCTAGAGGTAAGGCAAGTCTATGTATTAATGAATCCACTCTTTTTCTTTAAGTCTATGTAAGGCTTCTAACAATCTAATGCAATTCTTACTTTATCTGTATAATTCTAATATTCTCTTACTATTATTCTATCTAATATTTCAATTCATATTTCCTTATAAAGTAATCTCATCGATCATATGAGAAATGCTTATCTCATCATTGGCCATAGGCCTATAACTGTTACTTCCTATTTTTATTTATGACCTAGGCCGATGTGCCCTTTTGCACCATCTTATTCACTTTTATTTAACTTACTACTTACTAATTCGTCCTCTGACCATTTTGGCTAATACTTCTAATATTCGTGATATTTCTCTATCACGTTTAAACCAACTATTTAATTTTTCACTTCTATATTTCTCTTATCTATCGATATTCTATAGCTTATTTTTCACTGTTTTGCAATCATTATTTTCTCTTTTACTGAACCATAAACAATCCCTTAATACTTTAAGAAGGGGGTCTACAGGACTCTCCATTTTCTCCTGCCATTCAAAAATTTTACATCAATCATAATCTAATCCTTATGATCCGCACAATAAAATTGTGCTCTTCCTAAGGAACACTTGATCAACTATTTTCTATCACATTACTGTCCCAATTGGAATATTATTTCATAATCATTTTATAAGTTATGATTATCATCCATAGCATCTGTCTCTTTCAGGAGAACAAAATCATACTTTGTGTGCAATTCCAAAATAAATGTAAACCCCATATTAGAGACTGGATGACTTAGCCCTATAGGTATTATCTTTAAATTTTGACTATACTGAAATCTCTAGTCTTATAACAATTCCTGATGTACTGTAACTTGTGCTCGGGTAACGAAGTCATTGACTCTCGCTACCTTGCAACCATGATCTTTTGATATTCTAATTATAGAGTTTTAAATCCCGAATTAGGATTTTCAAACTCAGCTCCATTAATAGAACTCTATTCTAGCATATTTGTACCAGAGCGAAAGCCATTTGCAACTATTCTTATATTTTGTGTACTATTGGGTAGTACGTAGCTCTACACAATAAATCCCAAGTCAATACTATAATCTGCAGCTCACAGCACAAACACCGAGAATATTATATAGTTACTACGATACATCTCAATAGATCAAACTTTCTTATATTTTATGTCTCTCAAATCCACTGATATTTTAACTTACTCTAATTATGGTATCCACTGACATTTCTTAACAGTAATATCTTGCACTCATTCAGGGCAACTATGTTGCCCCAACTCATCTTTATGTCCTCTAGCCTTGCACTAGATAAGCATACTAATTAATTCTAGAATTTATTATATTCCAGAAAAATATCTTTCACTAATAAATTCTTCCAAAACTGGTTCCACTCACACTTAGTACCGTGGTTCTTATCCTAAAGGGCTAGTTACTATCAAATCAAAATTTATTTTCATGCAAGGAAATAGCAGTAGAACATATAATTCTAGTACTAGCATGCGAATAAGTAGAGTCTGTCGACACCATATTTTGGCCGATCCCCAGAATTAATAAACTTTGAAACCGATCCCCAGTACTAAGTCTCCCTTTGACAGCTAACCACATTTCCGATCTCTCTTTGCTAGATAACCACATTTCCGATCTCTCCTCACAAGGAATTGAATCAATACTAAGTCCTCACATCAGTCAAAGCCTTACCGGTCTATTAAATCACTCACCGATCTCTCAAACCCATTGTCGAATCTCCTGACCAGTCAAGTATATTCCTGATCTCTGTTGACAAACGAAATTGAACTGACACTAGATCTTTATTACCATTTTTGTTGCCGATCTCCCTTTCAAAAGTCTAAGAATAATCAAAGGTTCCGTTCCGGTTTAATGATGATCTCGATCTTAAATGTTCAAGCCAAATTTCTAATTTTAATCAATTCCCGTTTAGCGTTGGTTCCCTACCGATCTCACGCTCGTTGTGTTTTCCGATCTCTCACACTTAGGTTAATAATCACTTTCAGTTATTTCAACATACTCAGACAATCAAGTGTTTAAATAATTTAGAAATTTTCCGATCACAACCATTCATCGAACAAAAGAGGCATTCCATTTCATTTCATTTCAAGAATTTGTACAAGTTATTCAGCTGGAGGATCACCCCCAGCCTGATCTAAATTTTGTCCGTCCCCTCTCTCACCCTCAGCCTCCTCCTCACTCTCATCACCTTCATCCTCGGGAGCCAGGTTGGCCATCCAGGAGAAGTCCTCCTCAGGGTAACGCTTCTTGAGCTCAGCCAAGAGATCTCTGTGAGCATTCACATAAGCGCCGGCCACTCCAGTCACCATCTCCTCTTCTTTCGCTTTGAGCTCCTTAGCAAGGTGAGCAAGTTGAGCAGCTTCATTGGCCCGGAGCGCTTGCACTTCTTCAAGAGCATGATCTCGCTCAGCCAGGACATGAGCTTGCTCGGCCAGCTTGTCCTCATAGAACTTCATTCGCCCCTCAATTTGAGATATGTAGCCCTGAGCGGATGAAAGTTGAGATCGGAGGGAAGCTGCTTCATTACCCATCCTCTCGACCTCTTTACCCAGGCGATGCGCCTTCTCCCGTATGATGTGCTGGTTCACCAGGCACTCCACGTTCAGGCTCATAGATCGGGTCAAGATATCATCAAGGTTATCCGGAGACAGCCTATCTCGATCTTCTCGAAGACAGATAGAGGACTCCAAGACCTTGGCAAAACCAGGGTTCTCTCGAACCGTACGATTCTTCTCCAGTGAGTGGACTAAGACTTGGGCACCGCGGGAGATGGTTCTCACGTTAGGTTGAGAAGGACCCTCTTCTGCGCTTCGAGCAGCGGAGGAGGTGGAGGCGGCTCTTCTGGCGAGGAGGATCGGACCACTTCTACGACCACCGGTCCGAAGGTTGAGACGAGCCTTCTTGTATTTCCCGAGCTCATGCACAGGTGTATGCGCATTTCCTCGGCGCTTCATCTCCCGTACCTTCCGGGAGATCTCCCTCTTTCGCTTCCGGCTCTCCTTGGAGGCTTCGCCGCTTGCCATACCTGCACAAAGAAGAGGTCAGTGAGATCGCTAAGGTCCTGAGATCTGAGATGTAGAAAATACCGATGCCGAGGTCAGAGAGCCGAAGTTCGTGATCTTTGCCAGTGATTAACTCCATTGTCCAGTGATGCAGTTCAGCGGTCACTGCATCCAAACAAGAGAACTTCTCTCTGGACGCCTGCTCCTTCAACTCCATCACCATTGCGCCCTCTTCCCTATTTAGGGAAATATGCTTCATGAGCACGGGGCCTTGGTGCAGCCAGCTGCGGGAGAAGCCCTCAAAGCTGTTCGGAATTTTGCTCCTCAGGATAAAGAATCGGTTCTTCCAATTCTTCAGGGAGGAGGGCAGATCGGTGAAAAGCCCACAGTGTGGTTTCGCTTGGAAAAACCAGTACTCGTCGTCCTTTCGACGAGTTAGCCAGTGCAGTTCAGCGAACACTTTAGCTGTAGGTCGGAGCCCCTTAGCTCGACATAGGCCTCGGAAGGCTACTAAGATCCGCCACGAGTTCGGGTGAACTTGGGCGATGCACACTTGGTGATATTTCAAAACTTCCTTAAAAAAGTCGTCCAGAGGAAACCGTAGACCGGCCTTTAACTATTCCTCGTATACCATAATCATGTCGTTCTCTTCGAAGAAATGATCGGCCCGGAGATCGCCGTGACACCGGATAAGTTCATATGAATCGGGCTCAATGTTGTACTCCTGGCTGAATGACTGCAGATCGGTTTCTTGCAAGACCGATGGCAGCTCATCCATGGGAAGATTCTCTCTCTCTGAAGAATGTGTTCGCCTTGAAGATCCTGCTTGGCCACGGGCGGGAACAGACAATGGAAGAGGTTCAGGTCGTCCAATCGGTCCTACCACCTCTACTTCATCAGACGACCACGAGAACTGAATAAAAGGGGGGCTCATTGCTCTCTGACCTTTGGCACCACTCATTTTCAAAGGAAATAAAGAATTTAAACGAAAAGAAAGATCAAAACCCTTACCGGAGCTTGATCGGAGTCGGAAGAACTTGAGAAAACGAGAGAATTTTGAAGTTGTTCGCGAGAAACTGAAAATGACACAAGAGAGTAACTGGCTAACCCCACCCCTATTTATACTCGTCCGAGCATTTAATGCTCACGATGTTCCAGGTGGTGCATCGGATAGCGGGACTCGCCAGCTGTTCTGACACGTCTCACGAATATTCCCAAGATTCCATGAAGAGATCGGTTAATTATAGAGCGGCAGATCAAGGTGTTTTGAATTACGGATCGGATAAGTGTCATTCAAATGAAGAATCAGATCAGATAATCACATAAAAGATCAGAAAATAATTAATGCAATAATAATAAGATGATAATCGACAAAATAAAATCTTTATTTCCAAAAGATCGGATTACATCATTTGGGCGATCTCTAGGGATCGGATTACACTAAAATTGGATTACATCATTTCGGTGATCTCTAGAGATCGGATTACATTGAAAATAAAATACATCATTTGGGCGATCTCAGAGACCGGTGGAACATCCCATCTAAAGGGCTTATGTCAAAGCCCACATTGTGACTGATCCAAAGGATGTCATCGACCGGAACCGAGCCGCTGTCGGAACACCCAATGTGGAAGAAAGCCGCTGTCGGAACACCCAATGTGGTGAGAAGCCGAATAAATTTGGAAGAGTAACCGCCAAGGGTCGGTGAAACATTAGCAGTCTTCTCGGCCGAAATCGGTTCACCGATTATACCGGTCGAACGACTCGAGATCAGCACGATCGAGGTCCGCGACCCGGATGTGTTAGTTAGTCCATTTCTCTCACCATCATCAGATAAGGTCATCATAATTCCTCGATCACCAGGATCGTAAATTTTCAGTCGGGGAATAAAGAGGTCCATCGGAAAAGGATCAAAAGCCACAATCGTGGCCGGAACTTCTGCCGGAGCAGCTAGAACTGGAAAGTAAGAAGGAAGAGAGGAAAATCGAATGAGGAAAGTCTCTTCCGTCAGGGGTATATATAGGGGAAAATTGGGCATTTATTGCTAAGCAAAAAACGAAGCGGACGCTTCGGGAATCGAGGGGAATTAATGCGTTGACCGGACCGGGCCTGATTAAGGGAAATATTGAGATCGGAAAAGGGGAGACCGATATGAAAGATCGGAGAAGGATCATGTTAAGAAGATCGGAAAGGAAGAGAGAGCAGAAAACAAAGAGAATAAGGCGCCTACCGCTATCGTCATAATCAGAGCCAAGGTAGTTAAAGCGCTGCAGGAGAAATCTCAACCGCACGCCCCAGAATCGCCCGCATTTCTGACATGCGTACGTCAGGACAGCACTGTACATCCTAATCTCCACCGTTGATCTTACTTGTAAGGATGAGCTCGGAGCCATCGGATCGAAGAAGAAAACGACAAGATCAGCACCCTTCACTCCCAGCCCTCGGATCGACCCGGACAAGAAAATTTAGAACCGTCAGATTAGAAGAAGAAAATGACAAATGTTCTGAAGGGGATCTCAGCCGTCCGTTCTGATCCTCTTTAATTCCTGAGCCTCAGATCATGTCCTTCTAAATCCTGACCCTCCATCTCCCTCAAAATAGATCCTGACCCTTCAAGGGGAACACCCGGTCCCTATAAATACCTGCATTAAAAACTGTTCAGGGGACGGACAAAAAAAGAAAAGGAGGAAGTTACTATAGCGGAAGAACTCTGAAATTTAATTCAGATCGTTACTCTGCTTTCATAAGAAGAACTTTTGGAACCAGTTTTCTGAAGTGTTTTCTTAAAAGATTTTGAACACTGAAACTCTCCATTTTCAGCTCGTTCATTATCCCGTAGCGTTCACATTTTTCAGTTCCTTGTTATCTTTATTTTCACTTCCATCGTCCATGCTCAATCTCATTTAAACTCGGGTATAATTCTGACTCGATTGCATTCAGTGAAGCACTCTTTGTTCCAAGGCGAACCTTAGTCTCCTGGCTATCAACTTGCAATCTTATTGCGTTTTGTGATTCTCGGTTAGTTCACTAGAATCGACTCCTTACAGGTCAGTATTCATGTTGCCATTTTATTAAGTTTAGTTCTTGTTTTACGCATTTCCATTCTTCTTTCTTTATGTATGTTATTTTCTTTAAGTTCATATCACGCTAGAAAGATACAGAGAAAGGTTGTGCCCTAGTTTATTTCCGTGTCGATACCTTTGTTAATCTTTATTATTTCTGAGCGTAAGTCCTCTAGTTCCAAGCGATACATAAGTAGTTGGATGAGATGTGGGAAACGGCAACTTAAGAGTCCTCTTGAAATAATGAAAGGTCTAAATAATAAGCCTGGAAAATGGTAAAGCTGAGTCACTAGAATAACTCAATAGGTCATAGGGCAAGACGTCATAAGACAGTAAAACCAAACCCTGGATAACTAAATGGAATAGATCGGCTACCAAAAAATGCTAGTGAGGCGACCATATAGGAAGGTCGGAGGATTCGGTTTGGCATCCCCTGCCCAGTCCTAAGGTACCAATAAGTTAAAGAAGTCTTGCGCAGACCCCCTGACACCTTTGAACGTCAGAACCCTTAGCCTTAGGCCCTCTCGATAGGTAAAATTTAGAGAGATCGGAAAAATCCTTATCCGACTACCATTTAATTAAAAGAGGTCGGAGGAGAGTTCTTATCCGATTCTCAATCTAAAATTTTAACAAATATTTTAAAGGAGATCGGAGGAGAGTTCTTATCCGATTCTCACCTAAAACTTTAACAAACAACTTAAAAGAGGTCGAAGGAGAGTTCTTATCCGATCCTCGAGCTAAAGTTTTAATAAATATTAAAAGAGGTCGGAGGAGAGTTCTTATCCGATCCTTGAGCTAAAATTTTAATAAATATTAAAAGAGGTCGGAGGAGAGTTCTTATCCGATCCTCAAACTAAAATTTTAATAAATATTAAAAGAGATCGAAGGAGAGTCCTTATCCGATCTTCAAGCTAAAATTTTAATATTAAAAGAGATCGGAGGAGAGTTCTTATCCGATTCTCAATCCAAAATTTTTAAAAGAGATCGGAGGAGAGTTCTTATCCAATTCTCAAATTGAATTTTAACCAAATAGCCCCCTTCAAATAAATTAACAATACAACAATAACTCACTAAGGTTGTCTCACTTACTTATGTATTTGGGTAATCCGAATTTAGTGAAAAATTAAATATTCCTTTTTGTTAAAAGGATTAACATTTCCATTCAAGCCCTCCTAACTAATTTATAAAGAATGCAAAGTTAAATCTACTTACCCTTATCAAGGGACGAGGTGGGATGCCTAACACCTTCCCCACCCGTTTACGGACCCCGAACTTAGAATCTCTGTTTTGAAGTGGTTTTATTTCACTTTGTCTTCACAAATGGTTTTCTTTAGTTTCCCTCAAAACTAAGGTGGCGACTCCTCATTCTTTTCCACTTCGGTGAGGATTCGTTCAGGCGACCGCAAAATCCCTTGCGACAGCTTGGCGACTCCGCTGGGGAGGTTTGTTTTAACTTGACCCCGGTCCAGAGGTCCAAAAGTAGATTTAATTTCTCGATCAAATTATAGTTAGGTGGGCTAACCCGGCAATATTTTAATTGATTATTCCAACTAACCATTTTACTTGTCTTGCTTGTTTTATTCTCTACAGCGCTCTTCGTTTAAAAGAAAAAAAAAGGAAAAATAAAAATCCCCCTGTATTGGGAAGAGGTAAAGGTGTCCCTTCACACACTGAACACTCACTTAATGTCCTCACACACTTCAGCCCTATACCCGGGCTTTCTTACCCTTTTAGGAAAGTAGGAGGGGGTCATGTAGCGGTACCCGTGGGTTTTACCCCGTTAGTATCCGTGAAGACTTCTGCTCAAATTGAAACTCGTTCTATTCACCGTGATACCCGTGGAATTTTCCCGATAGTATCGTGGGGGATAGAATGGGGCTCTACTGTGTACAGTAGGGGCAATTTGGGAACCTGTGGCTTTTAGAAAATTAGACCCTGAGCTAAACTATCATGATAGTTGGAAGCCGTAGCGAGCTACCTTGTAAGATAGAACTGTCCAACTAGGTAGCACTCATCCGGTATCAGGAGTCTCCCTATTCTAGGACAAAAGGGGCATACTTACTCTTACCCTATTCTGCCTCAGTTTTCTTTCGTTCATTTTTGTGAGGGTAATCTTGAATTCTACTGGAACACCTACACATTTTCCTACTTTGATAAATGTGTATGTGTCACCCTGTCAATAGTATAATTAAAAATTACCCAAATTTATCCTGCTAACGAGTTTTTCCCGCAGGCATCACCAAACCAAAAGTCTGTAAAAAGGATAGGCATCAACTTTATCATGGCATCCTCGAGTCAGTTGGCAGAAGAAGTTCAGAATGCTAAACTGTGGTCCAGATCAGTTCATAGTCCAGTACCCCCGCGAAATGATGTTCCAAAGGCACATGCTAGCTTACTGCCTTCATTGGATCTGAGCAAAATTGAGGTCAGAATGAACAGCCTCGAGGGTCTGTCTAATGGTTGGAGGTCGCTTCCTGATCAGGTCAAGGCGCGATTTGAGGAGAAGTATGGGAGGATTGCAACCTTAATGCGAGTCAAGGTCCAAATCCCGGCATTAAAGGCCATGCTGTCGGTTTGGAGTCCTAAGTACGGGCTATTCTCTTTCAATGATATTGATATAGTTCCCACTATGGAAGAATATCAGGCATTACTAGAGATTCCTTATTCATCGCAGAATCGGATCTACCTACACCTCGAGCATAGGCAGACCTGGAAACGATTGGCACATATGTTGGGTACTTCCCTAGAAGAAGTAAAGTCAAAAGAAACTGTCAAAGGAAATACGCATGGTTGGTATTGGACACATCTCAAGAAGTGGTTAAATCAATACATCCAAGAGAAACAATGGGATCGAGCTTCAGTGGCACTCGCCTTGGGAATCTATGGCCTGATTTTGTTCCCGGGACCATTGGGAATCATAACCTGCAGCACGGTGGAAGTATTCTGGGCAGTAGAAAAGCAGGAGGTCACTCCGATACCGGCAATTCTGGCGGAGACCTTATTAACCCTTACCTACTGCAGGCAACAGGGCAAAGGGTCCGTTAAGTGTTGTTCTCAATTGTTGTACCTCTGGATTATCAGTCACATGTGTCCTGTGGAGACAAAAGGATTGACTTGGTACCTTGACTAGCCTCCCATCGAAAAGATGACCCAGTTGGTAATCAGTTCGAAGAATGAACAGCAGTGGCGGGAACGGATTTTGAGTTTCAATAGCCATGATTACTGTTGGAGGAAACTGTGGGCGTCAGGCCAATCCGTTTTGATCGGCACGGGAGGTAATCAGTCGGTATCCCTAATCGAAGTGACCGGATACACAAGTTACACTCTGGCATTGGTAATGAGGCAGTTTGGCTCAACACAGTCCAGAATTAACATCGGAAAATACCACCAAGATCATTTCTACCATGAGCTCAAAGAAGAGGAAGCGTTGAAAATGGCTCGCAAATCTTGGGAAAATATCTCTCTGATGGAAAGGTCGCCTAAAGGTCCAAGTGCCACACGCGATTATCTTGAATGGAGGGCTGACAGGGACCGAGAACACTCAACTGTAGAATTCAAAGACAGCGACCTTCGCCGAAATGTCCTATTAGAAGGAATTGATAATCGTCTGGCTGACTCACTACAAAAGGCAAATACCGAGAACTCACTATTACACTCATTTCATATAGGCATTTTAGGGTAGTTTTGCATCCATTTTGCCCTTATATTTTAGTATATTTTATGTTTTTAGCTTTATTTTAGCTTATTTGTTAACTTTAGATACTTTATATTTGATTTTCGTAATTTTGTTGTTTTTGATAGGATTTTGTGGCAAATCGAAGATCAATGAGTGCAATAGGAAATAATTTGAAGAGATTTGAAGTTCTTTAAGCATGGAGGAAAGTTAAAGAAATCAAGCCTTGAAAGAGCAAACTAGCCGAAATTTGCTTGAGACTCTGCTTAAGGTCATGCTTAGGGTAAAGCGGCAGTGCTTAAGGTGCAGCACAAGTCAAGCATGAGCAGAAAAGTCCATTTTACTCTAAGTCTGCCGAGATATGCTGAAGGTCTGCTTAACCTTAAGCAGACAGTGTGACCAGAAGCTGAAATCTGCTAAAAGTCGCTTAGGTTAAGCCAGACCCTAAGCGGTACTTGAAACGTGAATAGTCTTTGACTTGGATAATTTTACACCTCATTTCCTATCCACTCCTTGGCTCTTATTTACTTTTAGGGCAACTTTTTGGGACCATATAAATTCATCATTTCCTAGTTTTTGCCACAAGAAGAAGAGAAAACGGAAAAGAAACAAAAGAAAAAAAAAACACAAGAAAGAATAAGAAGGAGAAGGAGCACGCCATTTCTGTTTGGAGAGGCTTTGCCATCCACTGATTTTTGAGTTTTGGGCTCTCCTTCCCCAGGTTTTCTATTTCTTAGTCTATTTTTATGTTTGTTTTGCTTGTTTTATCATTTCCTCTTGTAAATTTTATCATGATAGAATAGTTTTTCTAAGATTTCAGAGTTGGGTCGCACTATTTTGAATCTATTTGTGGATTTGGATTGGGTTTTATCTAGATTTATATAAATATGAGTTTTGATTCTTTTCTTTGTGTGCTTTATGACTTACCTAATGTTGGATCCCATTGGGTCTAGTTTTTAATCTTTGATTGAAGGACCGAAAGGTGAAAATCATTGATAGATAATCAAGGATTAGAACTTGAAATCCCCTAGATTTAGAAATAAACTATGGTTTTAAGAGGATTCATTGATTGATTACAAAACTTAATGGGTTTTAAGTTAATCAAATATCGTACGAAAGTAGGTTTGGTTTTCTTAAAATACTCTTTGATTTGCTTGAAAAAGATATCAAAGGATTTTAGAATCAATCACCTTCAAACTCTATTTTCTTTTAAAATTGGATGACCCAAGACAAATCCCAATAGACTTAATTCATAAACCCCAACTTTGGAATCAATTTTACTATTAATTAGTCTTTGTTTTTGCTTACCCATTATTAATTTAGTTAATTTTTGCTTAGATTAACACTTTATTTACATTACCCATTACCTGTTTTCTTTATTTTCTACTTAAATTGCTGCATTTAGTAAAATTAGTTCTTACAAATTGTCATTAGTCTAAATAATCGAAATAACCATAGTCTAGTACTCAAACACAATTCCTCGTGGGAACGATACTTTACTTATCACTCTATTACTTGATACGACCCGTATACTTGCGGATAAGTCACATCAAGTTTTTGGCGCCGTTGCCGGGGAATTATTGTTTGATATTAGATGATTTGGTTGTTTGGTTAATTTAGACATTTTCTTTTTAATTTTCTTTTATTATTACTTTACTTTGTGTTTTTCTTTTTGAATTTTTCTTTCTAATTTTGTTTCCATTTGCTTATCTTGTGAGGTATTTTCAAAATGTTTCATGTACAAGTCTTCACAAGTTTTGCTCAACTACACTTGGAGCCCTTTTATGCTGCTTGGGGAAGATTTAATGATATGGTAAAGAGATTTTCCAACCACAACCTTTCAAATCAGTCTCTAATTCTTTGTTTCTATGATGGTTTGGATGAAGCGACAAGAAATTGGGTAGATTATGGAGCTTGGGCAACTGGTGATCATGTTCTTCAAAGAGGTCATGAGGATGTCATTCACTTGTTGAATGACATGGCGGATTTTGATTACCATTGGCATTGGGACCCTTCACTGCAGGGTTGGAGTCACCAATATCCCCCATACCACAAACAACCCAATATTTCACACCAATCATTTGAGTTTGAAGAAGAGAAGGGAGTGGGACATGAAGAGGCAGAAGATAAATTTGAAAATCTCTTTAACCAATTATTGAAGATTCAAGAAGACCAAGGAATGAAACTTAAAGAGATGGTAGCTAAATTGGATGATCTTGAAACATCAATGAAGAAAAATGAGCTATCAATTAAGATGATGAATGGAGTTTATGAGGAGGAACAAAATACTCAAGCTGGGGACAATGGGTTAAACTATGATAATGCTTCATGGGAATTTGAATCTGCAGAAGAAGTGGAGCCTCAATCAGAAAAAGAAAAATCCTTTGAAGATGAGTTACCAATAGAGTTTCCACAAGAAAATGAGTTACTTGAAGAAGAAATAGAACTTAAAGTTGAAGGAAACAACTCTTTTATCCTTAGAGAGTCATTAGAAGAGGGCTTATATGGAAATGAGTTAGAAAAGAAGTTGGTGGTTGAGGAAATTGATAAAACCATTAACTTGAGGTCATTGATGGATCTTTCACATACACCACCAGAAGACCCTTTTCTCTCATGGATACCTCCTTCATCATTTTATATCCTACATGAGCTTAAGCTTTCTTCAACCCAAGCATGTGATTCAACTCCAAGTGTTGTTCATGCTACATGCAAATTTGCTTCAAATCTGGCCAATCTTGAGGGCACTTTACATCAAGACCCATATGTCATATTATATGATAATTATTATGGAAGGAAGCCGCTTTTTGATTAGCATATTTGAAGGGGTCAAGCTAATGACCTTAAATGAGCGCTTCTTGGGAGGCAACCCAAGCGTATCCTTTTATAGTTTATTAATTTTCATTTCATTTCATTTTAGTTTTTACCCTCATAAAACTCAAAAGTGATATTTGTTTATCTTTTGTAGATCATTCATGAAGATTGGGCAAACTGAGACTTGCAGCAAAGAAATGAAGAATTGAGAAGGAACAAGTATAAAGCAAAATTCTGCACTTTATGCAGTACCTGTGAACAGTAACACCTTTAAACTTGTGCTAAATTGCTGATATTGCAATCTACTTGATAGCACATATTTGATTTTGTGTTTTGTGTAAATTCTGCAAAATGCAACTTGAATGAGGATCAATTTTGATATTTAGGACTGATGTGAGCTTTATTGAAGTGCAAAAATAGTGTTTGTTAAGTTTTACCTTTTAGTGTATATATAATTTTGTAGTTTGTTAGGAATTTACATGTTTTTGTTTGATTTGCTGCTAGTTTTTGTAGTCTGCAGATTTTTGTTACTGTTCATGCTACTGTTCATGCTGCTTAAAAAGTCAATTTCTATGTCTTTTCTGCAATTTTTGAATGTTTGGAACTTGTCTCAAATGCTGCTGAGAATGTGCTTTTGGTATAAGTTTAGAAAGGAGACCATTTCATTAAGTGTGCAAAAAGGTAGTCACAATTGGTGCCTCAATTGAAAAATGCTTGCATAAGCTAAATGAACATATACAGAGTTTGATGAGTTCTAAGAGATGATGAGCTTAAATTCCTCAATTTTATGGTGTTTGTGTGTATTTGGTAATTGCTGAGGGTCATGACAGCATTCCATAGCATTTGGACTGCTTTTGGTAAGTAAAACTACAATTTTTCCCAAAACCTGCCGAAACTTGCTGATGATGTTGCTTGCTAAGCAAAGTCTTAAGCAAATTCTGCTGAACCTTATGCTTAACCCCAAGCATGGCCCAAATTACCAGATATCTGCCCCACATGTTAAAAAGCCCAAAACTTCTGCCATTTTTATAAAACCCTCGCCCACAACAAATTGGCCCAATCTTATAACAATTTATATCATTGGGGCCAAGACATGCTTCAAGTAATGAAAGACCTCACAGAAAATTTAGAAACTGCTTCTGAAGTTTCAGACCACAATGAACCTACTGCAGAACTGGCGGACACGATGCAAAGAACAAAGCCTTGACAGAGCTTGAGCAAGATGCGACAATTTAGTATTAGTTTTAGTGCAGTTGCAATAGCAGTAACAGTACTAGTTTTATTTTGTAATCTATTTATTTTAATCTTCAAACTTTTATTTTATTTTCTGCTATGGACATAGTTATTCTGTGAATGCTTTTTGGTTTAATCCTTTATTTAACTGTTAGATCTTATTTCTTTACACTTTTTCATCTTCTTGCACATTATTTTTGCACTTTATCTTTTTCTTCAATCCTAATTTTGTTGACATTGATGAGTTGCACAATTTCTTTTGAGCCACATCTGTTTCACATCATTTGGAGGTAACAGCTTACCCTTTTACTATTTATGCTTATGGTATGTTGCCAATGCTTATGCTTTCGCTTTACCCTACGCAGCAGGTTAAGCAACATCTTAAGCAGTGTAAATTCATACATTTGGGATACTTTTTCACATTTTTTTCTCTCTAAAGCTTCATTGTTAATATCATTTTGAGCTAATTTTGAAATACTTGAGCTTATATTGATTTAATCCCCAATTGTATATATTTCATTAATTGATTAGTTCACACAATTTTGCCCATCTTTGCATTCATTTTAGACATTGAGGACAATGTTTCATTTGAGTTTGGGGGTGAGGGCAAAATTTTTGCAAAATTTTTTAAAATTTTCTTTCATTCATTTATTGCATTTCATTCATCCATATACAGATAATCCATACACTTTTACATATACCACACACATGTCTATACCCATACACGTACATTTGCATATAGTTTTCATATAGATTACACTTAGTTTTAATTTGATTTATGCATTCATTTTAGGATCATGCATATCATAAAAATAATTTTTTTTACCTTGTCCTTAGAGGATTGAGAATTGCTTTGAAGAGCAATTAAGCTTACTTTTAGAAGGGTTTGATGGATTGAAAGTTCTAGATAGGTGCAAAGTTATTAGATTCTTGCTTTAGTTTATATCTTCTTAGCCAAGGGCCACCCAATCAATTGCATTGACTTTGAGTGCTTAGAGAAAACTCTAGGGTGAGAAGTAGCTAATTGATGTCTCACCAATCCTAGAACAATCTTTCTAAACCTTTCAAGGCGAAATCATAGCATGCACTTGAAAAAGAAATGATCTAGGCATTCTTTGAATTTTAAACCCATATTTTAGCCTTAGCCAACCTTACTTAAAAATTTCCCTTTGGAACCAATTTGAGCCTACATTTATCCCTCTTATTCCTTTGGAACCCACATTAATACCTAGCCATAAACCCAAACACTTACCTACCCTCTATGAGATAATCCTTTGAGTGATAGATACAATTAAAATAATAATAATAATAATAATAATTAGTTGGGAGAAGTGACTAAAAAAAAAAAAAGGCTAGCAAATTCAATTATGGTATGTAAAGTAATTCACCACCCAAGTACACAAAGAAATGAGTTTGGGGGTGAATTGAAAGGGACAATTGTAATTCAAAGTCAATATTATTTATGTAGTCCCTCTAAGAGCTTCAAAATTATATGCTAGCATTGGTGAATAGTTGTAAAGTTCCTTCTCCCAAATCCTTCCTAAAAAAAAAATAAAATAAAATAAAATAAAAAATAAAAAAATAAAAAAAAAAATTTGTGTCTTGATCTTTTAATAATTTGATTATTCTCATATTTTGTTACCCTTATCCCTTTCTTGTTAGCCACATTATCACCCCCTTAGCCCCATTACGACCCTTGAAAGTCCTTTTGATCTTTTGATGGTGTTTTGCTACATTAGTGGAGATTGGAATAGGAGAATTGCCTATGGGATTGGGATATCATTAAATCCATCCATTTTCCATCATTATTTGAGACACTTTAGTTTATGGATTACCCTAATGTCTATTTAGGCATGATTATTCTCTGTGATTGATTGGTTTGGGCTTGATGATATGGATAATTGACCCAAGGCTAAGCGGTGATAACTTTGATAAGGATTGAATTCTTTGCATCTTGAAAGTGGGTATATGGTTTGTTGGTAGCTAAAAGTAAGCTTGAGAGTTTGGATAAGTAATTTTCATAAATTTAAGGTAAGGTACCCCAAATTGTATTAATTGTTTTAATTTGCTTGAGGACAAGCAAATGTTTGAGTTTGGGGGAATTTGTTACACTCATTTCATATAGGCATTTTAGGGTAGTTTTGCATCCATTTTGCCCTTATATTTTAGTATATTTTATGTTTTTATCTTTATTTTAGCTTATTTGTTATCTTTAGATACTTTATATTTGATTTTCGTAATTTTGTTGTTTTTGATAGGATTTTGTGGCAAATCGAAGATCAATGAGTGCAATAGGAAATAATTTGAAGAGATTTGAAGTTCTTTAAGCATGGAGGAAAGTTGAAGAAATCAAGCCTTGAAAGAGCAAACTAGCCGAAATTTGCTTGAGACTCTGCTTAAGGTCATGCTTAGGGTAAAGCGGCAGTGCTTAAGGTGCAGCACAAGTCAAGCATGAGCAGAAAAGTCCATTTTACTCTAAGTCTGCCGAGATATGCTGAAGGTCTGCTTAACCTTAAGCAGACAGTGTGACCAGAAGCTGAAATCTGCTAAAAAGCTTAGGGTTAAGCGACCTAAGCGGACCCTAACGTGAATAGTGCTGCTGACTTGGATAATTTTACACCTCATTTCCTATCCACTCCTTGGCTCTTATTTACTTTTAGGGCAACTTTTTGGGACCATATAAATTCATCATTTCCTAGTTTTTGCCACAAGAAGAAGAGAAAACGGAAAAGAAACAAAAGAAAAAAAAACGCAAGAAAGAATAAGAAGGAGAAGGAGCACGCCATTTCTGCTGGAGAGCTGCTGCCAGTCCACCTGCAGTTTTTCAGAGTTTTGGGCTCTCCTTCCCCTGGGTTTTTCTATTTCTTAGTCTATTTTTATGTTTGTTTTGCTAGTTTTATCATTTCCTCTTGTAAATTTTATCATGATAGAATAGTTTTTCTAAGATTTCAGAGTTGGGTCGCACTATTTTGAATCTATTTGTGGATTTGGATTGGGTTTTATCTAGATTTATATAAATATGAGTTTTGATTCTTTTCTTTGTGTGCTTTATGACTTACCTAATGTTGGATCCCATTGGGTCTAGTTTTTAATCTTTGATTGAAGGACCGAAAGGTGAAAATCATTGATAGATAATCAATGATTAGAACTTGAAATCCCCTAGATTTAGAAATAAACTAGGGTTTTAAGAGGATTCATTGATTGATTACAAAACTTAATGGGTTTTAAGTTAATCAAATATCGTACGAAAGTAGGTTTGGTTTTCTTAAAATACTCTTTGATTTGCTTGAAAAAGATATCAAAGGATTTTAGAATCAATCACCTTCAAACTCTATTTTCTTTTAAAATTGGATGACCCAAGACAAATCCCAATAGACTTAATTCATAAACCCCAACTTTGGAATCAATTTTACTATTAATTAGTCTTTGTTTTTGCTTACCCATTATTAATTTAGTTAATTTTTGCTTAGATTAACACTTTATTTACATTACCCATTACCTGTTTTCTTTATTTTCTACTTAAATTGCTGCATTTAGTAAAATTAGTTCTTACAAATTGTCATTAGTCTAAATAATCGAAATAACCATAGTCTAGTACTCAAACACAATTCCTCGTGGGAACGATACTTTACTTATCACTCTATTACTTGATACGACCCGTATACTTGCGGATAAGTCACATCACTCACAATTGCAAGAAAAAATAAAACAGTTGGAGGACCAACAACAGAACCTTAAAAGAAAGGTAAGAAGACTCAGGGAAGAGGCAAGGGCCGAAAAGATAGGGTTCGAAGAGCAAGAGGAACGATGGGAAAAGGAAAAAGACTCTCTCCAAGCTGTGGTAAAAGAAGTAGAAATACAAAATAGTAAGCTTCAGGAAAAAATGAAATACCAAGAAATACTCGTTGAAGAGTATAAACAAGAAAACAAAAAGAAGAAGCTCGAATTGAAAGAACAGGCACTACTCATCAACGATATCTTGAAAGAATGTGCTAAGGAAAGGAAGGAGAAAGAAAGACAAGCTGCTCTCTATCGAGAGCTGAAAGAAAATGTTGACCAGCTGGAGAGAACGATAGCACAGGGAAAACAAGAACTATTACCTGAATCCGAGTATGCTCTGAAATCATTCGACCCTGCCAAACAAGAAGAAAGGTTATATGAGTATCTCAGAAAATGTCATCTCATTATAAAGAACCTCCCAGAGCCTAGGCCGATGTAAAGAATACGGTGTACAAATTATTCAGTTAATGAAATGAATTTTGGACCACTGTTTAGCAAATTTGTGAATGAATAATATGACTCCCGTAGGAACTCCCTCGCTAGGGTTATGTGAATAATTGAATGCGCTATATGGACAGGTATCATAAATGCGCATTCAATCCAGTCATTCACAGTCAGACTATCGAACGATGCCATGATAAAGTTGATGCAATCATCCTTTCGCAGATTTCATTCTGGCTCCCAAATGCCACTGTATCCTTCGTCCGGACCAGGACTTTTAGTTTTTTTTACGAAATTCTAAATTTGTTAAAACCTTTTTTACTCCTTACAGAAAATTAAACATTGCTTCAAACAAGGCAAGTCTGACCAAGCACACGGTTCAGCCCAAGCGAGTGTACTTAACAAGATCTCTAACAAAGAAGTTAATGGAAGATCAGGAACAAGTACAGAACCTACAAGGGCAGGTTTCCGAATTGAAGGATCAGGTCTCAAAACTTATGAGACTAATGAGGGAAATGTCCCAGAATAAACCTGCTTCAGAACCTAACTTACCACTACCTCCTCCACCTCCTACAATAATGGATCCTCACCAAGCTTCAACTTCTTTTACCTTTCAGTCGCCTATTCCGGACCTGACAATCACTGTCAATCTGGCTACCATGAATAATGAACTACCTTACTCTCATTACCCAACCGTTTCAAACATCGACCCATACCCTTCAACCCTAATCCCTCCAGTTCACTCCACCCCTCATCTCCCAACTGGGGGAGCATTTCATGCAGTGGGAGGGGAAAATAAGACGAGAGAAAATGAGAAACTATTTGCTCTAGAAGAGAGATTGAGAGCAATCGAAGGACTGAATATGTATGGTTCAGTCGATGTGGCATCGCTTAGATTGGTTCCCGATGTGGTGGTGCCACCCAAGTTCAAGGTCCCTGATTTCGACAAGTACACTGGGGATTCAGACCCTCGCATTCACTTGGCCACCTATATCGCCAAGATGTCCGCTCTGACAGATGATGACAGACTGTTAGTCCACTTCTTTCTTGAGAGCCTCTCCGGGGCAGCCCTGAGGTGGTGCATTCAGTTGGACAGAAGCAAACTACGCTCCTGGAAGGATTTAGCTGATGCCTTCTTAAGACAGTACAAATTTAATTGCGATGTGGCCCCTATAAGGAGGGACCTCCAGAAACTGGTGCAGAAAGATAGGGAAAGCTTCAAGGAGTATGCCCAGAGATGGAGAGAAAAGGCGGCAGAAGTACACCCCCCGGTGACCGACAATGAGCTATGCTGTCTGTTCATCGAGACTTTGAAAGCTCCTTACTTCAACTTGATGATTGGAAACACTTCCAACAGCTTCTCCGACATCATCCAGGCCGGTGAAAGAATAGAGGCCAACTTAAGAATGGGACGACTGCAGGAGTTGGCTGAGAACCCTGCAAAGAAGACTGCCAACTTTGGCAAGAAAAAGGAGGGAGATGTGCATTCCATCACCCGGCAGAATAATTACTCCCCACTTCCCCAAAATAACTACCGGCCATATCCTTCCCCTCATGGCCAAACCATCGCAAACATTCTGCCTCCTTTCCCGAATTATCCACACCCGCGCCCACAGTATCCCCCACCTACAAATTACCAACCTAGACCACCTCCTCCTCCTGCTCAACCGAGACCACCACAAAATAACCCAAGACCCCCAAGAAACCCTGATCCACCTCTTCCCCTCCCGCTCAGTGAAATATACCGATACCTTATCGGTATAAACCAGATTGTACCAGTTCCCCTAGACCCAATTCAGCCTCCATATCCCAGGTGGTATGATGCCACTGCCCGTTGTGAGTATCATGGAGGGGCACAAGGGCATTCAACTGACAACTGCGGAGCACTTAGGGGGAGAGTACACGCTCTAATCCGGAATGGGTGGCTGAAAATTGAGGGAAATGGTTCCCTCCCCAATGTTACATCAAACCCATTGCCCAACCATAATGCGGGCAATGGTGTAAATATGATAGAGCCTGACGGAGAAAGGTCGACACCGGAGGTAGACGAGCTGATTCCTCACTTTGAGGAAATTTTTGCCGTAGCAATGAAGGAAGGCTACCTTTGCCCTCAGGTATCAGGGTCAGTAAAGGATACGGGATGTCCTTACCATGGAGGGGCAGCTGATCATGAGCTGTGAGGCTGTGAGGGATTCAAGCAAGAGGTTCAGAACTTGCTATCCCTCAAAGTTCTGAGATGCCAGACAAGGTCGAAGACGGAGGGGGGAGTGAACACAACTAGATACCAGAATGCTTCTACCTCTAAACCCAGAATCACCTTCTCACCCCCAATAGCCTCACCGCCAGTAACGGTTATCCGAACTCCTCCTCAGCTCCCTGTCACCAATACTCACGCTGTGCCTTGGAACTATAATTTCCAAGTTTTCACCCAAGGAGCGTCAAGCAGTACATCAGCTCCTAATCTTGCCTTGCCTCCGGCACCACCAAAACCATGTTTCACTCCTCATGAGCATTTTAAAATGACTTATGCAGGACCTACCACCAGTACTACTCCCCAAGTTAATCTTCAGCCAGTCACTGCCACAAAATCCTCCTCGCTTGAGCAAGAAGTCGAGTTCATAACTCGAAGTGGGAGGTGTTACGGGAACGAAGAGAAAGAAAAGAGAAAAGGGAAAGTAAAGATGGGAGAGTCACTGAAGAATACAGAAGAGGAGGTTGAGAAAACGGAGGAAGTAGAACCTGCCGGACATAAAGAAGAGGAAGAACTGCTGCTCCAAATAATGAAACAGAGTGAATACGATGTGGTGGAGCAGTTGAGAAAGACACCTGCCCGAATTTCACTATTATCGCTGATCCTGAGCTCAGAAGTGCACCGACAAGCCTTGCAGAGAATCCTGGATCAGGCCTTTGTAAACCCCGACATCACTCCGGGGCAGTTTGAGAAGATAGTGGGACAAATCCAGGCATCCAGTTTTGTTACTTTCTCGGAAGACGAGATAGACCCAGCTGGTTTAAGGCACACTAAAGCTTTGCATGTAACAGTGAAATGTAAGGGTTGCATAGTAGCCAAGGTACATATTGATAACGGATCAGCTCTCAATGTACTGCCCAGTGGTACCTTGGCTAGATTGCCAGTTGACCAATCAGATATACGTCAAAGTGCTATGTTGATAAGAGCCTTTGACGGTACCAGAAGAGAAGTGTTGGGAGATATTGATTTACCACTCCAAATTGGCGCATGTACCTTCAACGTCACATTCCAGGTGATGAATATTGAACCTGCCTACACTATGTTGCTGGGGAGGCCGTGGATCCATTCTGCGAACGCCGTTCCCTCAACTCTGCACCAGAAGATAAAATACATTATGGACGGCAAAATCATCACTGTAAGAGGAGAAGAAGCCATTTTGGTCACCAAGCCACAATCACTCCCTTATGTGGAAGCGGCTGAGGAGTCGTTGGAAAGCTCCTTCCAGGCCCTTGAGTTACAAGAAACCAGAAATGAAGGGGCTATGGCTATGGTAGCCAAGATAATGTCGAGGAGTGGGTACGAAGAAGGCAAAGGCCTAGGCGCTACATTACAGGGAATCGTGGAACCTATACCGGCTATCCAGAAGGTAGGCCGTTGTGGTTTGGGATATGAGGAAGATGCCCTTACGGATGGGCGATTCTGGATGAGGAAAATGCTTCGGGATCAAAGATTTGACCAGAAAATGGGAAAAAGGAAGGTAGTCCCGAGAATCGCGGAGATCTTCACTAAACCGGTCATTGAAAATCCAGCAGATGTGGAAGAATCACCTGATGAACCATCCATTGATGTCGTCCACCTGGATTCTTTGTATGAAGCTATGGTCTCACCAATAGCTGAGGGGCAAGAGCTAGACAACTGGACAGCAGAGGACATCCCTGTACTCAATCTCGAGTAAAGTACCTTTGGTTATCTACACTTGATCATTTTGTCCATAGTGGCAAGTGTAACTCTGTAAATGAACCTTTTTCTTATGGCATAAATATTAATAAATTAATAGCGCATTTTAAATCCAATTCGCTCTTTCTTTCCTTTTGAATTCCATCCTTATAATATGTTCTATTTTCGTTCATTCAGGACCATTCACCAATTAACACCTAATAATCCAATAGACTCGAAAATTCCTCTGGTTAATTTCGAAATCTCCATAACTGCCATTACTTCAAGTGAATCTGAGGAAGATCTTACAGAAGAAAGAGGTGAAAGGGATGAACCTTCCCTAGTGCCTTGTGGCGATGAAACATGCACCATAAACCTAGGCACGGAAGAAGTGAAGAGGGAACTTAAGGTTGTGGAGAGTGAGGAATTGGGAGACGTGATCAGTTTGCTTAGAGAATTCCTGGACGTATTTTCCTGGAGCTATGATGATATGGTTGGTTTAGACCCCCAGATAGTGACGCATAAAATCCTCCTAATTCCAGGGACAATCCCGGTTAAGCAGAAGCTAAGAAGAATGAATCCTGACACACTGCTCAAAGTTAGGGATGAGGTCAAAAAACAGTATGATGCTGGGTTCCTGGAAGTAGTCAAATATCCCCAATGGATAGCTAACGTTGTCCCGGTAATGAAGAAGGACGGGAGAGTTAGGGTGTGCGTTGATTACAGGGATCTTAATAGAGCAAGCTTGAAGGATGATTTCCCTCTCCCCCACATTGATGTGTTAGTAGACAATGCTGCGGGATTGGGCAGGTGTTCATGTATTGATGGGGCATCGGGGTACAATCAAATCCCAATGGATGAGGAAGACAAAGAGAAAACCACTTTTATCACTCAATGGGGAGTATTTTGCTATCGGGTCATGCCTTTCGGGTTAAAGAATGCCGGTGCTACCTATCAACGCACTATGGTCACATTATTCCACGATTTGATGCATAAAGAAGTGGAGGTGTACGTGGATGATATGATCATCAAATCCCGAGGAGACGAAAGCCATGTGCGGGTGCTGAGGAAAGTATTTGAAAGACTCAGGAAATACCAGCTGAAACTAAACCCTGCCAAATGCGTATTCGGAGCCAGATCTGGAAAATTGTTGGGATTCATAGTGAGTGAGAGGGGAATAGAAGTTGATCCAGACAAAGTTCGAGCTATTCAAGAAATGCAATCCCCAAAAACAGAAAGGGAGGTGCGCAGTTTTCTGGGAAAGTTGAACTACATATCGAGATTTATTTCTAATCTCACCACTAAGGCCGAGCCTATTTTCAGACTACTCCGGAAGAACAATTCCACTCAATGGGATTCAGTTTGCCAAGAGGCTTTTGAGAAAATCAAGCAGTGCTTGTCCAACCCACCAGTATTGGTTCCACTAGTGGCAGGAAGGCCTCTGATCCTGTATATGGCAGTCCAACAGAACTCGATGGGATGTGTTTTGGGACAACATGACGATACTGGCCGAAAAGAGAGGGCTATTTATTATCTGAGCAAAAAGTTCAATGATTGCGAGTCAAGGTATTCTTTCCTGGAGAAAACTTGCTGTGCACTAGCTTGGACAGCGAATCGCCTCAAGCACTATATGTTGAATCACAAGACATGGCTCATCTCCAGGATGGATCCTATCAAGTATGTATTCGAAAGCCCATTCGTGCCAGGAAGGATAGCCAAGTGGCAGGTCATACTCTCCCAGTATGACATTGTCTATATGACCCGGAAAGCAGTGAAAGGTAGCGTGATCGCTGATCTCCTAGCAGAAAACCCTATCCAAGATTATGAAGCTTTGGATTTTGAGTTCCCTGATGAGCATATTAATGAAATAGACTGCGAAGAAGAGGGGCCAGCCGATGTTTGGGAAATGTATTTCGACGGAGCTGTCAATTTGTCCAGTAATGGAGTTGGAGCTGTATTGATATCCCTGGATGGAAAACACTATCCGATAGCTATCAAGTTGAGATTTGACTGCACCAACAACATCGCGGAATACGAAGCTTGTGTGATGGGTCTACAGGCTGCCATCGAAATGAAAATCAAGAAGTTGGAGGTATACGGAGACTCAGCCCTGATTATTTATCAGGTCAAGGGAGAATGGCAAACTAAGGATCCTAAGCTAATCCCGTATCAGAAATACTTACTGAAGCTGATTAAGAAATTCGAGGAAATCTCTTTCACTCATCTTAGTAGAGACAAGAATCAATTTGCTGATGCCTTAGCTACTTTAGCTGTTATGGCTCAAATGGAAGAAGGGCAGATGACTCAGATATTAAAGATTAAAGCAAGAAGTGAGCCAGCGTACTGCTTCATGATTGAGGAAGAACCTGATGGTAGACCTTGGTACCATGACATCTGGCTTTATATCAGAACCAGAGAATTCCCTCCAGGGACGAGCAAGAACGAAAGGAGGATGATTCGGAGATTAGCATTGGGATACTTCCCCAGTGGAGAAATCCTATACAAAAGGAGCTCCAATGGCGAATTGTTGAGATGTGTGGATGCAAAAGAGGCGAAGAAGATCCTTTTCGAGACTCATGAAGGAAACTGTGCCACCCATACTAATGGACATATGATGGCTAAGCAAATCATGCGACGGAGATATTTCTGGACCACCACGAAAAAGGACTGCATCGAATATTTCCGGAAATGCCATAAGTGTCAGATCTACGCGGATCCGATAAATGTGCCACCTCACAAGTTGTTCAACCTCGTCTCACCATGGCCTTTCGCAATGTGGGGCATCGATGTGATTGGTCCCATCAACCCCAAGGCATCCAATGGGCACAGATTTATCTTAGTAGCCAACGACTATTTCTCCAAATCAACATCCTACGCACACATTACGCAGAATACATTTCTCAAATTCCTCAAAATTAATATCATCTGCCAGAATGGTCTCCCCAATGAAATCGTCACTGACAACGCCAAGAATCTGAATGGTCCAAAGATTCAGAAATTGTGTGATCAATACAAGATCCGACATCTCAATTCCTCCCCATACCGTCCCCAGATGAATGGAGCGGTGGAAGCTGCAAACAAAAACCTTAAGAAGATAATCCGGAAAATGACGGTCACATATAGGGATTGGCATGATATGCTTCCCTACGCTCTTCACGCATACCGGACTTCTATAAGAACCACAACCGGGGCAACTCCATACTCACTGGTTTACGGGATGGAAGCAGTATTACCTATTAAAGTTGAAATTCCTTCCTTAAGGATTCTGAAGGAATCGGGGATTGATGAGTCAGAATGGATCCAGTCAAGGTTGGATCAGTTAAACTTGCTGGATGAGAAAAGGTTAACAGTAGCATGTCATGGACAGTTATACCAGAGGAGAATGGCTAGGCCATTTGACAAAAGCGTTCGCCCACATGAATTTCAACCCGGGGACCTAGTTCTGAAGAAAGTGTTACCAAATCAAAACGATCCCCGGGGCAAATGGTCACCAACCTACGAGGGGCCATATGTGGTTAAAAAGGCATTTTCCGAAGGAGCCTTGATCTTGACCCACATGGATGGTGAAGAACTTCCAAGACCTGTGAATGCTGACACTGTCAAGAGATACTATGCCTAAAAAAAAAAAAAAGGGGTAGGAGTGAAAACCCGAAAGGGCGCTCCCAGCAAAATGTGTGAAAGAAGGCGAAAACCCCGAAGGGGCGCTTTCTGTAAAAATGAGAGAAGGATGAAAACCCGGAAGGGCGTCCTGAAAGAGCGAGCCTAAAAAAAAAAAAAAAAAATATATATATATATATATATATATATAATCTAGGGGTGAAAACCCAAAAAGGGTGCCCCTGGAACCAGAAAATGGAGAAATAAGGGGGAAGCACGAAACCGAGAAGGGAAATGAATCGTCACGACATGAAACTTCAGAAATGCTTGAAATAATGGCAGTTAAGGGACTTCAAAGCCAGCCACAAGGAATATGTGAGATCTATCCTTGTACCCTTTTCCTTTGAAACTCTATCTTTATTTTTATTAAAGCTATAATAAAGTCATACTTCGATTCCCTTTATACTCACTCTTTAACATTATCTTTCTGCAACCTCGTTATTTAATGCGTTATTAATCTGTTAAAATTTTTTGCCATAAGATTAAGATTTGACAATTGATAACCTCACGTACTTTACTATGAGATTTGCAGGAAATGACCTGAAAAAAAAAAAAAAAAAAAAAAAAAAAAAAGCGGTAGGAGTGAAAACCCGAAAGGGCGCTTCTAGTCATATAGACGAAGGGGAAGTGAAAACCCGCAAGGGCGCTTTTCGGGAGGAAGTCAAAAAAACAGAAATGGGGCATTTGAAGAAATGAGGCCATAGGTCAAGTCTTGCAACTCGTCCTCCATTCATCATTGGCCTTCGGGATTCTGTTAAGTACACTTCATAGGGGAAGAACTTCTTGTGTCCGGATTAGGCTTGCTTTGTAAGTGCAATTTACATTTCCTGTTATCAACCTCTGGTTCCTTGATCTAAGTTGATTTTAATTTCATGCATTTAAATTTCCTGTTATCAACCTCTGGTTCCTTGATCTAAGTTGATTTTAATTTCCCGCAATTTAAATTTCCTGTTATCAACCTCTGGTTCCTTGATCTAAGTTGATTTTAATTTCATGTATTTAAATTTCCTGTTATCAACCTCTGGTTCCTTGATCTAAGTTGATTTTAATTTCCTGCAATTTAAATTTCCTGTTATCAACCTCTGGTTCCTTGATCTAAGTTAATTTTAATTTCCTGCAATTTAAATTTCCTGTTATCAACCTCTGGTTCCTTGATCTAAGTTGATTTTAATTTCATGCATTTAAATTTCCTGTTATCAACCTCTGGTTCCTTGATCTAAGTTGATTTTAATTTCCCGCAATTTAAATTTCCTGTTATCAACCTCTGGTTCCTTGATCTAAGTTGATTTTAATTTCCTGCAATTTAAATTTCCTGTTATCAACCTCTGGTTCCTTGATCTAAGTTGATTTTAATTTCATGCATTTAAATTTCCTGTTATCAATCTCTGGTTCCTTGATCTAAGTTGATTTTAATTTCCTGCAATTTAAATTTCCTATTATCAACCTCTGGTTCCTTGATCTAAGTTGATTTTAATTTCATGCATTTACATTTCCTGTTATCAACCTCTGGTTCCTTGATCTAAATTGATTTTAATTTCCTGCAATTTACATTTCTTGTTATCAACCTCTGGTTCCTTGATCTAAGTTGATTTTAATTTCCTGCAATATACATTTCCTGTTGTCAACCTCTGGTTCCTTGATCTAAGTTGATTTTAATTTCCTGCAATTTACATTTCTTGTTATCAACCTCTGGTTCCTTGATCTAAGTTGATTTTAATTTCCTGCAATATACATTTCCTGTTGTCAACCTCTGGTTCCTTGATCTAAGTTGATTTTAATTTCCTGCAATTTACATTTCCTGTTATCAACCTCTAGTTCCTTGATCTAAGTTGATTTTAATTTCCTGCAATTTACATTTCCTGTTATCAACCTCTGGTTCCTTGATCCAAGTTGATTTTAATTTAACTTATGATTACCGATCTCTAGGTCACTAACTTAGGTATTCTTTAGTTCCCTAACTTCGAACACCTAATCGTCCAAAATATGGGTCTGAATCTTTACATAATTCCTACACGGGAAAATTTTTCCCTTTAATAGAAATTATGTAAAGAGGGGCAGCTGTCGACACCATATTTTGGCCGATCCCCAGAATTAATAAACTTTGAAACCGATCCCCAGTACTAAGTCTCCCTTTGACAGCTAACCACATTTCCGATCTCTCTTTGCTAGATAACCACATTTCCGATCTCTCCTCACAAGGAATTGAATCAATACTAAGTCCTCACATCTGTCAAAGCCTTACCGGTCTATTAAATCACTCACCGATCTCTCAAACCCATTGTCGAATCTCCTGACCAGTCAAGTATATTCCTGATCTCTGTTGACAAACGAAATTGAACTGACACTAGATCTTTGTTACCATTTTTGTTGCCGATCTCCCTTTCAAAAGTCTAAGAATAATCAAAGGTTCCGTTCCGGTTTAATGATGATCTCAATCTTAAATGTTCAAGCTAAATTTCTAATTTTAATCAAGTCTCGTTTAGCGTTGGTTCCCTACCGATCTCATGCTCGTTGTGTTTTCCGATCTCTCACACTTAGGTTAATAATCACTTTCAGTTATTTCAACATACTCAGACAATCAAGTGTTTAAATAATTTAGAAATTTTCCGATCACAACCATTCATCGAACAAAAGAGGCATTCCATTACATTTCATTTCAAGAATTTGTACAAGTTATTCAGCTGGAGGATCACTCCTAGCCTGATCTACATTTTGTCCGTCCCCTCTCTCACCCTCAGCCTCCTCCTCACTCTCATCACCTTCATCCTCGGGAGCCAGGTTGGCCATCCAGGAGAAGTCCTCCTCAGGGTAACGCTTCTTGAGCCCAGCCAAGAGATCTCTGTGAGCATTCACATAAGCGCCGGCCACTCCAGTCACCATCTCCTCTTCTTTCGCTTTGAGCTCCTCAGCAAGGTGAGCAAGTTGAGCAGCTTCATCGGCCTGGAGCGCTTGCACTTCTTCAAGAGCATGATCTCGCTCAGCCAGGACATGAGCTTGCTCAGCCAGCTTGTCCTCATAGAACTTCATTCGCCCCTCAATTTGAGATATGTAGCCCTGAGCGGATGAAAGTTGAGATCGGAGGGAAGCTGCTTCATGACCCATCCTCTTGACCTCTTTACCCAGGCGATGCGCCTTCTCCCGTATGATGTGCTGGTTCACCAGGCACTCCACGTTCAGGCTCATAGATCGGGTCAAGATATCATCAAGGTTATCCGGAGACAGCCTATCCCGATCTTCTCGAAGACAGATAGAGGACGCCAAGACCTTGGCAAAACCAGGGTTCTCTCGAACCGTACGATTCTTCTCCAGTGAGTGGACTAAGACTTGGGCACTGCGGGAGATGGTTCTCACGTTAGGTTGAGAAGGACCCTCTTCTGCGCTCGGAGCAACTGGAGGAGGTGGAGGCGGCTCTTACCGGCGAGGAGGGGATCGGACCACTTCTACGACCACCGGTCCCGAAGGTTGAGACGAGCCTTCTTGTATTTCCCCGGGCTCATGCCTAGGTGTCTGCATTTCCTCGGCCCGCTTCATCTCCCGTACCTTCCGGGAGATCTCCCTCTTTCGCTCCCGGCTCTCCTTGGAGGCTTCGCCGCTTGCCATACCTGCATAAAGAAGAGGTCAGTGAGATCGCTAAGGTCCTGAGATCTGAGATGTAGAAAATACCGATGCTGAGGTCAGAGAGCCGAAGTTCGCGATCTTTGCCGGTGATTAACTCCATTGTCCAGTGATGTAGTTCAGCGGTCACTGCATCCAAACAAGAGAACTTCTCTCTGGACGCCTGCTCCTTCAACTCCATCACCATTGCGCCCTCTTCCCTATTTAGGGCAATATGCTTCGTGAGCACGGGGCCTTGGTGCAGCCAGCTGCAGGGGAAGCCCTCAAAGCTGTTCAAAATTTTGCTCCTCAGGATAAAGAATCGGTTCTTCCAATTCTTCAGGGAGGAGGGCAGATCGGTGAAAAGCCCACAGTGTGGTTTCGCTTGGAAAAACCAGTACTCGTCGTCCTTTCGACGAGTTAACCGGTGCAGTTCAGCGAACACTTTAGCTGTAGGTCGGAGCCCCTTAGCTCGACATAGGCCTCGAAAGGCTACTAAGATCCGCCACGAGTTTGGGTGAACTTGGGCGATGCACACTTGGTGATATTTCAAAACTTCCTTAAAAAAGTCGTCCAGAGGAAACCGTAGACCGGCCTTTAACTGTTCCTCGTATACCATAATCATGTCGTTCTCTTCAAAGAAATGATCGGCCCGGAGATCGCCATGACACCGGATAAGTTCATATGAATCGGGCTCAATGTTGTACTCTTGGCTGAATGACTGCAGATCGGTTTCTTGCAAGACCGATGGCAGCTCGTCCATGGGAAGATTCTCTCTCCCTGAAGAATGTGTTCGCCTTGAAGATCCTGCTTGGCCACGAGCGGGAACAGACAATGGAAGAGGTTCAGGTCGTCCAATCGGTCCTACCACCTCTACTTCATCAGACGACCACGAGAACTGAATAGAAGGGGGGCTCATCGCTCTCTGACCTTCGGCACCGCTCATTTTCAAAGGAAATAAAGAATTTAAATGAAAAGAAAGATCAAAACCCTTACCGGAGCTTGATCGGAGTCGGAAGAGCTTGAGAAAACGAGAGAATTTTGAAGTTGTTCGCGAGAAACTGAAAATGACACAAGAGAGTAACTGGCTAACCCCACCCCTATTTATACTCGTCCGAGCATTTAATGCTCACGATGTTCCAGGTGGTGCATCGGATAGCGGGACTCGCCAGCTGTTCTGACAAGTCTCACGAATATTCCCAAGATTCCATGAAGAGATCGGTTAATTATAGAGCGGCAGATCAAGGTGTTTTCAATTACGGATCGGATAAGTGTCATTCAAATGAAGAATTAGATCGGATAATCACATAAAAGATCGAAAAATAATTAATGCAATAATAATAAGATGATAATCGACAAAATAAAATCTTTATTTCCAAAAGATCGGATTACATCATTTGGGCGATCTCTAGGGATCGGATTACACTAAAATTGGATTACATCATTTCGGTGATCTCTAGAGATCGGATTACATTGAAAATAAAATACATCATTTGGGCGATCTCAGAGACCGGTGGAACATCCCATCTAAAGGGCTTATGTCAAAGCCCACATTGTGACTGATCCAAAGGATGTCATCGACTGGAACCGAGCCGCTGTCGGAACACCCAATGTGGAAGAAAGCCGCTGTCGGAACACCTAATGTGGTGAGAAGCCGAATAAACTTAGAAGAGCAACCGCCAAGGGTCGGCGTAACATTAGCAGTCTTCTCGGCCGAAATCGGTTCGCCGATTATACCGGTCGAACGACTCGAGATCAGCACGATCGAGGTCCGTGACCCGGATCGGTTAGTTAGTCCAGTTCTCTCACCATCATCAGATAAGGTCATCATAATTCCTTGATCACCAGGATCGTAAATTTTCAGTCGGGGAATAAAGAGGTCCATCGGAAAAGGATCAAAAGCCACAATCGTGGCCGAAACTTCTGCCGGAGCAGCTAGAACTGGAAAGTAAGAAGGAAGAGAGGAAAATCGAATGAGGAAAGTCTCTTCCGTCAGGGGTATATATAGGGGAAAATCTGTAACACCCCTGATTTTTTTATATATTATTATTGGGCTTCGTGTAGGTATCCTCAATTCGCGAAAATTCGACAGTTGTCCGGATCTGTGAATTTCCGGCCAGACAGACCAGCTACCGGAAAAGTCTCCGAATTGGATCGAGGTTTTGGCTACCCCACCATTGTCAGGCATCCCGAGCGCGTTCCCGAAGTCGGAATCGGCAAAGGTAAACCCGAACCTAGTTTTTACGTAATTTTCTAGTACTTAAATAGGATTAAAAATCCATAAAATATTCGTGGTAGCTTAGAAAATTACGATTCTTTTTGCAATAGCTTAGTAATATTGCTAAGGACCGCGGGGCAAAGTTTTATAATTTTTAGAGCTTGTTTGGGCAGTTTTTGCAAAAATGATCAATAATAAGGACTAAATTGAAATTTTGCGTATTGTGATGGATGATTGATTTGATGGGCGGGAGGCTGTGTGATATGATTGAACTGCTGATGTATGGATTGTGAGTATAGAAGTGCGTTTTAGCCCTTTTGCGGGTTGGGTAGGTCCTAGGTATAGGGAGACTCTGCGGATTTTCTACACGACTTAGGGCGTAATTGGTCTTTTCTTTATTTGTATTGAGTCGATTGTATTAAATAAATGTAATATGATTGTCGTGAGCGGACAGCCTTCTTCCTCCGCTGGCCGCCACGATAATTTGTCGTCAAGTCTGTGAGTAAAATATTAATTTTAATTATAATTTCGATATTATTATATGTTCAGCATGCCCATGCATCACTTATATGCATATATTTATGTAGTTAAACTCTAGGCACGATTTATGTTGCATTCATAACTGTTGATGTACCATTGATGTTGTTGTGATAATTTGGAGCAGTGTGCGTGCGTTGGCGTGCGTGTGATGTGGTGTGGACTATGGATAGGACGGGGTAGTCACGGCTTGAGTAATTCGCTGGGACCCGTTCCTTCGAGGGGTAGTCACGGCTTGAGTAATTCGCTGGGACCCTCGATTTGGTTATTAAGTGGAAGTCCGAGCTTGAGTAATTCGCTGGCACCAGGTTGGATTTAAGAGAGCTGTATAGGGGATCAGCTCCCATATATTATGATTGATGTTACAGGGTGCGTGAGTGCTCCAAATTACCTTTTTGATGTTATGATGTGAAAATGTTGTGTATGTTGCATTTCACTCTACAGGTTGCATTAGTTTCAGATAGTTATAGAGATTATAGTTAAGATTGATATTTTACTCTCTGAGTCGAACGCTCACTCCTGTTCAAAAATTTTTACAGGCCACAGGAGGATATTTTGTTCTGGGTTAACCTGCCTTTTTACCTCGCAGGTTGTTTATCAATATTGTGTAATTTTAATTACTCCTAGAATTTCCGCATGTGTTAGCAGTAATTATTTGAAATTGGTCTGTAATATTATTATCATGTTGGACCTGTAAACTTAATATTCTATGTCTATTTTGATGGATTGGATGAGGGAGCTGAGCTCCCGTTTATTATTATGTTGATGAGTATGTAGAGGGTGAGCTGAGCTCCCCAATTGACTATATATTGTGTTTACAGGTCGGGTGAGTCGAAAACTCCCCGTTGGAAAGTCCATTTTATGGCCGGACTCTGTCCGTTTGTTTTCTTGAATTTGGGCCCAATGGGCCTTAGAATTGGGTAAATGAACAGTTAGGCTTACTACGGGCCTCGGGGGCTTTAGGCTGGCCCAGGTCCTAGTGCCGGTCCGGCCCATAGGTTGGGTCGTGACAAATGTGGTATCAGAGCTTAGGCTCTAGATTCATGGGAAAGAATATAATTGGGAGTGTAAAAAAGAGTCTTGTTAGGATGTTACATGCGGAGCATAGGATTCTGTTTTGTCTTTTCTGTAATTCTTTGTTTCTAGATTCTGCGTTATACCTCGGGAAATATAAAAGTACCTCAGTTAGTGTCTTGATTTTCGTGGAGTACATAGAAATGTGAAATAGAGTTAGCAGACATGTTGAGGTCTATCATGAAGATACGTACTCTAAGAAATGCTATGTTTACTGCGTATGGGTTTAAATGGTGTGCCTATTTCGTGCAAGGCACGAGTACATAAAGGTGAGTCTTGAAAGTACAGTTGCCCTAGATAAAGATGAGGATACCACTGCTGGCAGTCATCAGTGGGTGACCCAGTCAGAATAAGTTTATGATAATAGAAGATTCAAGAGAGATAAGAAATTAGGAGACCTAGTCGGTCAGGACGTATCGTAGTAACTATACAATGTTCTCGATGTCTGCTCTGTAGTGCGATTACGATCGACATGAGATTATTGTGTAGAGCTACGTACTTCCTGTAGTGCTTATGATGAGGATGTTGCGAGCGGTCTGCATTTTGGTACGATAATACGAGCGAGTTTTATATCTGCAGAGGAGTTGGGAACTCCTGGTTAAGAGTCTAGAGCTAAAATATCGAAAGGTCACAGTTGGGTGGTAACTAGAGTCGTGACTCGATTACCTAGCATGAGCTAGAGTTACAGTAAGAGTTGCCATCAGACCAGAGGTTTCAGACTAGTTGCAAAGTAAAGGTGACACCTATAGAGTGAGACCATCTAGTCTTCGGTATGGAATTTTGGATGATTTTTTGCAGTATGACAAACATTTTGCTTAGAGCTTAGTGAGAATAGTATACCTTGTGTGTATTAGTATGGAATAAAGTACAACCCTACTACCTAGGGAAGGTCGAAACTATGAATTAATGATTCACAGAGCTATAATATGATAGGAGAGTCATTAATTTGACATGGTTTGGGCAACGTGGTAAATGTAGTACCTTTGTTGCAGCAAGTTAGGGTATAGTCCTATATTTTCAGAAGGGATCGAAAGTTATTATTAACAATGGGGACCAACAAAATAGTGCCCCAGATGGGACTGTAGAGTGTGGTAGAGAGTAGTTGGCTCGGGTATCCTGGAGAGGATACAAGTCCCATTATAGGAATCATATATAGTCAAGATCATGATGGATGTAAATCCTTTAAATTGGATGGCAGGTTTGGGTGCCCGGAATCTTAAATATTGGCGAATTGAGTAAATATAGAAAAAAAAAATAATAATAATAACAAATAAATAAAATTACTGCAGAATCAGTTCTCGAGGTAGTAAGGATATTATGTAAGCTAAAGGATAAGAATAGAGATCCTACAATAAAAGTATGACTGTAATTTCCTGAGTTCCTTTCTAACTTCACATTATTCAAAACAATAGTATAATCTAATTATAATAGTGTTAAGAGAAATAAATTAGCGAAGATAAATTATAGAAGGCCAATGGATAGAGGAAGTGCAGAATGAAGGTTTGGATAATTGATTACAGATGCAATATAATCTAAATGCCAGTGGAAGTACTAGCTAGAGTGGTCAAAGGACCAAATCTGAGTAGCACAGATATGTGATAACGTGGTAGAGACTCTGAAAGATATAGTTAGCAGGTACAGCTGTCATGTTAGGAAGAAGAATGGAACCAGGGATAGAATAGTTAAGTTCTATTTTGGATAAGAAAAAGGAAATAAATGAAAGGACAACCTAAAGGGCGCGTAACAAAAGGAACGAAGTTAAGATATAGGGTAGGCTAAGTGTTATTCTTGGCAAGGAGAATGACAATGATGGAAAACCCAAAATTGGACCACATTAGTAAGAACAGTGATGGAGGTATGGAATACAATAATAATGAGTAAAAGCTAGAAGGTGTGCGATGATATTGTGGACTATCTAATTAGGACGAGAAGAAGAAGTTAGTAAGTAGTAAGTTTAATAAAAATTAATCTAAGGGATCAAAAAGGTATGATGAGAGGAAAAGAATGATAGATAATGACACAGAGGCTTTAAGTTAGACTTTTGAGATAGTGACAAGGTAGTTAGAGGTTCATTATGAATGTCAGGCAAACATTTTTAGTGTGATCAACAGAATCACTTTGTAGTGAAGCAATAACGAGATGACAACAGTAGGGGTAGAATGAGAAGTGACAAGTCTGGGTGGTTATAAATCACTAGAAAGTTCAAGGATCAAACTAATGACCATAGATAAGATTAGAATTAGTGTTGGAAGAATCTATTATTAAGAGAAATCTTTCAGGAATCAACAAAAGTTAAGGCACAATATAAACGATGATGGATATGAATCAGAGGTCGAGTATAAGTAAAGTTAATAAATTATAAAATATTATGTCAGGAAGGACAATGGTTCGGTAAAGAGTTCATGCAGATGACATCTTATAGGTAGAGCACAATTGTGCTAGGAGATGATGAAATTTTAAGAGAAAGACCAAGAAACATAGGTTAAATGTTGTTATATGGACAATCCGGCGTAGTTGAATATAAGAGGACATTTTACTTTCTATCCAAGTTTAGCTAGTGCTATTGGTTCTAGAGAAATGTATAAGGAACAAAAATTGAGGCAAGGAGACCTAGTTATTTGAGATTTTAATAGGCACCAATTCATATACAATTTAATGATTTGAGAATGAAATTAAGTTCATACATATTGTTAAGTATGAAAGGACGATCAGAGTAATGACAGGAGTTAAATTGAGTTAGCTACTAAGGTTTGCGACTGTTCTAAACTATGAGCTAGATGAAGTACTATTTATGGATGAGTTTCAATAGATGAAATTGTTACTAATGGGAAAAGTTGAGGCTGGAGTTTGGAAAGCTATGGGCAATATATGTGATTATATTAAGGAGAATGAACATGTGAAGTATCTTGTTTAGAATTAAGGCATGGCACACATTTTCCATAGCCGTGTTATTTCATATGGAACTTATAGTTAGGGCTCATATCCATCCAGGATAAGCAATTTCCTACTAAGGCTGGTAGGGAATGATAATATTCTGATAGTTAAGTTGGGAAAAGGGGGATACAAGGAAAATTTTCTATGGTTAATTACAAGTGTTACATAAGGTGAAGAATGTGCTGATAGGAGTAAATCGTAAGGTTAGAATTCCTGAAGTAATAGAACTAGTAATCAAGATAAGACTAAGAAACAAAATGAAAGTTAAAGTTGATGATGGGATAGACATCTTTGAAGGAAAATGTGTAAGGATGAGATAGGACTAAAAATTAAGGAATAAGTACAGCAGGTTGAAAAGATATCAACAATACTAAAAAATAGGAAAAGGGAAGTGGATAAGATCCAAAGGACAGGAAGAGAGCTCGATAGAGTCAGTTATAATGATGAGGATAAGGAGTGTCTAACCACTGCCCCTGTGTTAACACTACCTATGAGCGGTGAAGGATACACCGTGTACTGTGACGCCTTCAGAGTTGGCCTAGGGTGTGTTTTGATGCGGAATGGAAAAGTAGTGGCTTATGCTTCAAGGCAGCTGAAGAGGAATGAGCAGAACTATCCCACCCATGATTTGGAAATGGCGGCTGTAGTCTTTGCACTAAAAATCTGGAGACACTACCTATATGGTGAAGTGTGCGAGATATACACCGACTATAAGAGTTTGAAGTACATCTTCCAACAGAGGGATTTAAACTTGAGACAGAGGGATTTAAACTTGAGACAGAGGAGATGGATGGAGCTTCTGGAAGACTATGATTGCACCATCCAGTACCACCCTGAGAAGGCCAATGTAGTAGCAGATGCTTTAAGCAGAAAATCTTCTGGCAGTTTGGCGCACATTTCAGTAGAGAAGAGACTATTGATTCAGGAGGTACATGAGTTGATGGATCAAGGTTTAATCCTAGATCTTTCAGATGAGGGGGTATTGTTGGCTCACTTTTCAGTGAGGCCAGACTTGAGGGACAGAGTTAGAGTTTCCCAGCACAGAGACCAACAATTGATGAAGATCATAGAAAGAAATGACAAGGTGAAGGTGGTGAGTTTGGATTTGCCAATGATGGCGCCCTAGTGCAAGGTTCTAGGATATGTGTGCCCGATGTGGACAACCTCAGGAACGAAATCATGCGAGAGGCACACTATACACTGTACAGTATCCACCCAGGTTCCACCAAGATGTACCATGATGTGAAAGATAGTTACTGGTGGAATGGCATGAAGAGAGACATAGCAGACTTTGTGTCCAAGTGCTTGACTTGTCAGAAGGTGAAGTTTGAACACCAGAGACCGTCAGGGAAGCTGCAAGAGCTCCCTATCCCGAATGGAAGTGGAAATGATCACTATGGATTTTGTGGTAGGTTGCCTCGTACCACGCGAGGATATGACTCGATATGGGTAATTGTAGACCGTCTGACCAAATCAGCTCACTTCTTACCTGTAAAGACTACATACTCTGTGGCACAGTATGCCCGGCTCTACATTCGAGAAATAGTCAGATTGCATGGAGTTAAACTTCCATAATATCGGCAGAGGGCCCATTCACTTCTCGGTTTTGGAGAAAGTTGCGGGAGGCACTTGGCACCAGTTGAACTTGATAGCCTTCCACCCTCGAGTGACGGACGGTCGAAAGGACAATCCAAACACTGGAAGACATGCTTCGCATGAGTGTCTTGGATTTTGGAGGTCAATGGGATGAGCAGCTAGCTTTGGTGGAGTTTGCCTACAACAACAGTTACCACTCCAGCATAGGGATGGCACCCTATGAGGCACTATATGGAAGAAAGTGTAGGTCTCCTCTGTGTTGGACAGAAATGGGGGAAGCGAAGGTGCATGATGTAGACCTAGTGCAGTACACTTCAGAGGTAGTTCCTTTAATCAGGGAAGCAGCGAGGGCGGCTTTGATGGCGAGAAGAGTTATGCGGACCCGAGACGGAGGATGTGGAGTTTGCGATGGCGTATGTATTCCTGAAGGTATCTCCAATGAAGGGAGTCATGAGATTTGGAAAGAAGGGCAAGTTGGCACCTCGGTATATCGGACCTTTTGAGGTTACTGATAGAGTTGGAGCAGTTGCCTACCGGTTGGAGCTACCACCCAACCTTTCTCACGTTCATCCCGTGTTTCACATCTCTATGCTCAGGAAATACATTCCCGATCCTTCTCATGTACTACAGTCGGATGTGATAGAGCTAAAAGAGAACTTGACATTTGAGGAGCGACTGTAGCCATAGTGGACTACCAAGTGAGACAGTGAGATCCAAAGCAGATCCCTATGGTTAAGGTTTTGTGGAGAGTCGATCGGTGGAAGAGTGCACTGAGTCGAGCGGGACATGCGTAGCAAGTACCCTTACTTGTTCAATGCATAATCATGTGTTTTATTACGCCTTGTGTAAAATTCGAGGCGAATTTTACGTAAGGAAAGAATGTAACACCCGATTTTTATATATTATTATTGGGCTTCGTGTAGGTATCCTCAATTCGCGAAAATTCGGCGGTTAATGGGATTGTGAATTTCGGCGAACAGACGACTAGGAAAAGTCTCGAATTGGATCGAGGTTTTGGCTACCCCACCATTGTCGGGCATCGGCGTTCGAAGTCGGAATCGGCAAAGGTAAACCCGAACCTAGTTTTTACGTAATTTTCTAGTGCTTAAATAGGATTAAAAATCCATAAAATAGTGGTAGCTTAGAAAATTACGATTCTTTTTGCAATAGCTTAGTAATATTGCTAAGGACATGAGGCAAAGTTTTATAATTTTTAGAGCTTGTTTGGGCGGTTTGCAAAAATGATCAATAATAAGGACTAAATTGAAATTTTGCGTATTGTGATGGATGATTGATTTGATGGGCGGGAGAATGTGTGATATGATTGAGCTGTTGATGTATGGATTGTGAGTATAGAAGTGCGTTTTTAGCCCTTTTGCGGGTTAGGTAGGTCCTAGGTATAGGGAGACTCTGCGGATTTTGTACGACTTAGGGCGTAATTGGTCTTTTTCTTTATTTGTATTGAGTCGATTGTATTAAATAAATGTAATATGATTGTCGGTGGATGACCTTCTTCCTCCGCCCGCCCACGGTAATTTGTCGTCAAGTCAGTGAGTAAAATATTAATTTTAATTATAATTTTGATATTATTATATGTTCGACATGCCCATGCATCACTTATATGCATATATTTATGTAGTTAAACTCTAGGCACGATTTATGTTGCATTCATAAGCGTTGATGTACCATTGATGTTGTTGTGATAATTTGGGCGGTGTGCGTGCGTTGGTGTGCGTGTGATGTGGTGTGGACTATGGATGGGGCCGGTAGTCACGGCTTGAGTAATTGGGACCCATTCCTTGAGGGGTAGTCACGGCTTGAGTAATTCATTTGACCCTCGATTTGGTTATTAAGTGGAAGTCAGAGCTTGAGTAATTCGGCACGAGTTGGATTTAAGAGAGGCGTATAGATCGACTCCCATATATTATGATTGATGTTACAGGGTGCGTGAGTGCTCCAAATAACCATTATGATGTTATGATGTGAAAATATTGTGTATTTTGCATTTCACTCTACAGGTTGCATTAGTTTCAGATAGTTATATAGATTATAGTTAAGATTGATATTTTACTCTCTCAGTCGAGCAGCTCCTCTGTTCAAAAATTTTTACAGCCACAGGAGGATATTTTGTTAGGTTAACTGCCTTTTTACCTCGCAGGTTGTTTATCAATATTGTGTAATTTTAATTACTCCTAGAATTTCCGCATGTGTTAGCAGTAATTATTTGAAATTGGTCTGTAATATTATTATCATGTTGGACCTGTAAACTTAATATTCTATGTCTATTTTGATAGATTGGATGAGGGAGCTGAGCTCCCATTTATTATTATGTTGATGAGTATGTAGAGGGTGAGCTGAGCTCCCCAATTGACTATATATTGTGTTTACAGGTCGGGTGAGTCGAAAACTCCCCGTTGGAAAGTCCATTTATGGCGGACTCTGTCCGTTTGTTTTCTTGAATTTGGGCCCAATGGGCCTTAGAATTGGGTAAATGAACAGTTAGGCTTACTACGGGCCTCGGGGGCTTTAGGCTGGCCCAGGTCCTAGTGCCGGTCCGGCCCATAGGTTGGGTCGTGACAAAATCGGGCATTTATTGCTAAGCGAGCAAGCGGATGCTTCAGGAATCGAGGGGAATTAATGCGTTGACCGGACCGGGCCTGATTAAAGGAAATATTGAGATCGGAAAAGGGGAGACCGGTATGAAAGATCGGAGAAGGATCAAGTTAAGAAGATCGGAAAGGAAGAGAGAGCAGAAAACAAAGAGAATAAGGCGCCTACCGCTATCATCATAATCAGACCCAAGGTAGTTAAAGCGCTGCAGGAGAAATCTCAACCGCACACCCCAGAATCGCCCGCATTTCTAACATGCGTCGCGTTAGACATGTACATCCTAATCTCCACCGTTGATCTTACTTGTAAGGATGAGCTCGGAGCCCTCGGATCGAAGAAGAAAACGACAAGATCAGCGCCCTTCACTCCCAGCCCTCGGATCGACTCGGACAAGAGAATTTAGAACCGTCAGATTAGAAGAAGAAAATGACAAATGTTCTGAAGGGGATCTCGGTAGTCGTTCGATCCTCTTTAATTCTGAGCCTCGGATCATGTCCTTCTAAATCGACCCTCCATCTCCCTCAAAATAGATCCACGACCCTTCAAGGGAACACGATCGTATAAATACTGCATGAAAAAGCATTGGGGCGGAGAAAAAAGAAAAGGAGGAAGTTACTATAGCGGAAGAACTGCGAAATTTAATTCGGATCGTTACTCTGCTTTCATAAGAAGAACTTTTGGAACGGTTTTACGAAGTGTTTTCTTAAAAGATTTTGAACTTGAAACTCTCCATTTTCATTTCGTTCATTATCGTAGCGTTCACATTTTGATTCCTTGTTATCTTTATTTTCACTTCCATCGCCCATGCTCAATCTCATTTAAACTCGGGTATAATTAGACTCGATTGCATTTAGTGAAGCACTCTTTGTTCCAAGCGAACCTTAGTCTCTGGCTATCAACTTGCAATCTTATTGCGTTTTGTGATTCTCGGTTAGTTCACTAGAATCGACTCATACAGTCGATATTCATGTTGCCATTTTATTAAGTTTAGTTCTTGTTTTACGCATTTCCATTCTTCTTTCTTTATGTATGTTATTTTCTTTAAGTTCATATCACGCTAGAAAGATACAGAGAAAGGTTGTGCCCTAGTTTATTTCTGTGTCGATACCTTTGTTAATCTTTATTATTTCTGAGCGTAAGTCCTCTAGTTCCAAGCGATACATAAGTAGTTGGATGAGATGTGGGTAACGGCAACTTAAGAGTCCTCTTGAAATAATGAAAGGTCTGAATAATAAGCCTGAAAAATGGTAAAGCTGAGTCACTAGAATAACTCAATAGGTCATAGGGCAAGACGTTATAAGACAGTAAAACCAAACCCTAGATAACTAAATGGAATAGATCGGCTACCAAAAAATGCTGGTGAGGCGACCATATAGGAAGGTCGGAGGATTCAGTTTAGCATCCCCTGCCTAGTCCTAAGGTACCAATAAGTTAAAGAAGTCTTGCGCAGACCCCCTGACACCTTTGAACGTCAGAACCCTTAGCCTTAGGCCCTCTCGATAGGTAAAATTTAGAGAGATCGGAAAAATCCTTATTCGACTACCATTTAATTAAAAGAGGTCGGAGGAGAGTTCTTATCCGATTCTCAATCTAAAATTTTAACAAATATTTTAAAGGAGATCGGAGGAGAGTTCTTATCCGATTCTCACCTAAAACTTTAACAAACAACTTAAAAGAGGTCGGAGGAGAGTTCTTATCCGATCCTCGAGCTAAAGTTTTAATAAATATTAAAAGAGGTCGGAGGAGAGTTCTTATCCGATCCTCAAGCTAAAATTTTAATAAATATTAAAAGAGATCGGAGGAGAGTCATTATCCGATCTTCAAGCTAAAATTTTAATATTAAAAGAGATCGGAGGAGAGTTCTTATCCGATTCTCAATCCAAAATTTTTAAAAGAGATCGGAGGAGAGTTCTTATCCGATTCTCAAATTGAATTTTAACCAAATAGCCCCCTTCAAACAAATTAACAATACAACAATAACTCACTAAGGTTGTCTCACTTACTTATGTATTTGGGTAATCCGAATTTAGTGAAAAATTAAATATTCCTTTTTGTTAAAAGGATTAACATTTCCATTCAAGCCCTCCTAACTAATTTATAAAGAATGCAAAGTTAAATCTACTTACCCTTATCAAGGGACGAGGTGGGGTGCCTAACACCTTCCCCACCCGTTTACGGACCCCGAACTTAGAATCTCTGTTTTGAAGTGGTTTTATTTCACTTTGTCTTCACAAATGGTTTTCTTTAGTTTCCCTTAAAACTAAGGTGGCGACTCCTCATTCTTTTCCACTTCGGTGAGGGTTCGTTCAGACGACCACAAAATCCCTTGCGACAGAGTCGAAATCAAATAGTACATAATCATTCTTTTCAAAAACTGAAAATATACCGGTATCTATGTTTGATGTTTTTGCTTCTACTCCTTGGTGCACAGGTACACCCTGGCTGGTTCATTACTCTGTTCAGGTTGATTCGTGGTGCTGCAATTGCTAGTAGCACTGCTTCTATCTCTAACTCTGCCCCTACTGACTATCTGTGGACCTTTGAGGGTTAGACCTTGGACTGATCTCTTTGGTGTAGTACGTGGTGGAGATCGATGTGCTCTAGTACAATTCCTAGCAAAATGTCCAAGCTCGCCATAATTATAACAAGCTCTAGTGGCCTTATAACAATTACCCCCATGTAACTTGCCACAAACATTACAGATACGGGTAGGATAGGCACTTTGGGTTGTACGATGACTAGATCTTAGTGGCTTACGCCTAAAGATGCCTTCTATCATATCCATAATCACTAGGCTCTCGGCTATCTTCCTTTTTCCCAAATTACTGTTTGAACCTTGACCAGTTAGTTCCCCACTTTTCCCTTTTCCATGTGGTCCTTGTGGGGGTTGGGGTTGGGTTTGAGCTTGGGCTGATATCTTGTCGGCCAGTTGTTGAAAATCGTAGCCAAGCTATTTGGGTCATTTGTGCAATCTGCATAAGTGGGATTAGGCGATTGGATCTCGATATTACGAGGAGTTGGGCCTCCTCTCGTGCCTCAAGCGTATCTAGTTGTTCTACCATCTTATCTCCCTCTTTCATTTCTATTCCTAGAATCTTCTATTCCTCAAACCACCTACACAAGGAAATTTCTCTCCATTAGTTCATATTGGATGTAAATGTACTATATGTATCAAACATTTGGTATTATACTTATCAAGAAAAATAATCAATTTCACGTTCAAAATTCACATTAAAACTCATTGTGATACCACTTAAACATGTCACACCCTATCCCTCCATAAGGCATGATATGATCCGTAGTATACCTAATAAATTACCGAACTTTGTCTACCAATAATCTATTAAATAAACTACAAGGGATTTTGTGAACAAAGGCAAATTTTAAAGTTGGTGTGGTGAGAAAAATCTATCTTAAGTGTTCTTAACTTAAGTATGTGTCCTAAAACTTAATGGGGATAATTAGGTAATTTTAAAATTCTTGAGGAAAATCTTGGTGGTTACGGCTAAAATCGGGTAAAAACAGTTCTTCAATTTACCTGTAAAAGAAATTTACAAAAATTTTCCCAATCCAATTTCAACCAACTCACAAATTATTTCCTGTAATCAAATTCAATCCATCTCAATTCATTTTTAACAAAACTCATCATAAAGGAAGTAATTCATTAATTTCAAAATTTAGAAAGAAATCTAAGTACTGCATTTATTGGGGTAATAAAATTTATTTTACAGAAATATACAAGTAGATAAAATCTCCATTTAACATTTCAGTAATTTGCATTTGAGTACATCCAAAAATATTATTACAAAACTGGTTGTACAACTGCTCGAACGTACAGTACATACAAATAATTATATAATTACATCAAAATTTAGTGTACAATAGTATACCTATGATATAACCAAAATTTATCCCAGCCCTTCTTTAAGTCGCAGCTTCAAGTGATCTCACTCAGCTACACTATCCTTACTTTCACTGCGTGACATACAAAACTATCATTTGACGGTGAACTCAGTAGTACACAACTATAATTTAAAATGTAATATACTATATTCTGACAAAATCATAGCAACAATTTTGGAAGTATTTAATTTCATCATATTTCACAAAATCAAAATCAATGTTTTCAATAATGTAAATTATTTATTTAAATGACAATGATCAATAATTACAATTTTCCAATCATAAATAAATATCAAAACATTCTCATCAATTTATGACAATAGATGTTGAATTTCATTAATAGGGAAAAGCATCAAAATATGAGCCAATTAAAATAAATAATTTCCTTTAAATTATTTGTGCATAAAATATCATTTGGAAAGCACAATTTCTCATTTTCAATCCATTCTTATTCTCACTATCTCAATGCAAGACTAATCCGTAAGAGCCATCTTCGAAGTGATTCTCACTCCCTATGGTAAGGGAGATCGAATTGTGCACATTCCATCCATCACACCATATCAATTTAATTTCCAAAAGAGCCATCTTTATCATTGATCTAAACTCTTATATGAGGAAGATCATACATCAATGTGCACATACCATGGTAATCAAAACAAAGCTAACTCCATTGTCTCCTCAACAAATGAGGGACTAGTAATAACCCTGTCAAGCATTAATAGTGAGATAGAAAATAATATCATAAATCTCATTGCCCTTTTTGTGAGCATTAAATCACAATACCAATCATTTTCAATGCCAATTCCGATAACCAATATTTTCCATGCCCATCACAATTCAAAACATAATTTTTTTTTTTTCATTTCCTATGTAAACCATATTTCAATCACAATTTTCCAAAGCCAATTTTATTCAATCCACAACAATACTTAATAATTATTGAAATCAATTCATAACTTAATAAACATAAATCACAAAGAGTTAAAATCATTTAATCATTCAAAAAAAAAAAAAAATATATATATATATATATATATATATATATATATATATATATATAAGACATTTATAAATTAAAACTAGTTGTGCACAAACCTTGTTAGTTGTCTTGATCTATTCCAATTTTCTTTCTTCCTTCGAAGACCTCTTTCCAATTGAAACACATAATTTTAAAGTGTTTCAGTATCCATTCAAACTATTTCTAATAATTAATTCCAATAATTTCATTTTTGCCTACTAAATTTACCTTATAAGTTTCCCCTAAAAATTGAATTCATTGTATGTGGTATGTTATGATTACTATTCATTTGATCAATTGGTCAAAATATTGACTTTTTCATACTTACTAGATATACTATTTCCAAATACCCTATAATACCACATTTTAGGTCTTAATTTTTTTGGCATTGGTTGCCAATTGAATTTCAAAGTTCCCTTGATGTATTTCCAAAAATTCAGTTTTGGTTACTCAAGTTCTTGTTCCATTGACCATATCTACAATGAAAATTTAGCTACACTTCCTTCATCAAAGTTGTTTCTTAATGTCTTAGCTTTAATTCCGTTTTGAATCACTACATTTGGAGTTTGTGGCTCAAGTTATGCCTATTTTTCTAAGGCTAGCTAGATGGGGTATAAACCCAAAATTACTGGCAACTAGGGTTCTAGCAGATTTGAGCAACCAACTTTGGTTGGAAATTTGACATGGTTATGATCAGAATTTGGGTTCGTGTTCTTCATGAAATTTGTAGTACTATGTCTAAGCTTTCCATTGGTATAAAATCAGGTCATTTGGACCTTTCTACACCAAGTTATGACCATTTGAACAAGTCTTTGTTCATATGATCAATTCTGTATAGTGGCGGTGTGTCTAATCTGGATTCAACCAAGGTTTTCAACAACTTAAGGTCAGTTTTAGGGTTGGGTTTCTATATGAAAATTGTAGCTTTGGGTCTTAATTTTCATCTGCAATTGGCCTCACACCAATTGGAGCAACAGAATTTCAATTACGGCCATTTGAGTTGACGAAGGTCAAGCTGCCAAAATTGGCCATTTCACCTACACAACTTCAATTCTATTCCATGCATTCAATCACACTCTAAATCACACCAATTGACTAATTTCAACCTCAATTAGGTCAATTTACATTAATTCACTAAATCCCCAAATTTTTCCCCAAATTCCCAATTATCAAGAACCCTAAGTCTCCAAATTAGCACAATTCACACAAATTTACTTCACTAACCATGCTCAATACCTCTTAACAAATCACAAATCATATTTAATTTAATTAAACTCATCAAATTCATCACCCCCCATAAGCTGGCTGAATTTCCTAAGTTACCTAACATGCATGATTTTTCATATTTTCCAAACAATTCTCACTCAATTATATGTTCCAAGATGAATTTTAAAGAGAGAATTGAAAAGGTCTTTACCAACCTTATGGGTAGCTTTTCCCTCTTCTCCAATCCTTCAAGTTCCCTTTCTTTTCCACTTCCAATCTTCAAATCAAGGCTCAGGATTAAGTTTTTCTTAAGGGAGTTGTGAAATTGATGGGAATTTTTAGGGTTGTAAAAGCTTAAAAAAGCTTCATAGTGGAAGAAGAAAATGAGAGAGAGGTGAGAGAGTGGAATCGGCTAGAAGAAGAAGAAAGGGAAAAATGAATTTTATTTTCTTTTAATTTTTCTTTTAATTTAGTAATTATCCCACCAAATAAATAATTTACTTAATAATTTTAATTAGGTCATCCATATGTCATGGTGATGTCATAATCCCTTAAATTTAAAATCCCTTTTCTTTTCTTTTTCCTTTTCTTCTATTAACCTCTCCACTTTTAATCAATTTTTCAAAATTTAAATTTCCTACATTTTATTGGACATTTAGGCCAAAAGTCACCTCTAAGGGTGAATTGAGCATTTGCCCTTTCTGCGTCTGATCCATTTTCCAATAGCAGATTGTACAAACTCTAGTTCAATTTTTAAAGCGGTTCTTGATTCTTTTACGTGGTTTCATAATACCCTTAGCTTCACAATAATTCTTAGGCCTATGGTGCCATAAGGTCCCACTTGAAAATAGGGCAGCGACTGACCTCACAGTCACTTCCCGATTCGATCACCCATCATTGTGGCCTCGGCTCATTTAACCCATCATGCTTTATTTTCTTCATTTCCATTTCACCTTCATATAATTGCTATTAATTTTTGTTCATGGCTTTTCTAAGTGACTTAAATTTGGTTCTAAGCCCCTTGACTGTCTGGACCAACTCTTGTCACTGGAATAGTAAACTGTATGAAACTGCCTACTTTAAGGGCGTTACACTCATCACTGGACAAGTTGAAGAAGATATAATTCAAGTCAAACAGTACTTACATAGACTGTTTACAATCAAAGATCTCGGTCATGTTCGTTATTGCTTGGGACTGGAAATGGCTCATTCCTCATCTGGTTTATTCCTTAATCAGAGGAAATATATGTTAGACATATTAAAAGATGCAGGATTGCTTGAAGCTAAGTTTACTAAATTTCCTTTACCATAGGGTCTCAAATTGAATAATGAACAGGGGAGGTGCTACGGATCTGCGGATATCGTAGATTAGTTGGGCGATTACTTTACCTTGGAGTAACAAGGCCAGGATATCACTTATTCTACCAGCGGCTTAGTTAGTTTATGCATACACCTGCAAACCTCAAGCGGGATGTTGCGCTCCATGTTCTTCGTTATTTGAAAGGGTGTCTTGCTCATGGTTTGTTTTTCTTGCCTAGCCTGACTTCAAGCTTTGAGCTTTTTGCGATGCTAACTGGGCTGCTTGCCTAATGACTCGAAAATCTTTGACTAGTTTTTGCATCTTTTTGGGTTCATCGTTGATTTCTTGGAAGACAAAAAAATAAAATATTGTTAGTCGTTCTTCGGCAGAAGCTGAATATAGAAGTATGGCCATAACAGTTTGTGAACTCAAATGGATTACTTATCTCTTGCAAGAATTTGATATTCCTCTTTTTTTGCCCATTCCATTACCTTTGTGACAATCGTGCGACTCAACATATTCTTTGTCAATCCTGTTTTCACGAGCAGATGAAGCATTTAGAAATCGATTGTCACGTTATGCGTGATCAACTCACAAAAGGATTTATTTCCACTTTTCATATCCCTTCACGCCTTCAATTAATAGATCTCTTTACCAAACCATTAGGGATCATAGTGTTTCACTCTCTTCTCTCCAAGATGGGACTTTTCAGTATTAGGGCGTCTCCATCTTGAGGGGGGGCTGTACAGATAAGCTATTCAAGTCAAGGAGATACAAAACGGTGTCGCAATGCTTAAAGAATAGCACTTAATGAAGTGATGCATTTTGAAGCTTTATTTTTTTGTTTTATGTAAATTAAATTAGCAAATTAGTTAGATGTTGAGCTGTACAAGTTTGTTGTAGTTTGTTGTAACCATTTCTAATTCTTCTGCTTACAACTCTTGTATAAAACTCGTGTTCTTGATTTCAATATACACTTTTCCATTCTCTAAAATTACAGTTACATAATTTTCCAATACTATCAAGTGCGGGTGGCCCACCATTTTTATTTGTGGCTAAAGTCCAACCGTCCTTGGAATAAGATTTGTGTCATTTTGTGTAATTTTTTCTTCTCCAAATCGGAAACTAAGGCTAACCTTTGACGTGATGGAAGACTTCTAACTTAGTTTTCCTTTCATTTAAATTTATAATGATCAGTTGCAAGAAAAAGCAGAACTACAAGACAAACTGGCTAACATCGGTGACAAATTCGTCATACCAAGAAAAATGAAACAAGAATAGACTGATGCTGGGACTGAGGCCGCATTTGTTATTAAAACAATAATTATTATTTTTATAATTTTTAATTTTTATTAATATTATTTAGACATTTAAAAAATTTAAATTAATTAATATTTATATTCTCTTAAATAGTTAAATATTATTTTTAAAAATTAAATTAATAATTATTTTTAATATTAAAAGTTATAAATGTAATGTTTAATCATGAATTTTTAATCTTATACCCAAACACATCCTTAAAAAGGAAAAGAGTGAGAAAAACCGTATCAAGGTTAGAGATGACGGAACCCCACTCATCCCAACGTTAAATTCATTTTCATCCCAAAATTGATACGAAAGAAATTTCTACTCCATTAATGATTAGCCTTCCCATCTTATCCTAATCCCTTTTGATTTTACCTAATTTTACTATATATTTTTTAGTTATACAAATAATCAAATAACATTTAATTTATATACATATATCATTTATTATTTAATTTTTTTATTATTAATTAATACTCAACTCAACTCAATTAAACTTTTATCCAAAAAATTTAAGGTCGGCTATATAGATTCTCTTTCTCCACTCTAAACGATTTTGGGTTAAATCCTCGAAAATGTGTAATGCTTCTAGGTCATATTATACCACTCTCTTCTAAGTTAATTTAGGCATACCCCTTCTTTTCTTTCTTTCATCTAACCTAATATGTTCTACATGTCTAATGAACCTCCGTATGTCTATGCTTCACATGACCAAACCACTTCAATCCTTCTTCTCTCAACTTATCCTCAATTGGCACCACTCCTATATTTTCTCTAATACTCTCGTTACAGACTTTATCTAGTCTAGTATGGCCACCCATCCACCTTAACATTCTCATCTCCATAACTTTTATCTTGGACACATATGACACCTTCAGTGCCCAACACTCACTACCATATAACATGGCGTTCGTATGGTTATGCGGTAAAATTTTTCTTTCAATTTATTAGGAATCTTATGATCACATAAAACTCCGTGGCACGTCTCACTTCAACCATCAGGCTTTAATCCTATAACTAACATCCTCCTCACATCCCCATCTACTTGAAGGCCAAGTCAAGATATTTAAAGTGATTACTTTGGAACAATCGACTCCATCCAAATTAACTCCTTTATCACGATTAGGCCTTCACTTGAACTTGCAATGCATGTATTACATCTTCGTTCTACTTAACTTAAATCCCTTTGATTCTATAGTACTTATCCAAAGCTCTATCTTTTTATTGACTCCATTTAGTGTCTCATCTATCAGAACTATAATATCCTCAAACATAATGTACCAAGGGATACTGTCTCGTATATGTTTCATCAAATCATCTAAAACTAATTTAAAAGGTAAGGGCTTACAATGAACATTGATGTAATCCAAGAGATAAAAAAATCTCTTGTGTCCCCTCCCACTGTGCACACAATAGTAGTTGCTCCTTCATACATATCTTTCAACACTTGTATGTACCTAATAGATATCCTTTTTTATTCTAACACTCTCCATAAGACATATCTTGGAACATTATCATAAACCTTTTTCAAATCGATAAAAATCATGTATAGATCTTTCTTCCTATCTTTATGTTTTTCAATCAAGCTTCTAATTAGAAAGATCGTTTCCATAGTTGAGCAATGGCATGAAGTCAAATTGATTGGGAGAGATAAAAGTATCATGACGTAGTCGATGTTTCAACTCTCTCCCACAACTTCATAGTATGGCTCATGAGTTTAATTCCCCTATAATTTGAGCAACTCTGTATGTCTCCCTTATTTTTAAAAATAGGTACTAAAATAATACTCCTCCATTCATCAGACATTTTCTTTAAGTTTAGAATTTTATTAAACAATTTAGTTAACCATGCCACTCCCATATCTCCCAAACACTTCCACACTTCAATTGGTATTCCATCGGGTCCATAGGCTTTACCCACTTTCATTCTCTTAAGTGCTTTCTTTACTTCTAAAAATCTAACCCTTCTAGCATAATTCACATTCTTTTCTATTACTCTGTAATTTATATTCACGTTATTACCATTTTGACTATTATTAAAGAGATCATAAAAATAATTTCTCTATCTTTCTTTAATGTCCTCATTTTTCATCAATAATTTTCCTTCTTTATCCTTAATACACCTAACTTGATTGAGATCTTGATATTTCTTTTCTCTCCCCCTTGCTAATCTATAAATATCTTTCTCCCCTTCTTTAGTTCCAAGTTTCTCATATAACTTTTCAAAGGCCTACGCTCTTGCTTGACTAATTGTCTTTTTTGCCTCTTTTTTTGATATATTGTAATTTTAATATGCCTCATTATTATCACACTTAGGTAATTTCTCATACCATTCACTCTTTCTCTTCTCTGCCTTTTGTACTTCCTCATTCCACCACCATCTCTCTTTTGAGTGTGGTCCATGTCCTCTAGATTCTCTAACTACTTTTCTAACTACTTCTCTAATCTTTGATGCCATCTATATCCACAAATCATTGGCCTCTATATCTAACTTCCATGTTTGGACTCAAGAAGTTCATTTTTGAACTTCACTTGCTTTACTCCTTTAAACTCCCACCACTTTATTTGAGCTATACTATTTCTTCTAACCTTACTTGAATTGTTCCAAAACTTGATATCCAAGACCACTAACCGACGTTGACTTGTTAAAGCCTCTCCCAGAATGACCTTGCAATCCTTGTATAGAGCTCTATTTGTCTTTTTAATTAAGAGGAAGTCAATTTGACTTCTATGTTGCCCATTTTTGAAAGTCACTAAACGTGACTCTCTTTTTATAAAGTAGGTATTTGCTATTATTAGGTCGCATGCCATAGCAAAATCCAGAATGTTTTTTCCCTCCTCATTTCGGCTACCAAAACCAAAACCTCCATGAACATTCTTATAACCTTACCTATCACTTTCTATATGCCCATTCAAATCTCCACCGATGAAAACATTCTCTTCATCGGTATGCTTTGTATTAGATCATCCATATCTTCCCAAAACCTTTGTTTACTCTCACTATCTAGTCCTAGTTGTGGGGCATAAACACTAACTATATTTATTGTTTCTCCTTCTAATACTAGCTTTACCAGTATAATTTTATCTCCTACTCTTTTTACAGCTATTACAGTTTCTTTCAATGTCCTATCTATGATTATGCCCACTCCATTCTTGTTTCTCTCATTTCCAGTAAACCACAGTTTATACCCTGAATTACCCACTTTCTTACTTTTCTCTTCTACCCATTTAGTCTCCTGAATGCAAACAATATTCACTTTTCTCCTTTCCAAGGTATCCACAAGCTCCATTAATTTTCTTATAAGTAATCCAATATTCCAAGTACCAACCCTGATTCTCCTCTTATCCTGTTTTTCCTAATTAATCTCCTTCTATGATATCTTCTATTATTCTCTATGCCTATCTTATGTTTTATTCTATTATACATTTCTAATATCCATCCTATGAACTAACTTCTTTACCCACACTAGTCCATGATGCTTGAGAACCACTTGCTCATTA